>NC_141350.1:25610795-26210795 GCF_057382095.1 Aulonocara sp. 'chitande type north' Nkhata Bay | reverse complement strand
ATATTTGAAGTTTACACACCCACATTCTCGCCTGAAAATATGTTAAAAGTTTATTTTGTGACCCAGAACGATTAATAAGAGTAATTTTAAAACTTAGTAGCGGCCGCCATTGCTGGAAACTGGAGTTTGGCTGGGCCGCGCTACGAATTCTGGGATATGATAGGCCACGAAGGACACACCCGACCCATCCTTCAAATTCGGAGAAAAGGAGGACCCATTTGTCGGCTGCATTCGGAGGAGTCTACGAATTTGGACAGCCTTCGGTGCGTCGCTGTGACGTAATCGGTCTACAAATCCGTCCTCAGGAGGATGCAGCCCATGAATTTGGACACGACCAACCTCTGAGGCCATCACAGAGCAGCTGTATTTGTACTGACATTAGATTACACACAGGTGCACTCTATTTAGTCATTAGCACTCATCAGGCAATGTCTATGGGCAACTGACTGCACTCAGACCAAAGGGAGCTGAATAATTACGCACACCCCACTTTTCAGTTATTTATATGTGAAACATGTTTGGAATCATGTATGATTTTCGTTCCACTTCTCACGTGTGCACCACTTTGTGTTGGTCTTTCACGTGGAATTCCAATAAAATTGATTCATGTTTCATTCATTAATGTTTCTTTTGGCTGCGTTTCAACTAGCCCCAGATTTATTAATAATATTTATGTGACAATGCAGTTCAAACTATACTACGGAATGACATGAAAGTAATGTGACAAGTAGTTATTTTCTCCAATGAGTAATTAAGTACTCTTTTTAAGTAATGCATTGCAAAATGTAATGCATGTTCTTCAGCAAATGAAAAACCAGACAAAAATATTCAAAATAATCAGCTCAGAATTCATCACTAATTTCCTTGCACAAAAAGGAGGTTTCATGGAAATTTTTGAAGCCTGTACAACCAGCTCCAATGGACCATCACCCATGAAACTCTAATTATGAAAGCCTTTTTAAAGCCTTGGAAAAAGAGAGCAGCAGACATATAGACACATTTTATGCTTGAGCTCAAAGAATACAAGATGCCCTACCATGTGTCGCAGGGGCGACATTTGCAGACAATTCACCTTAAAAGGTAAGTGTGTTGAAGCTAACATAATGTTATGAGCTACTGATGCACTTTTGCCAAGCTATGAAGGAAAAAGCGCTAGTGGTCATCTAAAGTAAACATAACCGATCTGAGAAGTAGCATTAACTTTACATGAGATATGAAAAACTGTAACGCAGTTTTTACAAAAAAAAACAGAACTTTATTTTTATATCTCTTATTCACGTCACAGTTAAGAAAACCTCAAATGACAGCAGCTCTTCTAAGTGATTCTAAGTAGTAACAGGAAAAAGAGGAAGCTACTGTAAAAATTGATAGGATTATGCACAGGATTATCAGTCTGTACTATTAAAGACCAGGATCATGTTCATATGATGGAAACAGAAGTTAGTAAGATGACTGTTCCATAGAAAAGCAAAGAAACCTGATAGACAAACATTATGAAGATGAAATACAAAACTTCAGAAAGAAATAACAAAAAGGTATACAAGTATGTAAACAAGAGAATATACACATGAAGACAAAATAATCCCCAAATGGAATTGACAGATTTTGACAAAATTTTCCAAAATTGTGTCAAAAACAAAATAAATCAATTTAGATTAGGGAAAAGGACAAGTATGTATGTGCTTCACTAACTGCACATTTTGTCATATTACAGTCCTATTCCAAAATGGATTAAATTCCTTTTTCACCTCAAAATTCTACACACAATACCCCTAAATTGGAAAGAGAAAAATGTTTGCTTGACATTTCTGCACACACACACACACACACACACACACACACACACACACACACACACACACACACACACACACACATATATGTGTGTGGTTTGTGTTTGTGTTTTGTAAAACCTCTCCTCCTCCATCAGGTTGGAAGGGAAACACTAGTGCACAGCCATTTTCAGATCTCTCCAGAGATTTTCAATTGGGCTCAAGTCTGGGATCTGGCTGGGTCACTCAAAGACATTCACAGAATGGTCCCAAAGCCACTCCTTTGTTACGGTTGTGTGTTTAGGGTCATTTTCCTGTTGGAAGATGAACCTATGCCCCAGTCCGAGCTCTCAGGAGCAGGTTATCATCAAGGATGTCTCTGTACATTCCTGCATAAATTTCCCTTGACCCTGACAAGTCTCCCAGTTCTGGTTGGTGAAAAAAGACATACGCACAGCATGATGCTTCACTGTAGGGATGGTATTGGCCAGGTGACAATTGATGTCTGGTGCAGACATAATGCATGCCATTCAGGCCAAAGATTTCAATTCTTGTTTCATCAGACCAGATAATTTTGTTTCTCATGAACTGAGAACCCTTCAGCTGCCTTTTGGCTAGGCTGTTATGTGTCTTATGGCTTCTGTCTGGCCACACCATCATGGCCTGATTGGCAGAGTGCTGCAGGACAACCATTTTTATAGAGCAATGCTGGATCACTGTCAAAGTGACGATTCGGTTTTTGGTCACCTCCCTGACTAAGGCTCTTCTACTCTGATGGCTCAGATTGTTTGGATAGCCAGATCTAGGAAAAATCCTAGTGGCTCCCAACTTCTTGCATTTATGGTTGATGGAGGCCACTGGGCTCATGGAACTGTCAAAGCTGCAGACATTTTTCTGCATCCTTCCCCAGATCTGTGCTTTGCTAAAATTATTTTTAGAGCTCTACAGACATTTCCTTAAAAGTTATGGCTTACTTTGCTGTAGCTTCAGTACCTGAACAGCGATATATGCAATTTTCTCTGTAAGTGCAGCTGCCAATCAAAAATGATGTTGCGCATCAATTTAACAAATTAAAATCAAACTTATGATAAAGGAGACCCCTCAACATGATGAGAACAACTAATAATAATTGCTGAAACCATCTTTTGGAAAAATTTATCTCAGGAGAACTTTTACTTTGTCCCCGTTCCATCTTCTAATGTCGAGGGTGTGGGGTTTTTGAACAATACTGCAGCCAGACACCAGGGGGCGATAGAGACACTTTTGTGGAGTTGTTGGGTTTTCCATATTTTCTACACCAGTGGTTCTCAAACTAATGATGTGCGATACCACTGATTTCTTTTCCAATCCGATACCAAGTAAAATTCATGGTGGTATCGACAATACTGATCCGATACCGATACTTTGGAGTCACACAAACCACCTGCAACTCAACACCTCAAAGACTAAGGAACTGGTTGTGGACTTCGGGAGGTCCAGAGAAGGTCCACTGCCGGTTCAGATAGAGGGGGAGGAGGTGGAGGTGGTCAACAAGTACAAGTACCTCGGGCTGTGGGTGGACAATAAACTGGACTGGTCATGCAACACAGAGCACCTGTATAAAAAAGCCCAAAGCCGACTGTACTTCCTCAGGAGGCTGAGGTCTTTTAACATCTGCAGGAAGCTCCTGAGGATGTTTTACCAGTCGGTGGTTGCTGGAGTACTTTTCTATGCTGTGGTGTGCTGGGGGAGCAGCACAGCAAAGAAGGACTCATCCAGGCTGGAGAAACTGATCAGGAGGGCTAGCTCTGTGGTCGGCATGAAGCTGGACACTCTGGTGACAGTGGCAGAGAAAAGGACATTAAAGAAACTGATGGACATTATGGACAATGCCAGGCATCCTCTGCACACGGCCATAAACAATCAGAAGAGTCTGTTCAGTGACAGGTTGCTTCTCCCAAAGACAAGAACTAACAGACTTAAAAACTCCTTTGTCCCACACGCCATCAGACTGTTTAACGCCTCTCTGGAGGGGAGAGGGAGGGGAAACAGGAGGACAAAGGAGGGGGCAACAACTAAGCTGTAGTGCCTCTTCACCTCACTGTACAATACCTTGTGCAATACTTTTTGTAAATAGTCAACAGTGCAATAGACTCAATACTTGAAATGTGCAATTCACTTGTATTTTTATTTTTTATTCCTATTTATTCTATTTATCCCCTTTGTATATTTTATTTATATTTGTCTCCGAATTTATATATATATGTGTGTGTGTGTGTGTGTGTGTGTGTGTGTGTGTATATATATATATATATATATATATATATATATATATATAACAATTCTGTAACTGTAACTTTGGTCGTTGCTGTGCTTTTTTTTGGAAGTCGAATTTCCCAGAGGAACCCACCCGAGGGATTAATAAAGTTCTATCTTATCTTATCTTATCTTATCTTATCTTTGTACAAAAATGTATTTTATTTATTGTATCTTTTATTGTATCTCAAATGATAGCGTCATCATGATTACAGGACATCAGATTACTTATTCTTATCACTTAATAATGCAGAATTCATCATATAGAAATAAAAAAAACTGAAGTCGTGCGCTATTTGGACTCCGCGAGAGATGTCTGTCTCCCCCTAGCAGCACCTGTCCCTGTCCACTCCTCCTCTTCAGTTCGCCTCAACATACGCTCGTCATAATCTGTGATATGATTTACTCTGAGGTGTTTGAGAAGGTTAGTGGTGTTGCCACAACACCTCACTGTCTTGCCACATGTATCGCAAACTACGTCTCAGCTGTTTGTGGAGGTAAAACACGTCCACACATGACTCCATTTACGCTCAGCCATTGTTGTGAATGCGCACGCCAAGGGGCTGCGACACATTTATACAGCCGTATTTTGCACATGACTATGGAAGGCAGAAGAGAAAGTAGTTCCTTCCAACGTAGACAATCCGAATGATATAGTTTCTTTCCACTCTGTTCCTGTTAATGATAAACTACAAATTTACCCTAAATTACTAAAATATCGATATTTTAATGTGAGAATCGATTCTAGAACATAAATGACTGGTATCGAAGGAATCGATATTTCAGTATTGATCCGCACATCACTATCTCAAACCTTTCACAATGAGTACCACCTCATAAAATATGTGGATCTTGAAGTACCACCCTTATGACCAACATTAAAGTACAGTAGTAGAGGCCTATTTAACACCACATACAGTTTACATGTGGTATCACTTATATGAATATTATTTATTTTAACTGTCATAAACAGGATGTGACAAGTGATAATAATAACAGCTGTACTGCATTAAAACATTCACAGCAGGTAGATTATCCAGTCTCCAAGTGATGATGTATGAATCCTGCTTCCGGGTCCAAACTACTCTGCATTTATCAAGGCTGTTGTGTTTTTAACATGTTTTAATGCTTTATATTTTGTTCTATTTAATCTGAACAAGACCCTAAAAAAGGCAGTGATTAGATTAGATTAGATTAGATAGAACTTTATTAATCCCTCGGGTGGGTTCCTCTGGGAAATTCGATTTCCAAAAAAGCACAGCACCGACAGAAGTTACAGAGTTAAAGAATATTATATATATATATATACACACACACACACACACACACACACACACACACACACACACACACACACACACATATATATAAATACAGAGACAATATAAATAAAATATACGAAGGGGATAAATAGAATAAATAGGAATAAAAAATAAAAATACAAGTGAATTGCACATTTCAAGTATTGAGGTCTATTGCACTGTTGACTATTTACAAAAGTATTGCACAAGGTATTGTACAGTGAGGTGAAGAGGCACTACAGCTTAGTTGTTGCCCCCTCCTTTGTCCTCCTGTTTCCCCTCCCTCTCCCCTCCAGAGAGGAGTTAAACAGTTTGATGGCGTGCGGGACAAAGGAGTTTTTAAGTCTGTTAGTTCTTGTCTTTGGGAGAAGCAACCTGTCACTGAACAGACTCTTCTGGTTGTTAATGGCCGTGTGCAGAGGATGCCCAGCATTGTCCATAATGTCCATCAGTTTCTTTAATGTCCTTTTCTCTGCCACTGTCACCAGAGTGTCCAGCTTCATGCCGACCACAGAGCTAGCCCTCCTGATCAGTTTCTCCAGCCTGGATGAGTCCTTCTTTGCTGTGCTGCTCCCCCAGCACACCACAGCATAGAAAAGTACTCCAGCAACCACCGACTGGTAAAACATCCTCAGGAGCTTCCTGCAGATGTTAAAAGACCTCAGCCTCCTGAGGAAGTACAGTCGGCTTTGGGCTTTTTTATACAGGTGCTCTGTGTTGCATGACCAGTCCAGTTTATTGTCCACCCACAGCCCGAGGTACTTGTACTTGTTGACCACCTCCACCTCCTCCCCCTCTATCTGAACCGGCAGTGGACCTGCTCTAGACCTCCCGAAGTCCACAACCAGTTCCTTAGTCTTTGAGGTGTTGAGTTGCAGGTGGTTTGTGTGACTCCATGCGACAAAGTTCCTCACCAGACTTCTGTACTCCTCTTCCTGATCATCCCAGATACACCCCACGATGGCTGTGTCATCTGCAAACTTCTGAATGTGGCATAATTCAGAGTTGTAGCAGAAGTCAGAGGTGTACAGGGTGAAGAGAAGAGGGGACAGCACAGTTCCCTGTGGTGCTCCTGTGCTGCTGACCACAGTGTCAGACGTGATGTCCTTCAGCCTGACGTACTGTGGTCTGTCGGTGAGGTAGTCGGAGATCCAAGCCACCAGGCAGGGGTCCACCTCCATCCTGTTCAGTTTTTCCTGAAGCATACAGGGCCGGATGGTATTAAAGGCACTGGAAAAGTCAAGAAACAGGATCCTGACCGTGCCTTTTCCCCCATCCAGGTGTGAGTGGGCTCTGTGTAGGAGGTACAGGATGGCATCCTCCACTCCGACACCCGCCTTGTATGCAAACTGTAGTGGGTCCTGGGCATGTTGTACCTGTGGTCGGAGGAGGTTGAGGAAGAGCCGCTCTAGGGTCTTCATAAGATGTGACGTCAGTGCCACCGGTCGGAAGTCATTCAGCTCATTGGGCCGGTTCTTTTTGGTGACCGGGACGATGCAGGATGTCTTCCATAGGGCGGGCACTCTCCCCAGTCGCAGACTGAGGTTGAAGACTCGTTGTAGCGGCTCCCCAAGTTCAGCAGCACACGCCTTTAGCATCCTAGGACACACCTTGTCTGGGCCTGCTGCCTTTCTGGGGCGAAGCTTCCTCAGTTGTCTCCTGACCTGATCCACTGTGACACTGGGAGATGTTTGGGAGGAGGGGAGGGGGGGAGATGTCTTGCTGCTGAGAGAGGGATTGGAGGAGGGGGGTGTCATGGTGTCAGGAAGGGGGGGAAGCGAGGGAGGTAGGAGAGTGGGGAGAGGACTCTGTAGTGAAGGTGAGGGTGAGGGTGGGGGGGTTGTGGGCTGGTCAAACCTGTTGAAGAAGTTGTTGAGTTCGTTTGCCTTCTCCACAGTCCCCCCGCTGTGCTTTTCTTGGTGTTGTGGCCTGTGATGGTTTTCACACCATTCCAGACCTCCCTCATATTGTTCCTCTCCAACTTCTGCTCCACCTTCCTCCTGTAGGTGTCCTTTGCTTCCCTCAGGCAGCGTTTCACCTCCCGCTGTGCTGCTTTCATCTCCTCCTTCACTTTGCTCCTGAAAGCCTTCTTCTTCATGTTGAGGACAGCTTTGACTTCCTGTGTTACCCACGGTTTGTTATTAGGATAACACCGTACCGTCTTAGCAGGGGCGACTGTGTCCACACAACAGTTGAGATAGTCTGTAAGACAGTGTGTCGCCCCCTCTATGTCCTCACCATGTGGGCTCAGGAGCACATCCCAGTCTGTGGTGTCATAACAGTCCCTCAGAGCATCCTCCTATTAATTTTTTCTGGGGTCCATCTCCGGATGGAGCGCGTTGTGACCGGCTGCCTTTGGACGAGGGCTGTGTATTGTGGCTGTAGGTAAACCAGGTTGTGGTCTGACTTCCCTAGTGGGGGGAGGGGGGTGGCTCTGTATGCATCTCTCACATTAGCATACAGTAGGTCAATTGTCCTGTTGCTCCTTGTGGGACAATTCACAAACTGGTGAAAAGCAGCCAGAGTAGAGTCCAGTGTGGCATGGTTAAAGTCTCCAGATATAATAATGAAAGCCTCGGGGTTTTGTGTCTGAAGTCTTGCTGTGACTGTGTGTATTTTCTCACAGGCAGCTGTTGCGTCGGCCCTCGGAGGGATGTAAACACACACACAGATCACATGACTGAACTCCCGAGGTAGATAATATGGCCGCAAGCTAACAGCTAGCAGCTGTTAAGGTTCAAAATTGAGGAAGGAGAGTACAAACCACCCATGGTCCAGAAGGTCTTGGTCAAACAATGATTTTAATGAACACACGTGTGGGAAGAACACTCTGTACGCCGACAGCAAGTGATCTCCAACTTAATCAAAGCATGAACAGATATTTTATAGCATCAGGGTTTGATTTACTGACGCCCCTTCATGCGTCACAGATACATTTTATACATAGATCAGATCAACACCACAATGGCTTTTAACCCAGAAGATCATCTTCTATTTTCATGGCTGGTACTTTCCGTTCTTATCTTAAAGTAAATTGTTCCTCTTTCTTGCCGAGACAACAAGGACGGTTCCTCTTTTACCGAGACACTTTTGCAGTTACAACCAGACATGACTAATCTCTCCTCTAAATAAATTTAACTCATGTGTGTGTGTCACGACCTCACATGCTCTTTCTCAATTCACCTGTTGCACTTCTGACCTTTCACTAGACCAGAAGCTCACTGAGACTATGTGTATGTCTTCTACTAAATAAATGTTTTAATCAAGAACCCCTACTAAAAGCTTAATACAAGAATATGAACATATAAAAGATATTAAAATGAACTGTTGTGTAAGCATGTACTGCAATTCCTTCTATGTTCTAGTTTTCCCTCAGCATGGATCATCTAGACACTCTCACTAGATGAAGCTTAAGACCATTAATGAACCTGAACATCAACTCAAATAAGCACAGATATGCATTGTGTACACAATAGTTATAACTGCACCTGAAATACAAGGTCAACATAATAACTGTATGCATAACATCTTAAGGCCTTCTTAAAGCTATCTGTTACATTGTTAAAGCCTCGTCTTAGCCTGCTGCTCAAAATAACTTTCACTTCTGCAAAACTCTCCAAGCCTGTTTCCTGTCAGCCTGTGACTTTTAGCCTTTCTGAAAGACACACACTGTTCAACCCCTGAATGCAATATAAACTCCAGATTATATTATTAATGCAATGGTAATGATGACAATTATTTAACAATAGCAGTAAAATAATTTCCCTGCTCCACACTCCCTCTCTCGACCTCTGGAACACCAGAGGTCGCAATACATTGTGTCCTCGCTCAGACCCTCTCTAGCCGTCCTCTGGCTCAACCAGCTCCCATTCGAGAACACTCCATGTGTAAGCTTAGGTTTTCTCGGTCCCTCTCTGGTGGTTCAGCAGGCCTCGAGATCTCCAGGATCCTCGCCCCTCCTGTGGTCGCCGAGATCGATCTTCTGCAAAAGAAACAAAACACCTTTTCCTGCATCTCCCTAACTTATCCTTTTTGGGACTCTGTAATCAAAAGCCTGATCCTAATTATGTTCTTAACTTATTGACTTATATTTTATGTATATTCTTCAATGTTACTCATCACTTTAAAACTCTTTAAGCCCTGCTTTTAGGTCCGGTTGCTCGCTCTATTTTTCCCTTATCTGATCATCAACATCCTGTGCACAAATTGTCGCTGCTGCAAGTTCCTCTACTCTAAAAGATCCAAAAGAAAACAACCACTTTAATCAATTAAGTTTAAGCATATAAGCAATTACTCCTGTATACATTTCATCATAGCTAAATGCTGCCTTGAAACAACTCCTATGTGTTAACACCAGAGATGGGCAGTAACGCGTTACTTGTAACGCGTTACTGTAATCTGATTACTTTTTTCAAGTAACGAGTAAAGTAAGGGATTACTATTGCAAAATCGGTAATTAGATTACCGTTACTTTCCCGTAGGAACGCTGCGTTACTGCGTTACTAAAACCGTGATTTTTTTTGCGAGAATGTCTCATGACAGTGACGTAAGCAAGTGCGACGTTGGTGACAGCAGCTGTGTGCAGATCAACAATGGATAATATATCGAGTGCGGGAGAGAATGTGAGCGTGCAGCGTTTAAAGCGTGGAAGTACTGACCTTACTTTGAGTTTGATTCCATAAAAAGTGACAAAAACATTAGCGTCCATCGTGCGTGGGAAGAAAACTTCTTTTTACAGCGAAAAAAACCCCTAAACTTCCGAGCAAGCACCGAGTAGCTACGACGTGATGGGAAACTCACAGAGACACTCGCGCGGATTCTTCAACTGACCGCAGCACACCTACACCAGGGTAACCCTCCGCCTACCCTGCTCCTGCTTTACAGGTGAAAATAGAGCAAAAGGACCGCTGAGTCTTTGACTTTATTTTCTGCTGTGTTTTACTTGCATCTGTTTGAAAGAGTGAGTGAAAACACAAAAAATATTTTATTTTATGTGCTGGAATGTGTAGAAAATAGGTTTAAATGTTAAACTAATTTATTCAAGTCAGAGAATGTTGCATATAATTAAATGTTTTGCTTGATGCATAAAGTTAAAAGATTAAAACTGATAAAACAAGTTAAAAAAGACTTTTCCATTTGATTACATTTTGTATGATGGATTATGTAGAAAAAGTAGAATTGGGCTGAAAGATCTATCACTTTATCACCTCTTCAGGTTGTAAATCGTGTTTTTAAAAAGTAACTAAGTAACTAAGTAATTAATTACTTTTGAAAATAAGTAATCAGTAAAGTAACGGGATTACTTTTTGGGGGGAGTAATCAGTAATTAGTTACTGATTACTTTTTTCAAGTAACTTGACCAACACTGGTTAACACTAACTTCATTTTAAAACCTCACATTTCCTATTGTTGGGGGAAAACTCTGTAAAAGACCCAGGAGAAATAAAGACACAATGAGACAAAGTTACTTTCTTTATCAAACGTGTACACGGGTGAGCTGCTAAGAACAACTCACACCATGCACAGTGGCTTGGTAATTTTTATAGGAAAGACAGTGAGAACAGGATAAGAAAATACAAAACAAATAAAATAAACAACTCCATATGTGGCGCTAGTCTCGTCAGCAGAGAGCTGGGAGAAGGCTGTGAGAGATAAAACAATCTAAAACAATATGTCCCAAAACAGTATGTCTTTGCTGAGAAAGTCTAAAAAGATAATTCTAAACTAATCTAACCATAGACAAAAGGGCATGCTTGCACATTTAAAAGAAGGTAAAGAAACATTGAAACATTTTTCCTGTAACATTCCCTCCTGTTTAACTTATTTTAAATGTATACAACAATTGTCTGTGAAGGTTATTTATTAAGTATCTTAAGCAATTTTTAATTTTTCAAAATGTCAGCATAGCAGAAATGGCAGTCATTTGGTCTAAAGAATAAAACAAAAGAAAATAATACAAAGAAAAACATAATAAACAAGAAAAATAACAAAACTAAAACTACAAAAAATAAAGGAAAAAACCTTATATTTTAAAACGAAAACTTACAAAAAATAAAAGAATGAAAAGTAAAATGAAAACTTTATATTTTAAAAATGATGAAAACCTAATATGTAAAATGAAAACTTCAAAAAAATACAAGGATGAAACCTTATACTTAAAATGATGCAAACCTTAAATTGAAAACTTTATGTGTAAAATAATGAAAACTTCATATTTAAAATGGAAACTTTATGTTTAAAACTGAAGACTTCAAAAAAATAAAATAAAAGCATGAAAACGTTATATTTAAAATGAAAAACTTTATGTTTAAAAGTCAAGACTTCAAAAAAAAATAAAAGCATGAAAACTTGCATAACCTACTAATGTTTTAATCAGTGCATGATCACTTGACAAGTCATTTTTAATCACCACGTCATTTATTAGCAGCTAGTACAAGTTCTCCTCTAACAGAATTGCAACGGGATGTTGTTCTTCTTCAGGCACGGCAACATAAGCAGTCATTGTAGTTGTTATCATCTGTGAAATCATTACTCTTAGGCATGGCAACACACACAACACTAATATGAGCAGTGCTATCATGATGAGACCTAGAAGAAAAAATGGCTTTGCTACAGCAGCCAGCCATGAACCGCTGAACAGCCAGTCCAGCCAGCTTTGTGCTGTAGCTGCTCCAGGTGTGTGTTCAGTGACATATTTTTGCAGAGCGGTCAAATTCTGCAAAGCTTCATAAATGTCTCCTCCAGTTTCGTATCCATCAGGGATAAAAGTGCAACATGTTTCCCCGATCAGCTTGCAAACTCCTCCTTGTGATGCTGTTAGCAGGTCTAGTGTCAGTCTGTTCTGCAGCACCATCGTTCTGATGGCCTGCTGTTCTCCTGCTAAGGCCGTTCCCAGGGCCTTAGTTAAGTTGATGTGTCGCAGCAGAGCATATCGGTTGATTTCCACGTGATCCCGCACCTCGGCAACTCCAATGCCGGGGATCAAGCTCTGTAAGAATTTCACTCCTCCTCAGATGCGAAACTCTAGTTCCTTTACTGCTTGGTGCCGTCCGTGCACATCCTGTCTGGTAATGAGTCTTTGTTTGTAGTATCATTCGGTAGCTGTAGTTGGAGCGACAGTTGAGGCTCATCAGTGTCGCGTTACTGGCACAGGTTTCGTTGAGTGAACAGTCCATACACTTCCTCTCGTTCCTCGGTGGGCAGAAAGTGTATTTGCATAGCAGTCAGTTTTATTATTCAAGTAAGCTGTAGTGTTCATAAACTGCCACCAGAAATTAGTGGCATAGCCATGGGGAAACTTGGTGTACTTTCCTTTGTCATACAGTGTCTGCCTTTTCTTCATATAGCGTGACTTATTGTCCCTCACGGAAGCAAAGATGAGGAGCCCGGCCATGGTCAGGGCCGCTGCAGTTGTTAAGAGCCACCACCTCATGACGATGGGACACACCCTCCTGTCGCGAGTAGACCCCCCGGCCAGGAAAGCTGACCCCTCCACCGGGCGAGATCACAACAAGCGGGCAAGCCTGCCGTCAGCTGTGTTTAGATGGCTTCACTGACACGCCTGCAGTGACTCTGATGGATCCAGGATGGTCGTTCCGCAATTTTGCAAGCTCCAGTTTTTCCTTTGGAGCACTTTGATCAGAACCCAGTCACCGGGCTGTGATCTGCAAGACACTTGATAGACATCATTACATTCTTCGTCATTTACAATCATCTCTTTATTTTCCTACAACTTAGACATACATTTTGCTACTGAAATTGTATCTGCCTTTTTCACTGGGTAGATTTCTGGCCACTTTGAGAATACATCTATAACCACTAGGGTGTATTTTTACCCTTGGCATTCATTTAGCTCAATAAAGTCCATATGGATTGTGTGGTCTCAGGTTTCCCTGAGCATTACATTTTTGACACGTCATGCATGTTCTGACAAATTGTTTTGCTGAGGTTTCAAAATTTACAGTGTAGAATTTACAGTGTAGAAATGAGAGTTGACAATACTGGTCAGTCCCCCCGTTGACAAATGCGTACAGCCATGAGTCACTAATGCCGCCATTTTGTGGAGGAATTTTGGCAACACTGGCTTGCCATAACACATCATTAAGTCGTTTGTCAGAACTGCACCGTGTTTTAGCCATTTTGCCTGCTCTGCTGTGCTTGCTGCTTTTTGTTCATTTTTCAACACATCCAGTGGAATCTGATGTGTGTTTACTGCCATCAATGTGATGTTTGCCTGTTGTGCCGCCTATTTTGCTGCTCTGTCAGCAAAATTGTTGCCTGTAGTAATGAAAGAGTCAGTAGGCGTTGTAAGAGGTTGGCATGCTGGTTTGCCAGTTGGTGTAATCATTCCTCTGGTTTTCCAGATTTTTTGCAAAATGATGCACAGCAGAGAAAACATACTGGCTGTCTATATAAATGGTTATTTGTTTATCTTTGTGTATTTCACATGCGCAACAATCTTGTGTGAAGTGACCTTCCTCTCCACGGTTCTAGCAGGCGTTGTCTCTATGTTATCTGCTGTTTCTGCGTGGCTGTCTGCGGCCTTGGTGTTTGTGACTTTGCTCGCCTCTCTGTTCCTGATAGCCACCTGCGAATTAGTGTTTTAGTCTGTTGTCAACAGTCAGCCTTATTTTTAAGTTACAGAATGCTTCTCCCTTTTTTTGGTTTTTGTTTTTTTTGTTTGGGAGAATAGATGCAACTCTACATTTTCACTTAAGGCAGTTTTAGATAATTTCTAGTTCTTCAAACAATGCATGGATCTCACACATTTCAAACTTTCAAGTTAGGGTTGTTTCCCATTTATACATATATATATATATTTAACTTTGCATTGCTCACAGCTCATAGCTCACAGCTCTAAACCTAGGCATTTTTCAATCATATGCCTATCACTATGTGTCACTGTGATTCTCAAGTATGGTCACAAGTTCGTTTAAATTCGTTTCCAAAACCAACAAAATAATCAAACAAAAACAAAAAACATAAACGTGTCAGGACACAAAAGAAAAAAGAAAGATGCTGCCACCCGAACAAGGCAGAAGTCTGCATATGTTGGCTTGTAATAGCATGCAGCTTGTAACATGGTAGACTAATGTGCCTGTGTTAATTCAGCTCCATATTATTGTGTGAAGTTGCACTGGGTTGGGAGTGGTTTTGTGTGTGTGTCACATTTTTGGTGAGCCAATGGCTGGAATGGGGTTGGACTAATTAGAGGCAGGTGTACTTGATTGCACTGATACACTGGTCTACATATAGCCCACACTACAAACACTGCTGTGTTGTTTTGTCTCTCTGTGCAGTCCAGGGCCTATTATATGCCACAGCCTAAAGGCAGCAGAGTTGCAGAGGCTTGAGTGACCACTGACTATATGCTTGCAGGGTGGTGGGTCTCCAAGGACAACTTCTAACCCTGTTAAAGGCAACATGCGGAGTGCAACTTGGCCGTGTGTCATAGCTGTCTCTGGCCTTGGGACTGTGTGTTTTTATACAATTCATAAGTGGGACACTGGACTGTTTTATCTTTTATCTCTTGATATATTTTTCATCAATAAATTATCTTTTAGAATTTTATTGACTGACATCTTTTTGCCCACGACTGAGACGGTTGGTCAGACCTAGAGTCTTTCTTTGGGTGTGTTACAGCAGCTTCTGCTCTAAAAGAAACAAATAAATAAAAAGAAAAGAAAATGTGTAACATGCTCATCAGCTTAGCAGTGTCTACATATTTAATTCAGCTTCTCAATCCTGTAGTTGTAGCTGTTGTCTACAGGGTTTTGCTTATTGGTTGTTATTATAGGTGTGCTCTATATCTCAGCAATGTGTCATTCTAGAATGATAGGTTTCAAGCTGGTCAAGTGCCTCTATGCACTTCATTAGTTTAGTTATTCTCCGTATTGTCTTCATCTCACATGTCATTACACTGAGTTTCAGCAAACCTTAAGCTTGATGCAGACTACTGCTTAACAATTATCCACCTCACATCATAACCGATTAAGGTGCCTCTTCATATTAATATTATGTCATTGTTAATATTATCCTCTTTGTCTTATATAACAGCAATAGCATATTATAATATTTTATTAGTGTGTACCACTATACTACTCCTGAGCCAATTTGTTAGTTAGGATCATCTTATTCAGCAAACAGATAATTTAGAATTCATCCAATCTGCGGTCACATTTGTTCTCTCTGTTGCATGGCGGACCAGGCAGTTCTATTATAATATATTATTTATATTTTATTTTGTATCCATCAAGGGCTTCAGATGACCTGCAGAATCATCCTTTTCCCAGGGTGGAGACAGTTACCTTTTCACACACTGTCCTTGGCTGAACAGTGACACAGCCTTAATATACCTTATTTATTTTATTAAAATATTTTCGTGTGAATTATTTGCTTTATATTCATTTTATACATTGTGGGCATGGTCATCATGCCAACTGTGTTTCATTGTTAATATCACTTTACAGGTTGTTATCCTTGCTATTATTAATTTCAAATACTCTAAAGATAATTTCTACTGTAATTTTCCCTTTGTTCATCTTTATTTCGTACTTTTTATATTTATATCTACTCAGTGGGGTCTGTTTTCAACCCTTTTAAACTACTTCAAACTACTGTGATCTCTAGTTTTCACTTAATAAGGGATTATTAAGTTCTTCCTGATATGGGTGTTGCTGCAGATGCGGCTGCAGGCATGAGTGTTGGTTTACTAAAAGGATTGTGGGCACTGCACAGTGTCTCGTCTTCTGGTTTTACTAAACTGGCAGTTGAGTTCTGTTCTTCTGACTGTTTATATTTTGTTTTCTTAAATCTCTCAGTTTACAGACACTGTTTTTGTCCGGCGTCTGGACTTTTCTTTTCTCACCACTGCTCGTCAGCAGGAGTGAGTTTTAATTTCACTTGCTTGATTACCCATCTTATTTATGTATTTACTTATTTTTGTTTAAGTAATACATACACAATACAGCTGCTATCACCTTCGCTGGTATTAGAGACGAGAGTGGTTGCTCACACGCCCTTCTACTTTCGGACTATTTCCAAAAGCGGTGTGAACTTTACGAGACGGAACTCGACCGTTCTCTCAACTCACCAGCACGTCAGTGAATAGCAGTAAAAGAAAAACACAGTAGGAGCAGCTCAGTCTCTTATCGGACCGTGAAAAGTCAGCTTGCTCCGTAAATTAAAACAATACACACACACATTCACATTCACACCTATTCGCGCGATCGGAACCCTTATAATAAGGGGAGCTGCCAGTCTTTCTGTAGACGAGCTACTTATTCCCTTGACCCAGCTGGGGGAGCTACCCAGAGCTCCAAACCTAACCCACAAGAGTGGGGAGCTTCCAGTCGACGAGCTCCAAGCTACCAGCCGACGAGCTACTTTAAACCCACAGAAGTGGGGAGCTTCCAGTCGCGACGAGCTGCTTTCGCTATTTTAAATTCCCTGAATTTAAAATACGATTTTACGCAAGATTGTGTCAGTGTGTCTGTATCTACCTGGTCAGTGTCGCCGGGTCTGGTCCACCTCGATCGGGCCCCACCACCGTGGGTCGCTTTCTAAGACGTTGGCCAAGACCCGAATTTAACGCTCTTGGTCTTTTTCCACACACCTGGTGTGTGGGCTGTCGACAGGCGAACAACGTGGACTGGTCACGGAGATGGGACACGATGGAGGTGATCCGGCTGTCGAAGGACCAAGAAATGTTGGGGGAAAACTCTGTAAAAGACCCAGGAGAAATAAAGACACAATGAGACAAAGTTACTTTCTTTATCAAACGTGTACACGGGTGAGCTGCTAAGAACAACTCACACCATGCACAGTGGCTTGGTAATTTTTATAGGAAAGACAGTGAGAACAGGATAAGAAAATACAAAACAAATAAAATAAACAACTCCATATGTGGCGCTAGTCTCGTCAGCAGAGAGCTGGGAGAAGGCTGTGAGAGATAAAACAATCTAAAACAATATGTCCCAAAACAGTATGTCTTTGCTGAGAAAGTCTAAAAAGATAATTCTAAACTAATCTAACCATAGACAAAAGGGCATGCTTGCACATTTAAAAGAAGGTAAAGAAACATTGAAACATTTTTCCTGTAACACCTATGCTATAACCCGTTTTTGGTATAGCCTTTTTATTTCATTTGCTCCCTTTAATGTAACAATACCTTCTAATTCTAGTTTATCAGACTTAACCAAAATATATGCTTTCCTTCCTCTTTGGTCCTTCTTTAAGTTCAGTTAAAAGCTAAATGAATTTGAGGCCTTTTGCCTGGAATCAATACTGTCATGTGTGTTTCTTAACTCTGTGTCTGTAAGCGTGTGCAATCCTTCAATAACTTCAATAACTCATATCAAAAAATGCAATATGTATAAAAATCATTTCTATTTATAAGCTCTCCCCTTTATCCTAAACATACCACCTATGTAATATCTGTATGTGTAAGCCTACATTATAACCACTACTTCTAGAAATCAAAAAGAAATCAAAGCTGTTCTACTCCTTCAACCCTCACTAATTTTCCCTCTAAGATTTATTCACAGCTTTGAACCCTGGTATTGTATCTTCTAAACAGGATTCAGTTCTTTAATCCTTTAACCTTAACATAAAAATAACAGTTTCAGTTTTACCATATCCAAATGATCAAAAACCCCAAAAGTCCTAAAATGATCCTAAATTATTAAACAATTAAATTAATAAACCCTAAACCCCCCTTTATCTTGATACATTTCATGTGTCAAGATACTATACAAAACTTAAAAATGCTCAGTTTCCCCACTCATGTTCCAATCTATGTCATAAAAATAAACTTAAAACAGAACAATTATCAGTCATGTGTTTCTACAATTAATGGTAACTGAGTTACATCAAAATGTTTCCCCTTTAACATTTGGCATTCTCCCAACAATATACTATAATCCCATAATCTAACCCCAGTCAACAAAACAAAACAGAAATTTTCTCTGGTAAAAGCAAATTGTTTGTCCACATTTATTCATCCTCACATTCACTCACACATTCACTCCATATTTTTGCTAATAGTGGAGCTTCCCGCGTCAGATTCTCCACCCTCAGCAAAATGAGCTCAGTCATTTTTTATTTTCCATAGGAAAATATTTCTTTATGCTTTTGGACTGGATTGACTCGCATAAAATCCTTTTTACAGGGACTTACGACCTGAATAGTCCCCAGGTAGCTTTCTCCTCAGCCAATTGTAATCTGGAAAGCCGCCTTATATTTGCTCCTCCCGAGAATTTTCAGCGCCGTTATTCACTGTTGCAGGCCTGCTTAAAACAGAAATGAAAAATAGAGCTGATTATTAGCTCATAAGAACACAAAACAAAATCACCTGACAGGTTTTCTTTAAGTGCACTGTTACAAAATAATGGGCCCCTCCCAGACATGTCCATGTTTCCTAAAACTCCCTCTATTAAAAACAAAAACAACAACCCAAACCTAACTGACAAAATCAACCCATCACCACAACAACCTCAACAACCTTAAACACACAAGTCTTGCCACCACATAATTTCACCTCCTCAATACACCGAAAGTCTCATTAAAACCACACAATTTGCACACAAAAATCACCCCCTTATGCTCTGTAACATACTTACATTCAGCATAAGACCCCCTTACAACAACATATCACTAAACTATAAATTTCCTACCCAAATCTGTACTTCTCTTGTGTCTGCTATGCTTCCTCTTCTAAAAGTCACTTCCTCAGTCACACACACACACACAGGAAGTTCCTTCGTCACCACTCACTCCAACTAATTTGCATACTGAGTCATCTCTCAATGAGTTGCTGTAACAACAGAAACATATGTTTAAACATTACCAACTCATTAAATCATTTTATTTCTTTCTACAGTGATCACTAGTGTTGATCACTCAGTACGAGAGAGCACTCCTAAGTCACTCTTTATTTTAAAACTACTTTAATCACTTTTTGTTTACATAACTCACTCCCTTTGTCATATGGCTTCTTCTATTCCTCAATTACAAACTCAAATGCATTTTATTAAACATTCACACCATTGTATCATTCATACAAAATAGCAAGCTGTTCTTCATTGCATATGTTTGTGTTCTTAGCCAGGTTTAATCTGTATCTATGCATTAAACTCCATGAGCTTGTCTTGTCTTTATAAGGTTAATGCATTTTCTGTTTGTGTATGTGAATTTGCATATGTTGCTTTTGCAGTGTGTCAGACTCCTGCACAATTCTCCACTCAAGCCGTCAGTTGTCTTTCCCAAATTTGCTAACCCAAATTTTAAGTTCCCACCTTATTAACAGCATCCCTGCTCCTCAGCCAGAAGTTAGGGCCCACTTGTCAGGTTTATGGAGACATGGCGCTGTGAACAATTCAACCAGAAACTTGCCTTGGCATGTCCAGTCAAGTTAACCTACAGGTTTCTTCCGACCGCTGCATGGGGAGAATTGATCCAGGTCTCTTTCGCCCCTAAAGAAACACAACTGAGACATTTTCATTATTATCATAAGTACTTAAACTACCCGTTTCCCTCTCTCTGGTCAGAAATCCCAACTTATGTCATGTATATACGTGTAAGCAGGTCTTCATTGCTTTTCCTATGTATTTTGTTAATGTTCAGTGAGTGTAAGCTGCTTTCTTCATTGCCTCTATATGTTATAGTCAGGTTTAATTCATGCATCTTTTCCCTGATTTCTTAATTCAAAACTATCTCACTTCTGATTCTTTCCAGAAATAATTTCACATGTAACACTTTGTCTATGTGTGTTTTCTATTCTTGTTTACCTCTTTGTTTGTGACGGTGGACATCTCTAAACCATCATGAGTTCAGGCTTTCATTTCAATCCAATTACACCCTGTATTCTCACAGTCGAACTCGTCCGGCTTCGCCTCTCACTGGTCACTGTCCTCTTCTCTCAGTGTCCTTTTGTTGTCTTGAATTCCAGCAAACACAGTCTGTTTCGTCTCTGTTTCTCTTCAGTATTTTCCTTTTGGATCAAGTCCCAGCCTGGCAAAATACCACATTCAGTGCCTTTAAACAGTCATGTCACACTGTTCTTACCAGCCTGCTGTCCACCGTGCATGTTTCATCACGTGGTTTCTTCTTTTCTGTTGATCCTCTCAGTCATCTCTTTCAAGATTACTCCAAGCATGGCAAATCTGACAATCAATGTCCAGTGCTTTCCACAGCTCATTATCCCACTGTTCAACTGCCCCGCCTGTAATTTACAGTACATGTTGCACCGTGTGCTTTTCCATGCTGCTGCTGGTCCCGTCAGTTTGGTTTCAGTGTTAACGAGTCAGTTGCACTGTCTTTTGGCTGCTGTTAATTCTTGAAGTCCACGATGTTCTGTCGGTCTTCATCAGGAGATTAACTGTCCTTTGAGCTTCTTCTCAGGATGGGGACAAGTGCGAGGTCAAGCTGTAAAATTTTAAGCCAAAATCTGGCCTGTTTTCTCCCAATTATGCTACTCTAGTGGTTTTGGCGCCGTACTCAAAATTCCAGGTTGAGAGAAGTCCACCTTCATTTATCTGTAATCTGTGTTGACACACTAAAACATACAATTAATATCCTTTTCATTTCTTTTCTCAAAACCTCCATTCGCTTTATCTGCCTAGAGTTTAACTCATCTGTTTCTCTCTCTGGGTGCTCACTCGTCACAGTCACTTCCTTTTATGCGCATGTAACTTCCTGTCACACACACACAGCTTCTCAGAGCAGCTCAAGCTGCTTTTCTGTTTCTACAGGCTAATCAAACTTATTTTGTATTTACAATCTACAAACCCTCTGTAATTCTACTAACTTTTGATCTAAAATGTAGCATCATTCACACAATGATTTCATAATCCTCTCACACACACACCTTTTAAATAAACTAAACTCTTATAACATCACTCATGCATCTCTTAAATTAAAAACACTTTCAAACTTTAAAACATCCTACTTTACATCACCAAAGAAATACCTCTCACACCTTTATTCATCATTCAAAACCTTCTAGTCACCGCATTCACACACTTAAAGTGTGACCAGAGTTGAGGAATATAACTCAAAACACACTTTCCTAAGAGTATTTTAGACATGGTTGTCATAATCAAAAAGAGCAAGTAAAAAACAAACAAACAAAAAATTGAAACCTCCATTAATTCTCACCGCACACACAAGAAATTAAAAATAAAACACACCAGCAACTATTGCTGGAGAGAAGTTACTACTGAAAGTAATATGTTAATCTTAAGTATACACAGTGCACTCAATATATTTATATATCTACATCCAACTTCAGTCAATTACTATACATCCCCTACGGCAACTCAAAACTTTATTTATAGTCCTCTATTGAAACCAACTGTGGTTTAAACAGTTCACTACTTACTCATTTGCATTTTCACACTCACACACACACCTCTAAAAATAGCAGCAGGCAGTCAGTGCATTACTGACTCGACACACAGAGATCTCTCACACCAAATTTTCTTATTCTATATTACAACGACGTCTTATATTTACAACCACTGTCAGATCTGTCAGCTTTAGCGCCTACCCAATTTCGACAAATTTAAAATAACCGCCCAGCGGATAAACTCCCTGAGTTTTTTGCGACCAATTAACCAGTATCTGTCCAACAGTTTCTGGCCTCATCTCTAAAGTCCCTAACACAATTTAAAAGCGTCAACCAACCCAAACTTTGCCTGAAGCTCTATTTTTGGCATTTCACAGCCAAAGCTTACCCCGAAGTTTTAAGTTAAAGTTACACGCCCAAAGTCCAACTTCTGCTGACCAAAAAAGCGCAGACTACCGTTCCAAACGGTAGAGTGGTCCAACCACTAGCTTATTCCAGGATGCCCTGTACCCCACAGTTAAGCCACACTGAACTAACCCTCTTCGCCGAGAGGTCAATGTCGCGCGTCCACGACAAGGAGGGAGCGTAACCTCCGGGCTCTGCGCTTCCTAGAACCCCCATGGTTCCGTTCTAAGATAATTTATAATACTTTGGAACAACAGTAAAACACCCAACAAAGTGTAAGACTGAAGCAGGTCCAACCTTATAACCAAAAAATAACCAAATTCCCTAACATACTAAAATCATTGAGCAGTCCAACTGCTTACCACGGTCCAACCGTATTAAATCCTTTTAGCGGTCCAACCGCATTCAATCATTACCAGCAGTCCAACTGCTTTTAAATCCTCAGTACTGTCATGAGATTCTCATCAAAATCAAAGCAGACATTTACCGGCAACTTTTACTGAATAGACATTTAATTTTATCATCCAATTCAGCACACTTCGGATAAAATCAACAGGCCTGTGCCTACCTCTTTTTAAAGGCGCCTGTCCCCTCAGTTTGGTTGCCGGGTCACGCCTGCCTGTCTGACCACAACGGACCATACATCACCGTCTACACCTCCAATCCTCCCTCCTCAACCACCGGACGAAGCCCCCAAATGTTAAGGTTCAAAATTGAGGAAGGAGAGTACAAACCACCCATGGTCCAGAAGGTCTTGGTCAAACAATGATTTTAATGAACACACGTGTGGGAAGAACACTCTGTACGCCGACAGCAAGTGATCTCCAACTTAATCAAAGCATGAACAGATATTTTATAGCATCAGGGTTTGATTTACTGACGCCCCTTCATGCGTCACAGATACATTTTATACATAGATCAGATCAACACCACAATGGCTTTTAACCCAGAAGATCATCTTCTATTTTCATGGCTGGTACTTTCCGTTCTTATCTTAAAGTAAATTGTTCCTCTTTCTTGCCGAGACAACAAGGACGGTTCCTCTTTTACCGAGACACTTTTGCAGTTACAACCAGACATGACTAATCTCTCCTCTAAATAAATTTAACTCATGTGTGTGTGTCACGACCTCACATGCTCTTTCTCAATTCACCTGTTGCACTTCTGACCTTTCACTAGACCAGAAGCTCACTGAGACTATGTGTATGTCTTCTACTAAATAAATGTTTTAATCAAGAACCCCTACTAAAAGCTTAATACAAGAATATGAACATATAAAAGATATTAAAATGAACTGTTGTGTAAGCATGTACTGCAATTCCTTCTATGTTCTAGTTTTCCCTCAGCATGGATCATCTAGACACTCTCACTAGATGAAGCTTAAGACCATTAATGAACCTGAACATCAACTCAAATAAGCACAGATATGCATTGTGTACACAATAGTTATAACTGCACCTGAAATACAAGGTCAACATAATAACTGTATGCATAACATCTTAAGGCCTTCTTAAAGCTATCTGTTACATTGTTAAAGCCTCGTCTTAGCCTGCTGCTCAAAATAACTTTCACTTCTGCAAAACTCTCCAAGCCTGTTTCCTGTCAGCCTGTGACTTTTAGCCTTTCTGAAAGACACACACTGTTCAACCCCTGAATGCAATATAAACTCCAGATTATATTATTAATGCAATGGTAATGATGACAATTATTTAACAATAGCAGTAAAATAATTTCCCTGCTCCACACAGCTCCAGGTCTGGACGGCATACCGAAACTTTAACGGAGACGTGTCCAGGGTTCACTGTCGGCCTCTGACGGTTTTTATTAACACTGTTTATTTTAAAGCCCAGTTTTTAAAACCTTACAATGTAACTACAGCCCAGCCCATGCAGCAGTATATTAATGACTAACCTCGTATTGTGATGAATTATCTCAGTTGTTCTCCTGACTGAAGTTTGGTCCGTTTACATCATCCCGACATGCGATTGCATTTGTCCCTAACCATCGGGAACTGTTATCGAGTGGAAAATAGTTAGTGTTCATGCTCCAGCTTCACTGTGCTAATGTGCTTATATTAAGCTAACCATAGCTGTGTAGCTAGCCACCACGCAGGACATCGTTTTATACCAGCTAGCCCAACTTCAGTAACCCTACAAACGTCACTGCTGTTTAGTTTCCATTTATGAAGTGATAACAGAGCTGTACGTTTTAATTTGTCAGAAATCCCTCAAGCAGAAAATGGTATATTATTTAATCATAAAAATTTTATTGGAGACTTCCCACGTACCACTAGAGGGAGCCCGTGTACCACAGTTTGAGAACCACTGTTCTACACGATCACATTGACATGGATATAGAATAGATCACAAATAACATGGCATGAGACAACTTGCTCACTAGTGAACAGCAAGAGCTTCTGCTGCCTTTTGCAATGGATACAGAAACTCTTCAGAATGACATTATATCTCTGGCGGTTCATTATCCTCTTTGGTCTGCTCAGCCACTTTGCCAACTTTTAAGGTCTTTATGGCAAGAACACTAGCCATCACAATTTTTCCACTCTTGTGCATAAAATGAAGGCTCCCTCTTTTTTGAACTTGAATTTGTGCTAAACACTTGTTGACATGACTGATGACACTATACAGGAACTGCTGAAACAGGAGTAAGAGTATGTGGTTCAATCCATTCAGTCACATTCACAAAGTGAGGATCAGTCTGAAGATAATGGACAAAGAATAGGAAGGAACCCTGACCCTAACCCAGTTATTAACAATTCAGATTACTACTGTAAGAAAATCCAAAACTGGTTATCTGTTACTGATGTTAAATAAATCTAATGATGTAATCTTTTGATGCCCAGTTTAATTTATGATGATGTACAATTGAGTTTTGTTAAATGTCTTACATTTCAAAGTAAGTTATGGCAAAACTATTAGCAAACTTTCATGAACCATTGAGAAGCTCCATAATCTGCTGTTTGTGGGAGGAGGCGGGGGTGTCAGTTCAATCCATTACAGTCAAATGGTTGTTGATATGAAGAAAATTAAAATAACAAAAAGCATAAAAGTGGATATTTCGCTGATTGATTTACAATTTGTAAGTAAAAAGGGCTTTTTCACATTTTTATTTAAAAGATACACACTGAAATGTTTTACAGTGAGACCAGACCCATGGCTTGGGTGACATCCATAAAAAATTCAACCTGCAGTTGACAGAGAGGGAAGACGGTAAGATTTTTAGATTAGATTCAATACAATTTACTCAACTTCTTGTTCACTGATGAGATAAAAGCTGAACTTTTTGAAAGATTTGACTGTGTTACATTGACATTAAATTATCACAGTATTTCATGAAAAGAATATCGTACCAACAGTGAAACATGGTTGTGGTAGTGTGAGGGTCTGGAGCTGCTTTGCTGCTTCAGGACCTGGATGACTTTCTGTAATTGATAAACTATGAACTCTAATCCATCAGTCCATCAGTTCATGTCCTGAAGCAAGACGTTAATCTAAAACACACCAACTAGCCCACTTCTAAATGACTCAATAATAATAATAATAATAATAATAATAATAATAATAATAATAATAATAATAATAATTTTGGACAACAACAAGTCTTCCAATTCATGCTTGAAACCCCTCCACTGTGGCTGAATTAAGAAGAGTGGGCCCAAATTCCTTCTCAGTGATGTGAAAAATTAATTGGCAGTTATGACACTTGATGGCACCTCCTGCTTTAGATCCAGTTATCAACAGTATTATTCCCTTAATTTTTAAATCCGAATGAAAATTTAGAACAGTGTTCTGGCAAAACATCTTATTAAACTTATTAATTTATTTAACTTCAGCCAGGATAAGTCACTAGAAGCTAAAGACTGCCACTTCTACGACTAAAGTCATTTGACTACTGTTGCTGACAGAACAATCTGGTGGAGAGTTTGATGTGGATGTAGCTTTAAGTACTCCACGTACTGATAAAGTAACAGTCAGGTGCCAGCCAGCGTTCAGTGGGAAAGCAGAGTAGAGCCATATTTGTTCTTGATGGTAATGTTATGTGGCCCTCTTAAAGCTTTGCAGAAGGTAAGGTTTTATTATCTGTGAATAAAAACAGAAACCAAGACAGACAATACCTGTAACCAGGTCATTGATTTATTTCTCTATCTAATGAGTCAAGATGAAAACTAGACAGAAGAATAGTAACAGATTGCAGGTCTATGGCATTGTCATAACAGAACTGAAGGGTGATCTTTGCTAAATACCTCCCTGAGACAATGCATCAGGGGCTGATAAAAGGGTAGGAGGCTTTGCAGCTGGTGAGTCCCACTGATTGCTGAAATTCAGACTGGAAACAAGTATTATTCTCCTAAAACTAGAGTTAACTAGAGTTAATAAAGTAAGTGTGCACTTGCTTTTCTAAAGACGATAATGGCTCTACACAATCAAAGACCCTTCGCCTAATCAGAGAAATGAACCAGTGGAGTGATATATACAGTGCCCTTGATAATGTTTGGGACAGAAAAACATGTTTTGAAGTTTTGTCTTTGTAAACCACCACAGTAGATGTAAATCAACATGATTGAAGTGCAGACTTTCAGCTTTAATTGAAAGGGTTTTACAAAATCTTTGCATGAACTAACATCCACTCACATCCTGGGCCATTTGACCTCAGTAAATTACATGATAGGATTGGGCAAGGTTTCACAATGGGTCCACCTAAAACCTTGGCTGACTGTGACCCACACCTGTTTTCACACATTGGCTTGTGCGATTAGGTAGAGGGTGAATAGGGAGTCCATGACCCTCTTGTGGACACTTCCATAGGGCTTACAATCTGGGACTTTCCACCAATTGCACTTAGAACTGAAGAAGCTTCTTGGATGAGAGGTGAAATGTCTTCAAGAAAACTTAAAGAAATCCAGACGCTTTTCTTTCCAAGCTCCTTAGACTACAATGACCTGGATGACTGAGAACCTTTACACACAACCCAGTGAGTTTTTTATGGGCAAATGCCCTGTATATGGGGTCAATGTCAGCTGAACCAGCTCAACCTAATGAAAAGTACATTTCAATAATGATTTCTATAATACTAGTTAACAGTAGTATTATGGACAGACATTACCATATCAAGTCCGTGTTCCTGTGTTCTGTTACTTTGTGTTTTATTTTGATAGTCTGTCGTCTCATGTGCATTATGCTCAGATTGGCTTCCCTTGTCTCATTCTTTAGATTCAGTTTAGCTGAGTGTATTTTCCCCGCGTGTTTCCACTTCCCAAATTACCCTCCTATGCATATCATATATTATGTCAGTGTTTCTTTGTCAAGGCATCTGTTTTCCTTCCCCAGTGTTTCTCAGCCCTAGTGAGGTTTTTAGTTTCTGCAGCTTTCAGTTCCTAGTCTAGCCTTTATCGATCTGCGGGATCGATAAAGGGACAAAAAAAAGGAAACAAAAAAAGTAAATGGCCACAATTTAGACTTTAATTACGTTATATTTTATAAGTGGTTTAGCAGCAACAGTAATGTGACGCAAAAGCAATTTGACAATATGTATTGTTTTACAGTCAATGGCCACCTAATGTCTAGAACCCATGGAAACCAAATCTCTCTTGAGATGCTTTGCTCGTGGGCCTCTGTCTTCAGTTTTATATTCAGTAACTGAAACGTATGCTCTGTTCGGTTCAAGTGACTAAATTGGCAATTGGAGAATATTCTCTTTTCTTTCCTTGTCGTAAATGCCCTTCATTTGTATTCATGATGGCATTTTTGATTGAAGACTTTTTCAGTGATATACAGTGGGGCAAAAAAGTATTTAGTCAGCCACCGATTGTGCAAGTTCCCCCACCTAAAATGATGACAGAGGTCAGTAATTTGCACCAGAGGTACACTTCAACTGTGAGAGACAGAATGTGAAAAAAAAATCCATGAATCCACATGGTAGGATTTGTAAAGAAATTATTCGTAAATCAGGGTGGAAAATAAGTATTTGGTCAATAACAAAAATGCAACTCAATACTTTGTAACATAACCTTTGTTGGCAATAACAGAGGTCAAACGTTTACTATAGGTCTTTACCAGGTTTGCACACACAGTAGCTGGTATTTTGGCCCATTCCTCCATGCAGATCTTCTCGAGAGCAGTGATGTTTTGGGGCTGTCGCCGAGCAACACGGACTTTCAACTCCCGCCACAGATTTTCTATGGGGTTGAGGTCTGGAGACTGGCTAGGCCACTCCAGGACTTTCAAATGCTTCTTACGGAGCCACTCCTTTGTTCCCCGGGCGGTGTGTTTTGGATCATTGTCATGTTGGAAGACCCAGCCTCGTTTCATCTTCAAAGTTCTCACTGATGGAAGGAGGTTTTGGCTCAAAATCTCACGATACATGGCCCCATTCATTCTGTCCTTAACACGGATCAGTCGTCCTGTCCCCTTGGCAGAAAAACAGCCCCATAGCATGATGTTTCCACCCCCATGCTTCACAGTAGGTATGGTGTTCTTGGGATGCAACTCAGTATTCTTCTTCCTCCAAACACGACGAGTTGAGTTTATACCAAAAAGTTCTACTTTGGTTTCATCTGACCACATGACATTCTCCCAATCCTCTGCTGTATCATCCATGTGCTCTCTGGCAAACTTCAGACGGGCCTGGACATGCACTGGCTTCAGCAGCGGAACACGTCTGGCACTGCGGGATTTGATTCCCTGCCGTTGTAGTGTGTTACTGATGGTGACCTTTGTTACTTTGGTCCCAGCTCTCTGCAGGTCATTCACCAGGTCCCCCCGTGTGGTTCTGGGATCTTTGCTCACCGTTGTCACGATCATTTTGACCCCACGGGATGAGATCTTGCGTGGAGCCCCAGATCGTGGGAGATTATCAGTGGTCTTGTATGTCTTCCATTTTCTGATGATTGCTCCCACAGTTGATTTTTTCACACCAAGCTGCTTGCCTATTGTAGATTCACTCTTCCCAGTCTGGTGCAGGGCTACAATACTTTTCCTGGTATCCTTTGAAAGCTCTTTGGTCTTGGCCATGGCGGAGTTTGGAGTCTGACTGTTTGAGGCTGTGGACAGGTGTCTTTTATACAGATGATGAGTTCAAACAGGTGCCATTCATACAGGTAACGAGTGGGGGACAGAAAAGCTTCTTACAGAAGACGTTACAGGTCTGTGAGAGCCAGAGATTTTCCTTGTTTGAGGTGACCAAATACTTATTTTCCACCCTAATTTACGAATAAATTCTTTACAAATCCTACCATGTGAATTCATGGATTTTTTTTTCACATTCTGTCTCTCACAGTTGAAGTGTACCTCTGGTGCAAATTACTGACCTCTGTCATCATTTTAAGTGGGGGAACTTGTACAATCGGTGGCTGACTAAATACTTTTTTGCCCCACTGTACCTGTCTCCTGAAAACTGTTCTTGGTTTTCCAACATGATGTGAAAGGTGTTCTCTTAATCAATGAAAGATTTGTAATGATCTACTTTATTTTTCAGGCCATTTTAGGCCAAAAACTCACATTTGCCTAAGAAGCAAAGGAGCAGCTGAAGGTTGCTTTCACCTTGGTTGTCTTTCAGGGATTATGTTGGTGAGCTGTTTAGTCTGTTGGCAATTCACTCTATTTCAATTTCTTGTCTTGTCTTGTTAGACTCACATTGAAAATTCCAGCCTGCTAATTCCAAGTTCAACAGTAAACGATTCCAGATATTTAATCAAAATGTTTGCAGTTAATGGACTATCTGTTAAAAATCACCGAATTAAACCTGGAAGTGTGCAGTTCAATCGCATGTTGATCTTTTTTTCAAATCCACTGTAGTGTAAACACAATGAAGCACACAAAAGAAATGACACAGAAAAAGTATTTAAAATCTATTTAATATTTCGTGCAAAAATTCCAAGACATCTCTTGTGTAGATAAACTCGTAACAAGCATTTCTCATGTGTGATTTTGGCACATTTTTCCACACAAAACAACGAGTCTTCCAATCCTGAAAGTTCTGTGGGCTCCTTCTATGAACTCCAATTCTTAGCTTTAATCCTTTGCATAGATTTTCAACTGGATTCAGGTCAGATGATTGGCTGGGCCATTCTAGCAGCTTTCTTTCCCCTTTCCCTGAGACCAATGGAGAGTTTCCTTGTGTGTTTGGGATCATTATCTTGCTGGAACGTCCACACTCGTTTCATTTTAATCATCCTGGAAGATGGCAGCAGATTTCTAATCAAGAATGTCTCCCTACATTTTTCCTTTCATCCTTCATTCAATTGTATGAAGTAAACCAGTGCTGTATGTTGAAAAATGACCCCATGATTTTCCCACCTCCAAACGTCACTGTTGGTATGGTGTTTTTGGGGTGATGTGCAGTGCCTTTTGACCTTTGAGCTACAAACATGGCGCATTTTATGGCATCCAAACAGTTCAATTTTGGTCTCATCTGACCAGACTATATTCTTCCAGTATTTCACAGGCTTGTCTAAATGTTGTTCGGTTGTTCGCAGCATCCTTTTTCTTCAGCTGTGGAGTCTTGCATGGTGAGTGTATATACAGGTCATGGTGGTTGAGTGCATTACTTATTTTTTTTCCTCTGAAACAATTGTACCTGCTGCATCCAGGTCTTGCTGTAGCTCTTGGACAAGTTTTCTGAAAAGTCTTTTCACTCCTCTGTCTGACATCCTGTGGTGAACACCTGGCTGTGGCCGGTTTATGTTGAAATGATCTTTCCACTTCTGGATTTTGGCCCCAACAGTTTCTCACTGGAACCTTCAGTAGTTCAGAAATTGTTCTGTAACCAATGCAATCAATAAGGTTTTAAAGACCTTAAGAGTATTCCTCTACTTGTATTCCTTTGTAATATTTCTTTTATCCTTAATTGAACTCTATTTTTCTGTAATTCAGATTTATGTATTTCCCTTTCCTGTCTATATTTCCCACATTCTAACATGTTCAAACCTTTCCTCTTGTCCACAAAATTCACAATTCCCTGTTGTGTGACACCTTGGTAATAGGTGGCAGGATTGCTTTTTAATTACTGATAGATTTCAGCTGGTGTCATGGCTTTTCATGCCTTTTTGCACCTTTGTTTCATCATGTGTTCAATACCTTTTCCCTGTGTCATTTCTCATTATTACACATTTGAATTTACGAAATTTATGGATTAATTTTATATCATTTGGAGCAATGCTTATTTATCTGCTGTGTGTGTGGATTTGGTTTGTCAAGATGTGATATGTGCACTTCAGAAAGATGCAGAGAAGGACCGAGTGACATTCTGAATGGCATCTTAAATATTCTGGATTTTCTTGTAACCTGGAGAATGATGCACTTACTAGATGACTGACCCAAAAATATGCAAGTGTGCGGTTTGTGATGACACTGACAGATAAATATTTTTTAAAAGGCTTAAAGTTTGTGTAAGTTTATTTTCCTGATTTTCAAGCAGGTTCAGTAGTCAGATTTGGGGTTCAGATTGGGACCCACAGTGTGGAGACTGAAATCAGCCAATACCTCAGTTCAGCAAGTGTCATTGTTTGCATCTGTGTAAGTCGCTGTAACTAACTGAACTTGAGCAGTGACCTTTTAGACAGTCACTGCCCTGCCAGAGACCCTGATGGCTTGCAGTTTTTTTGTGTGATTTATTTTACATAAAGAAAAATGTCCATGTTTCCACCCAATTTTATCCGCTTATCCACTTCAGGGGTGCTGTAGCTTATTCCAGCTGTCACAGGGTGAAAGGAAGGTTTCGTCAGTCGGAATCCAAACAGTTTTCCTCCAAGTCTAAATTGTTCAGACAAAATATTTAGGCTAATGTTTACAGTATTTCAGTGCTTCAGCATTTAACAGAGTATAGAAGCATTCACACCAGCAGCATTTAATATATATATATTTGAAATAGTTAAAATTGTAAGATGAAATATTTACTTAATATTGAATCATTTGGGTCTACATGTCTACTTCTGAGGAATGCAGTCGTCTTGTTAAACAATGTAAGAACTGCAAAAAACACAGCACTACGTGAAAAGTGGATTTTCTTGTTTGTTGGTTTGTTTTGATTGCTAAAAGTGAACAAAGTTACACACTAATGAGATTAGAAATAGTTCAGACTATTCAAAGGGCATTCTCACTTTTCTAGTTTATCTGGAATACATAGATGCATTTCTGCACTGCTTCCAGTCAGTTATTACTGAAGTAATATAGTATATATTAAGAAAAAATGATCCAAAATGTTAATGTACTTATGTCCTTTCCTGCTTTTTTTTTGTCTGTTTCTCCTTCACAGAGGCAAATGTTTGTTCTGCGGTATCTAAAGGATACATCTCTGGCTTCTTGTGGCTTTATGAGGACTGGCATAGCAAAGATAACCAAGATGTTGCCATAGCAATCCGTCATGCGCTCCTGTGCTGCCTCCTTAAGGCCACTGACAGCACTGCAGGCAGGCAGGCTTTTCTATCCCAGGGAGGTATCAGACTCCTATATCAAACTGCACAGGTGAGTTCAAATTGTTTCTAGGTGAAGTTAATCTGACTTCATGAGGTAGAAACCAAATGCCTGTGTGCCAGTATAGTCCTTTTTCCATTAGTACCTACTTAAATCGACTCGACTCGGCTGTATTTGATCAACCTAATCTAAATGCATTTATCATGCTAAATTGCAAAGATTTTTAAGTTTTTGTTGAAGGGTGTGTCCATGGTGCCAAAGTGAATATCGATGTTGTTTAGCATCAGGAGATACAACTTTATTGGCAATAAACAAAACACTTTGATTGGATCAATATGTGATCCTCATATTTAATTTGTATGTTGACTAAGTTTTTTAACCCTTGGCTGTAAAAGGGTATTGTTGACACCCTGCTAGGTAGGCAGGCAGGTGGATAATGTGGACACCCAAGTTTGTGAATGCAAGAGCAAATTAATGGATTTCTTTTTAAATTTAGTTTCATATTGATACCATAGGTGTAGCTACTAAAAATCACGGACTAGTTTGAATCTCTGTGTCCTAGACATCAAGGTCAGGGGTCAGAGGTCACCTTTCCGAAAAAAGATTTTCTGAAAATCTTGCATCTGAGGGGTACCCCTGGTCACTGCCAGTAATTTTATATTTATTTTATATATCAGAACAGCAGGGCTGAACGTGCATTCAGCCAAGTCAATGACTACAATTAAAATGTTTTTTTTACCACTCAGTGTGCTAAATCAACAGATTAACAATTTCCTGCTGCATTAATACTGTCCTTTTAAAAACCAGGTTGCATTTTACTGCTACTTGTCTTATGTTCTCTACAGTTATTATTTGATTTGCCACTTTGTATTTATTTTTTTTTGTACTATCTACCATGACATTTATTTAAGCTCTTTTGCTATACAATGGCAGCAATGATTCACTAATGCCCTGAGGAATTTGCAAGCTTGCTCATTTACTAGGAAATGAATATGCTTAAATTTTATAGTACTTTCATTTTAATAAGATAAGATAAGATAGAACTTTATTAATCCCTCGGGTGGGTTCCTCTGGGAAATTCGACTTCCAAAAAAAGCACAGCAACGACCGAAGTTACAGTTACAGAATTGTTATATATATATATACACACACACACACACACACACACACACACACACACACACACACACACACACATAAATACAGAGACAAATATAAATAAAATATACGAAGGGGATAAATAGAATAAATAGGAATAAAAAATATATAAAAATACAAGTGAATTGCACATTTCAAGTATTGAGTCTATTGCACTGTTGACTATTTACAAAAGTATTGCACAAGGTATTGTACAGTGAGGTGAAGAGGCACTACAGCTTAGTTGTTGCCCCCTCCTTTGTCCTCCTGTTTCCCCTCCCTCTCCCCTCCAGAGAGGAGTTAAACAGTCTGATAGCGTGTGGGACAAAGGAGTTTTTAAGTCTGTTAGTTCTTGTCTTGGGGAGAAGCAACCTGTCACTGAACAGACTCTTCTGATTGTTTATGGCCGTGTGCAGAGGATGCCCAGCATTGTCCATAATGTCCATCAGTTTCTTTAATGTCCTTTTCTCTGCCACTGTCACCAGAGTGTCCAGCTTCATGCCGACCACAGAGCTAGCCCTCCTGATCAGTTTCTCCAGCCTGGATGAGTCCCTCTTTGCTGTGCTGCTCCCCCAGCACACCACAGCATAGAAAAGTACTCCAGCAACCACTGACTGGTAAAACATCCTCAGGAGCTTCCTGCAGATGTTAAAAGACCTCAGCCTCCTGAGGAAGTACAGTCGGCTTTGGGCTTTTTTATACAGGTGCTCTGTGTTGCATGACCAGTCCAGTTTATTGTCCACCCACAGCCCGAGGTACTTGTACTTGTTGACCACCTCCACCTCCTCCCCCTCTATCTGAACCGGCAGTGGACCTTCTCTGGACCTCCCGAAGTCCACAACCAGTTCCTTAGTCTTTGAGGTGTTGAGTTGCAGGTGGTTTGTGTGACTCCATGCGACAAAGTTCCTCACCAGACTTCTGTACTCCTCTTCCTGATCATCCCAGATACACCCCACGATGGCCGTGTCATCTGCAAACTTCTGAATGTGGCATAATTCAGAGTTGTAGCAGAAGTCAGAGGTGTACAGGGTGAAGAGAAGAGGGGACAGCACAGTTCCCTGTGGTGCTCCTGTGCTGCTGACCACTGTGTCAGACGTGATGTCCTTCAGCCTGACGTACTGTGGTCTGTCGGTGAGGTAGTCGGAGATCCAAGCCACCAGGCAGGGGTCCACCTCCATCCTGTTCAGTTTTTCCTGAAGCATACAGGGCCGGATGGTATTAAAGGCACTGGAAAAGTCAAGAAACAGGATCCTGACCGTGCCTTTTCCCCCATCCAGGTGTGAGTGGGCTCTATGCAGGAGGTACAGGATGGCATCCTCCACTCCGACACCCGCCTTGTATGCAAACTGTAGTGGGTCCTGGGCATGTTGTACCTGTGGTCGGAGGAGGTTGAGGAAGAGCCGCTCTAGAGTCTTCATAGGATGTGACGTCAGTGCCACCGGTCGGAAGTCATTCAGCTCATTGGGCCGGTTCTTTTTGGTGACCGGGACGATGCAGGATGTCTTCCAGAGGGCGGGCACTCTCCCCAGTCGCAGACTGAGGTTGAAGACTCGTTGTAGCGGCTCCCCAAGTTCAGCAGCACACGCCTTTAGCATCCTAGGACACACCTTGTCTGGGCCTGCTGCCTTTCTGGGGCGAAGCTTCCTCAGTTGCCTCCTGACCTGATCCACTGTGACACTGGGAGATGTTTGGGAGGAGGGGAGGGGGGGAGATGTCTTGCTGCTGAGAGAGGGATTGGAGGAGGGGGGTGTCATGGTGTCAGGAAGGGGGGGAAGCGAGGGAGGCAGGAGAGTGGGGAGAGGACTCTGTAGTGAAGGTGAGGGTGGGGGGGTTGTGGGCTGGTCAAACCTGTTGAAGAAGTTGTTGAGTTCGTTTGCCTTCTCCACAGTCCCCCCCACTGTGCTTTTCTTGGTGTTGTGGCCTGTGATGGTTTTCACACCATTCCAGACCTCCCTCATATTGTTCCTCTCCAACTTCTGCTCCACCTTCCTCCTGTAGGTGTCCTTTGCTTCCCTCAGGCAGCGTTTCACCTCCCGCTGTGCTGCTTTCATCTCCTCCTTCACTTTGCTCCTGAAAGCCTTCTTCTTCATGTTGAGGACAGCTTTGACTTCCTGTGTTACCCACGGTTTGTTATTAGGATAACACCGTACCGTCTTAGCAGGGGCGACTGTGTCCACACAAAAGTTGAGGTAGTCTGTAAGACAGTGTGTCGCCCCCTCTATGTCCTCACCATGTGGGCTCAGGAGCACATCCCAGTCTGTGGTGTCATAACAGTCCCTCAGAGCATCCTCCTTTTCTGGGGTCCATCTCCGGATGGAGCGCGTTGTGACAGGCTGCCTTTGGACGAGGGGTGTGTATTGTGGCTGTAGAGATAAAATAAATAGAGATAAAGGAGAATATCAACCAGAAAATCCAAAGAAAATGGAGAAAAGAAAATCACATAAAAATGATAAACTGTAATATACAAAAGACAAAATGAATGAAAGACAAATGTGAGTTTGGGAGGGTAGGTTTCGGCATTCTGTTGGTACAATATAGCTCATTCATTAACATTAAACTAATCTGTTAGCTCACATTTTTCTGGAGTTTTCATGTTGTTTCAATTTTCTTGTTTGTTTCTGTGCAGACATGTTTATTAAGCAAAAATCTGGAGTGTTTGGTGGAGCCATCCGTGCAGCTGATGAGGAAGTGTCTTCCTAGAATTCCTCTACCAGTCACATCAGATCAGTCTGCATATAGCTTTCTCCTGCCTGGTACACCTGCTTTCACGGATGTTAGTGAGACACCAGGTAAAGTCCCAGGATTCATAGACCTCCAAAAACTGTTTAGACCTCAGGAGCCCCAAACAGACTAATTAAATCTTTAGTTAATCTTATGTAGTCTGAGACTGGCCATTTTTATTCCATTAAGGGTTAATGGGGTATTTTCGTCACCCCACTGCGTGAGCAGGCAGCGTGGACACCCACGTTTGTAGATTTAATAACTTGAGAATGAGGCAACGTAGCACTTTGATATTTATACCATAGGTGTATCTACTGAAAATGAACAAGACTGAATCCCGGTGACCTTGACCTCAAGGCCAACGTTTAATAAAATTAAATGTAATTAGGAAATGATGAGACATAAGAGGGTTTTCGGAATTCTGTTCCATAATCAGTTCCATAATCAGTTTCAGATCAAATTGTGCACATCCAACCTCGCTGCACATGGAGATTACTTCTGATTGGATCAATTAGAAGCTCACTCCACCTCTTTACACAACTTGATGTGTTCTGATTGGATCTTGTCTCTTCAGAACATTTTAATCTAATTTTTATTCATCAAAGTGTCAATACATTTCAACATAGTTTTTGTCCTTTGCATTTGTTTAAGTTTAAACCTAATTGAAGTTTAAGTATAATGAAATGTGCTATATAAATTAAATGTCCATTATGATTGTAATTTTACTTTGGAGTCAACAGTCACTCTAACTTATCGGTTTTCTGTTGTGTATATATGTGTTGTAGATGAGAGCAGTGATGAGAGCGATGCTGAAGAAGCTGAAGATAACCATGAGGCCAACAACAGAGACTATGTGAGTCTATGCAGATGGAGTGCTTAGGATTGTCACCTCACTGCAAGAAAGTTTATGGTTTGAAATCTGGTTTTTGGCCTGTGCATACCTTCTGGGTACTGCAGCTACCTTCCACAGGTAGGTAGCTGCAGTACGGTGGATTTGATATATGCTGCTGTGAGTATATATTGAAGACTCATGAGTCATTATGCATTTGTGTGCATCTTTGTCCAGGATGATGACTTGGAGACTGACCTAAACAAACTTCGTCTTCCTCCTGACCCTGACAGACCTAAAGAGCTGCTTACACAGTACAGCTGCTTTTGTCCTGAGCTGTCACATGATTTCCAGGTATGCACCTCTCTCTCGCTCTCTGTCTTGTGTTTGTGTGTGTGCATTTGTTTGTTAGATGAATAAATTGTTAAATTCCGCAAATGTGTTGTTTCTTTGGACTTCAATCATCCCATTCAATAAAGAACACTAAACAAAGTAGTAGAATAAACTGTTTGGCATTGGCAACAACGATTCAGCAAGTTTCTCAAGCACCATTTAAGGTGAAATAAACAGACTTTCCACCAGTATAATATTCATTGCCAAGAAACATTGTTACAAAGAAATAACTGACCAAAGACAAACTTCCTTTTGTGCTAAGTTTATTTTTTTAAAGGCAAAAGATGTTGGCTTCATGTTTAATTCAATAAAAGTAATACGTGTGTTGTATTTTTTTTTGTCTCAAGACACTGCCGACATTTTTCTGTATGAAGCCAAACCCTTTGTCTAGATTAACTTTAAACACAACCATAAAACTGAAATGTTACTAAGTAATTAAGTAGAAAGTAAGAAAATGGTACAGATCGATGAAAAAGATTTGATATTTTCTTAACCACTTGTCCAATTCAGGAATGCAGGGATCCTGTGCCAGCTGTCTACAGATCACCAGTCCATTACAGGGCTGTGTTATGACCTGGTTCATAAACCACAACATAAAATGGAGACTGAAACCACAACTTTATTTAAGCTGAAAAATGACAGCAAAAAGGAATCAGTTAGGAGAGCATAACAAGGTCCACCCTTTGTCAAGTACAGACAATTAGCAATTAAACCCAGTCAATTGGCAGTGCCACTTTAAAGGCAGGTAGTGCTTGCAGAGGGGTGTAACACCTCCCCCAGGAACTCAAAATGAATTTAGAGAAATCCCCCTGGAGTCTTTTCTAGTTGTTGACCTAAAAGACAAAATGGGGAAAGATGGAAAACAAGTGTGGCTCACAGCAGCCACAAACGAAGTTACTCCAATCAGTGGACACCTACAGCCAAGACACAGAGGCAGAATATCATTCCTGCCTAAGACCAATTTAAAGTCACCAATGAACCTTCTATGCATGCCTTTTGGATTGTGGTTTGAACCTGGCATACTGGAGAGATCACACAGTAAGAATATGCCAAGTCCACACAGCAATGCTTCAGGTAGCTGGCAGATTGAGACCTAGAATCTTCTTGCTGTGAGGCAACAGGGCTGACCTCTACACGACAGCTTCAAGTTGTATTTAAATTTGTAGTTAATTTCAGACATTTCTATGATATAGTGAAGAACAAACAAAACACGTGTTCGTATTGGTCATGACTGTACTGTACCGCATGAAATGGAATATGTTGTCACCTAATTAAGATTTTTCCATCTTGTAATGATACACTAAAGAGCCAACAGTAAAATCACTTATGAACTGATAACCTTTATCATCTTGTTACAATGCAGGGATGCACCTGCATTGAAAAACAAAATCAGACAAAATATTAAAGTGACGCTGAGGTTAGCACTGTCACTTCACAGCAGGAAGAGTTCTGATTCAAGTCTTTGAGATATCACGGCCTTTCTATATGGCATTTCCTGCACTTGTGCCTGTGTGAATTTCCTCACTTCGTGTTCCTCCCACTGTCCAAAGACTGCTCATGGATGTGAGGTAGATAGTGTGCTTAAATTATATAAAATAAAGCACTGTGTGGTTATGTGTGGCTTGTAGTCTGAAAGACTTTGAGTGGCCAGTTAGACTAGAAAAACACAATATAAATGCTGTTACTGGCAGCTGATGTCACCGTGACGTCACCACGCAATGATTTTGTAGAGTGACAACAATATTGTCTGTAATATTTAACCACTACATGTATTTTCAGGTTTTAGAGTCAGTTTACCTGTATATATGTATAGTATGATCTATGTGGACCGGAAGCAAACAATGTGATGTCTAGAAATGTCATCTCATCACCCTCAGTGTGGAAGAAGGAGGCTAATAGGTAGACTCTTGTTTAACATGGCATACTTATTACGCTGGCAATCACGATTTCAACATAATTTTTTTCACTTTTGCACACATCATCCACATAATTTTCTATATAATCAAAACTTTGTAATGCCACATAGCCAGGTAACAGTTTTTTCAAAAGGCTCTCTATTATGTATTTGCTAGTTCCACACTCACCTCACCTTGGAAATAAATGATGCAGCATTGACTCTATAACTGAACATAGCTCATGTTTCAAAAGACCAAGGTATGTTTGTACATAGGCTACTGACTGGGTTAGCTCTCAACTGCCCACATGTTTACACAAAGCCTCTTCAGAAAAAATCAAGCATCTTTTGTGAGGTCTTGCAATGTACAGTTGGTGTTTTGCCAGAGTAAGACGTGACTATATCTGTGTTTTTCAGGAGCTGGATCTGAGTTCAGAGACAGGGGATAGTTCAACAGCATCATCATCATCAGATGATGAGGTAGTGCTGCTTAACAAGGACAGGACAAAGACTACTGCAAGTCGAGATTCCTCTACCTCTGATGGTTCTTACTCAGAGATGGAAATATCCAGTAGAGACATGCCAGGTCAGAGCCAGCTTAAACACACAGCAACACTGGTCCAAAAGTAGGGTCTCTACTTTACGAAAAGTTGCATTGAGATTTCTGTTGTGTTTTTGTGCTACGTAAAAAAATTGAATTGAACTGAAAAATTATGATCAATTACAAAAAGATAGCTCTGGATAATGACATCAGCCTATAGAGAAAGTGATGCATATTTCCAGCTTATGCTTATCCCTCTCACAAACAGAAGCAGAATGAGTAGCACTCTTTACCATCTACTTTTAAGAGCAAAATCATTAATATATTTGAATGTTTATAACAATGTTTTTAAACACAGCTTTATAACGGCTAAAAATGTTAACCTTTATTTAACTAGGAAAAAACTCTTGAGATTTAAAATCTCTTTTACAAGAGTGTCCTGGCCAAGGACAGCATACGATAAGTTATATAAATTTATAGCACCTAAACATGCAAAGTTACCAGTTAAGTACAGTCAAAGAGTAAAAAACACAGCAAAGAAACCTTCTAATGAGGTTTTAACAACCTCATCAGAAATATTAAAGCAGCTTATTTACATTCATTCTTTATTATTGTTAGTTGTTGACAGATTTTTAAAATCAGTTTTTAATGATTAAATTATTCACTTTAATTAAAAGTTTAAAAGTTGACATTTATGAAATACTGAGCCAATTCTAAAACTAAAACAGACTAAAAATGTCTGCTTGAGTACCTCACAGCTAGTGAATTGAGTTAGTAACCTGATTACCGTTGATTACTGACCATGCCTTAAACTAATAAATTATAAGTTTACAATTCTGCCAGCAACTAATTGCTGGTCAAATATCTGCAAAATAACACATTATTGTCTTTTTCACTCAATCGTGAATCTATTTTGTTTCTTTTGCAAGAAATATTGCACATTTCTTTTCATTCTCATTAATTCCACTGATTTTTATTTGCTCTGCTAAGTAAACAATACTCGGGACCTCTTCTAAGAATTACAAGTTAATTTCACAAAAATTCTTTCACATCACTGCATTAGCTCCTTCATTTGTTTTGTGGGAATTTAAAAACTCAATGGATTATTTTCCCTTTCTCACTCTTCAGCTGCTGCCCATTTAGAAGCGTGTGATTTCCACAGTCACAGCAGCATCCTGGGCACAAGCCCTGGGTTCAGGACCATGGTTAGAGGGGCAATGTAAGCTCAAAGTCTTCATGCTAACTGCATGTACTGCATGGACTAAGGTTCTGTCGAGCTGTTTTAACTGAAATGTAAATTATCCTGACAATGCAAAACAAACTGTCAAAAACTTAAATCTACTGCTTGTTAAACTGACAAGCGGCATGAGGCAGATTCAAGGCCAGAACTGTGGCATTTATTTACATGATGCAGAAATCCAACTTGCCTGATTCATCCATTCACACCTTCATTTTGTCTACAGAAGTGCTTTCTATTTAACATTCACATACTCGAATGGAATTGCAACTTGAGCAGCTTGGGGTTAGTATCTTGCGCGAGGATATTTGGGGTGTAGACTGGAGCAGACAGGGACCAACCTTCCAATTAGTAGAGGACATGGTCTACATTGTTATTCTTCTTCCAGCAGTACTATCACCCTAGTCCCGTCAGCCTAACTTTTATTTGGTTTTGTTTTGTTTGGTTTCTGGTGTTCGGCGACTAACTCCGTGTGCATCACTGAAAGAATTTAAATCTTTCTGACTTTGCTGTTGCTTTTGAATTCTCATCTTAGGAGTCTGACCTCATTCCTTTTTAATTCTAGGGGAGAAGCCTCCCCATGTCAGAGAGAAGATGAGCAAGATAATGAAGAAGATGGAACAGAAGAATTTTATCATCATACAATAATAGACAGGTTACTGGAGCGGCACGGAGCCGGTATTCCCCACCATGATCCCAAGCTATATTGTGCTGTAGCTTCCAAAACCAAATCCATTCCAGATTTTAGCATCCTGGCCTTTCCTGATTTCTGGGGTCATCTTCCACCACCAGGACATCAACCCATGGCCCCACGCAAACCCAACATACAGAGGTATTAGTTCATGTAACAGGTACGTAGAAAGTTAGACCTCTAAGCATTTTTATAGTGAAAAGAATGGAGAGCGTTCACTCCAGAGGGCCACATGTTTACCACCAACCGTATTCCTAATATGGTAAGAAAAGCAACAGAGGCGATGACAGGGTTTTAGTACTGGACAATAGCAAACTATTAGCATGTAATATAATGAAACCTGGTGTAATGATGTGAAACACCTATGTCCAATCACAGCAAGAGGTGGCAGCAGGGGAAATGTTTAAACCTCCTGGATTGCTTTTGTATTTGATCAGCTTTATCCATTATACCATCACAGCTGGTGACACTAACAGACTGAATAAATTGACCAAAAACTTTTGTGAGCAGAAAAGAACAGATGACTGACTGATGTTACAGCCTAAAGAGGAAGTATAGCGATCACAGCAGGAGGTATATAAGTATTTGAGCAATAAGTATTTAATAATGACTCAGATATTTACTGCTGCTGTAAATATAAAGGATAGGTTTTTTAAACATATTTCAAGGACTGTGATTCGAGTATTCGACGCTTGACTATGCTTGTGTGTTTATCAGACAGAAAGTGTTTGAAGATATTCAGCGTTTTCTGAAAACTGATGACATCATTAACCATGTTGTCTTTGACCTCGAAGATAGCAAGTAAGTTACCCTCCCCTCACCCCCTGCTCCCCATCTCCATTCTTTCTTTAATTGGTTGTTTTCCCGGGACGGACTTGGACTTGACGATTTGAGCTTGAAAGATTAAAACCTTAAACCTGAAACCAACATGTAGACTTGTGTTTCTGAGCTGATTAAAAGCTGTTGTGGTCCTCACAGCACAGCCTCTGCAAAACCTATGATTTTATTGAATATGAAGGTTTTTTCGAACCATAAACATCCTCAGCAGTAATACTGATCAATGTAATGCTGATGGGGAGCATTTTTCAGGAAAATAAATACTTCTATTTTTGATACTTGTAAATGTTAAATTTGACAGTAATACAGTTTTATGTGTTGTTTTATAGTATTTGTTGCTTTTGTTCCAAAATAATTCCTTCACCACTCATAAGAGAGTGTGAGTGATGTTTGAATCTAGTACAATTTGTCTTGGGAAAGACTAATAGAAACTTTATTTTTATCTATGCATCAAGCCATTTTCTTCTGCTTATTCAATTCAGGGTCAGGGGAAGGAGGAAGGCGGGGTACAAGCTTGGACAGCTTACCAGTCTGTGGCGGGTCTAGAAAAGGCAACCATTCATTTTAACTTAATTACATTTTTTTGGAGGGGTTGCACCCAATGTTCCCACTAAGCTGCGCGTGCGCGCAGTTGCACACTGCTGGCACGGTCTCTGTGCACAGAAAATCTGCGTTGCGCACAAAAAAAATCTAACCTGAATTGAAATTAAAATTAATACTTTAACAATTCTGTTTGGCAGTGTTAGTCAGTAAGTGTCTGGCTGCTCCCGTATAGGATTAGAACGATGCCCAGTGTTGGGAAGGTTATTTTTAAAATGTATTCCAGTACAGATTACAGAATACATTTTATTCTGTTACGTTACTCAATGAGAGTAACGTATTCTGAATACTTTGAATTGCTTAATATATTATCATGCTTTTTACAACTACATGAATGTCCTATTGCTGTGTGATTTATTACTATTACGGCTCCAAACCGTAGTAAAGGGACCTCTGGCTAATACGGTGGGTTCCGTGTCGGGCTCGTAGCCGAAAAATAGCTTTACTTTGTTGCCTGGGTCAACTTTGCTAGCGAGAGAGAGACAGAGAGAGGCATTGAAAGACTGCTCCAACGGAACTTATTGTTTTCGGAGGAAAACACGAACACGGTGTACAGTCGAGTCTTAATAACTTACTTACAACTGGGCTCGGCAGGCACTCTTTTTGTCTGCAGTGATTATTATATTTACATGCTTCCAGCTCTCGTTTCTGCTCGATGTCAACTCGTACTTTTCTACCATCCTTTTTCTCCCTCCTCGCGCTCACAAACACATAACGGGTATGGCAGTCCATTCTCCCTGCAGCACGGACTACACTGCCCATGAAGCTACATTCTTTAGTGCTATGCATTCTGCCTGTTAGCTTAGCACAACAACAACAAAAAGGTGCTCTCTCACCCAGGAAACACAGTCGCAGAGAGAGCGTCACCCTGTAACCATGGCAACCGTAACGCTGCTGCCTGGAACAACAGAACAAACAAAACCCAAACAGTCCTGACCCGCGACAATATGAAACAGGGAAGTACCGCCGTGTAATCCATTTATTTCAACAAAGTAACTGTATTCTGAATACCACCTTTTTAAACGGTAACTGTAACGGAATACAGTTACTCATATTTTGTTTTTTAAATACGTAACGGCGGTACATGTATTCCGTTACTCCCCAACACTGACGATGCCACCTTATCCCACAGTCCAGCCAATGATGCGATTCACATTCGCATCATTGGCTAATCAACGCAGCTAATCAACGTCGTTGACAGGCTATGACAGCGTCCTTATGTGCCGACACCGGTGTTTTAGCTAGCAAAGCGACGTGGCTGATGTGGAGTGAAGCAACGTTAATGACAACGTACACAACCATTGGAGATGTGAGCAGGACAGACTGAACAATTGACGGAAAAAGTGTGGACTTTATACCAGTTTTTAAATTGTGTTGATAGGCCACGTAAAACCAGAGTTACGATAAAAATATCTACAATGTTTGGTTTTCTTCCTGAATACTATGGCGTTATTTTTGTGCCACTATTCTGAGCGCACGTAAAAAAAGTTTGCAGGTGCAAGTGTTGCATTTTGAGGAGAAATTTATTTTGAGCGAAGACAAGCTGAATTTGAGTGAAGAAAATTCATTGCTGCGTGAAAAAAATTTATTTCAGTGTTTGCTATTATCCACACACACACACACAATAGCAGCCCCTCTCGCTCAGTTTTTGCATTTGCGCTCGCTCGCAATGTGTTGCTCGCGCTCTCAACATTTCTTTCTCTACACTGTTGTATCTGTTGCAACGGATGCAAAAATATCTGATTGGCTGTTCTGGTCTCCAATCAGCTCGAAATGACGAAATGCAATATCCCAGAATCCATTTCGTCCAAAGCTCAAACGAGGCAGTGGCGGAGGAACACAGAGTGTTTGAATACTACTCTTTCTGGATCACAAAATAAACTTTTAAGATATTTTCATGCGAGAATGGTGCTGTGTAAACTTAAAACATTTGCTCGATTTATCAAGACATCACATATTTGCATAAGTGCTCTAACGTTTTCGGAGATGCCTGTTACCCACCAGCTGACCGGGTGGTCACTCGGGTTAAACATAATATATAAGGCTGAACTGACAAAAACCAGGTAGGCTATTATAGGAAAAACCATAAAGCCTTTGAACTAAAACAAACGCTCTTGTGACACTGATGTACACTGTCGTGTTGGTATATATGCATGATTTGTATCGCCTTCAAGTTTCCAAACCGATATCATGAGCAGCAGCTTTTACAGCTGTGGCTCCAGCAAACAGCTGATACTAGAAATTAATTTTAAATAACCTAACCCTAACCCTCTTGCTTACTTTTTTGCAAAAATCACAGCAAGAGACAGACAGATAGGTGTGTGTTCATGTAGGAATAGGGTGGTGTGTGTCCTAAAGACCGTCTGTGTCTCTCTTTGTTTCTCCGTCTTTCAGTCTTCAGTGTCACTCTGATTCTTTGAGGTTTTTTTCCAAGTTTGAATCTGGGAATCTGAGAAAGGCTGTTCAGGTCCGCAGGTATGTTGTGTTGAGACACACACACACACACACACACACACACACACACACACACACACACACACACACACACACACACACACACACACACACACAGTTTAGGAGATCTAAGCTTACATTTCATTATTACTAATTACTGAGAAAATAAATCATATTTCATTTTAAATGCAGTACAAAGCAACAATGTTCTCTCTTCTCTTCTCTTCTAGATATGAATATGACCTCATATTGAATCCAGATGTTAACTCTTCTCAGCATACCCAGTGGTTTTACTTTGAAGTTAGTAACATGGCAGCCGATGTCCCATACCGTTTTAATGTCATCAACTGTGAGAAGAGCAACAGCCAGTTCAACTATGGTGAGGTGGTTTGTGTGTGTGTGTTCCCTCATTTAAAAAATTAATTTGTCACTATTGTCATTATTGCTTTATACATAAATCAGTGATGTCACATGGTACTTATTTACTCTCCAAATAGGCGCGCAAGTGTTTGTGAAGAAAATAAGCACTCTGTGGCATCATTTCATTTCATGTGTGACGAGAAAAAAAACTTTGCATTTAAGCATGACTGCAACTTTCCACACTGCATGATTATACAACCATGAAGCTGAAAGAATAACATGCTGGAGAGAGAGCCATTCACAATCACAACTGATTTAGTATCACCATTTTACCCAGTATGTACAGTGGGGCAAAAAAGTATTTAGTCAGCCACCGATTGTGCAAGTTCCCCCACTTAAAATGATGACAGAGGTCAGTAATTTGCACCAGAGGTACACTTCAACTGTGAGAGACAGAATGTGAAAAAAAAATCCATGAATCCACATGGTAGGATTTGTAAAGAATTTATTCGTAAATCAGGGTGGAAAATAAGTATTTGGTCACCTCAAACATGGAAAATCTCTGGCTCCCACAGACCTGTAACGTCTTCTGTAAGACGCTTTTCTGTCCCCCACTCGTTACCTGTATGAATGGCACCTGTTTGAACTCATCATCTGTATAAAAGACACCTGTCCACAGCCTCAAACAGTCAGACTCCAAACTCCGCCATGGCCAAGACCAAAGAGCTTTCGAAGGACACCAGGAAAAGTATTGTAGACCTGCACCAGACTGGGAAGAGTGAATCTACAATAGGCAAGCAGCTTGGTGTGAAAAAATCAACTGTGGGAGCAATCATCAGAAAATGGAAGACATACAAGACCACTGATAATCTCCCTCGATCTGGGGCTCCACGCAAGATCTCATCCCGTGGGGTCAAAATGATCATGAGAACGGTGAGCAAAGATCCCAGAACCACACGGGGGGACCTGGTGAATGACCTGCAGAGAGCTGGGACCAAAGTAACAAAGGTCACCATCAGTAACACACTACAACGGCAGGGAATCAAATCCCGCAGTGCCAGACGTGTTCCGCTGCTGAAGCCAGTGCATGTCCAGGCCCGTCTGAAGTTTGCCAGAGAGCACATGGATGATACAGCAGAGGATTGGGAGAATGTCATGTGGTCAGATGAAACCAAAGTAGAACTTTTTGGTATAAACAACTCGTCGTGTTTGGAGGAAGAAGAATACTGAGTTGCATCCCAAGAACACCATACCTACTGTGAAGCATGGGGGTGGAAACATCATGCTATGGGGCTGTTTTTCTGCCAAGGGGACAGGACGACTGATCCGTGTTAAGGACAGAATGAATGGGGCCATGTATCGTGAGATTTTGAGCCAAAACCTCCTTCCATCAGTGAGAACTTTGAAGATGAAACGAGGCTGGGTCTTCCAACATGACAATGATCCACAACACACCGCCCGGGCAACAAAGGAGTGGCTCCGTAAGAAGCATTTGAAAGTCCTGGAGTGGCCTAGCCAGTCTCCAGACCTCAACCCCATAGAAAATCTGTGGCGGGAGTTGAAAGTCCGTGTTGCTCGGCGACAGCCCCAAAACATCACTGCTCTCGAGAAGATCTGCATGGAGGAATGGGCCAAAATACCAGCTACTGTGTGTGCAAACCTGGTAAAGACCTATAGTAAACGTTTGACCTCTGTTATTGCCAACAAAGGTTATGTTACAAAGTATTGAGTTGTATTTTTGTTATTGACCAAATACTTATTTTCCACCCTGATTTACGAATAATTTCTTTACAAATCCTACCATGTGGATTCATGGATTTTTTTTTCACATTCTGTCTCTCACAGTTGAAGTGTACCTCTGGTGCAAATTACTGACCTCTGTCATCATTTTAGGTGGGGGAACTTGCACAATCAGTGGCTGACTAAATACTTTTTTGCCCCACTGTATGTTCTTAAACAGGAAGCTGGAGCACTGAGGGAGAACCCATGGGGACATCATAAAACTATACACTAAAAGTCACCCACTGACCAGTGTATTTGAACCCAGGAACTTCTTGATGTGAGCAGGCAGTGCTAACCGCTGGACCACTGTGTCACACTAGAAAGAGCCCATTAGATAAAAAACACTAATCAGAATATTCCATACGCAGCAATAACAGAATGAAACAACAGGTTTTGTTTACTAGTCTGTCTCCACAGAGACTTTCAACCTAGCTGTGTTTTTGTTTTTGTTTTTTGCAATAGCTGGCTTGATAAAACCTAAAACCCCAATCAGAGATAGTTTTTTACAGCAGTTATCAGCTTTGTCTGTTACACTGGTCTTTGTGCATCAGGTTCAGTGTGTGCTCACCTACAGACATGGACTAATTTATCAGTACCCTTACACAATATGAAAAAATGTGTGTGTGTGTGTGTGTGTGTGTGTGTGTGTGTGTACTGCAGGAATGCAGCCGGTCCTGTACTCAGTAAAAGAAGCCCTGGAAGGTAGACCACACTGGATCAGTACTGGAACGGAAATTTGTTATTTCAGGTATGAAAACATTTGACATATTTTTCATTAATTAGAGACATGTTGGAAATCCAAGTGTTGGAGAGTAGCTTTAGCAGGCTGCTGAAGGCAGGTCAGACCTCGAAAAACATTTAATTAGGGGCAAAAAAAACACACGGGTTTGAAACTTGTGTAAATTAGTCATAGGTCAAGCACAGAACTATGTGTGATTCTCCAATAGATACTTCAAATGAAGAAGTTCATTCATTAAAACCCCCCACTGAGACTAACTGTAACTGACAGCTGATTTCAGCTGTTCAAAACAGATGTTAGCAGTAGCAATTACCAGAGGCCTATCCATCCAAAGAGACAACCATTCACTCTCAATCTAGAAGCAGCAATTAACCTACCATGCATGTCTTTGGGAGCAAGCCAGAGTGCCCAGAGCAAAGATGCAATCTCTGCACAGAAAGGCCCAAGACTGGATTCAAACCCAGGATATTTTTGCTTTGACACAGCAGTCCCAATCGCTGCACCATTGTACAGTTTAACTTGGAAGCAGCAGTATGTGCAAAATACATTCCTCACATTTATCTTGTCATGTTAAAAATCCAAAATAAGGCCACATGTTTTATTTAAACACAGAAGAATTTCTCTCATACCTCCATCTCTGTTTTACCAGCTTCAGGCACACTGACCTCACTAGAAAAACAGTCAATAGCACCATCTGATGGACTGGGAAAAAAACCTCCCAAAACATTGTATTTTTGTACGTGTGCTATAATATTACCTACTGTTCGACTATGTTGTATCAGTTCCCCTGATTTAGATAGTCTACATATAACAAAACATTTTTTTTTCTCAATTTTCTCCAACAGAAACAACTTTTGTCCTGCACAGGGCAGAAGGAGAACTACCTTTTACACCCTGACCTTTACCATCACCTTCAAACACAGTGAGGATGTCTGCTACCTGGCCTACCATTATCCCTACACATATTCTGCTCTGATGGTATTTTTTTTTCATATAATAATCCCGTTTATTTACTTTGGTCAGAGTTTAAACTTAATGTTTTTGTAGAATGTTTATAACCCTATCACAAATAAAGCTGTGAAGCTGTGTAAAAGTGTAAACAAACTATGATGAGTTTCAAATCATACAAGTCTCAGTTAAATAATACAGTATAATTCACACTTCTATATACTAGCATATGTAAAAGTGTGACATATATAGTGTAAAAAATCAAGAATCTAATTAAGTTCATGAACATTAAATCATAAAAGTGACATATTATAGTCATTACACAAAGAAATACCTTAACACCTTTTTTGTTTGTTTGATTTTGATGATTATAGCATATTACCCACATCACTCAAAGCCTGAATATCTATAAAGTCTGTCAGCTGATGGACTCTTGTAGTGCCTTAAGATCTCCTATAATGACTTAATAAAACAGAGGACCAAAACCAGCCGATGACATGGCACCTTATATCACCTTAAACTGCAGAAACTTCACACTGGACTTCAAACGTTTTGGATCCTGTGTCTGTCCGTGCTCCCTCCAGACTCTAGGACCTTGATTTTCTAAATGAAATGCAAGTTTTACTTTCATCTGAAAAGACAACAGTTGAGTTCTTTCTCTGGCTCAAGAGTTTCTTGATATTGTGACATCTGCTGTCCCTGTCCAGAACATTTCTGTTCATGGTGGCTCTTGATACTCTGACACCAGCTTCAGTCCACTTCTCGGGAAGCTTGTTAATAGACAGTTCAAGGCTGCAGTCATCCCTGTTGCTTGTGCATCCTTTCGCAGCACACTTTCCCCCTCCAGTCAACCTTTGGCCGATAAGCTGCCAGTCTTTTCGATAGTAGCTCACCTTTCTTGTGGAATTTGTTGATAATTGTTATCTGGACTGTATGTATCTCTTTTTTTTTTTTTTTTTTTTCTTTCTTCTTGAGTGAGATACATACAGGACTGTATGTATCTCACTCTAATCTTTGTGTACAGATATCGATACACATGTTGGGAAAAGCTGCATCAAGCCACGCAGATGACACAGTTAAATAATTTCAAATGTGAATCCATCTCTGTTATTTTAACAGCGACCATAAGCCCCATAACTATAACCTGAACATATTTTATAATATTTTATATTACAAAGACAGATAAGATGGTTACTAAGAACTCTTTTATTACCAGAAAAATCGTTATTTTTTGTTTTCTTTATATTTTAGATCATGCGCTGCCATCTGAGATGTCACAAGCAGGCTAAGTCAATATAAAATCTCTTCTTTCAGCTGCTCCCTTTAGGGGTTACCACAGCAGATCATCTGCCCCCATCTCATCCTATCATAGTATCCTCCTCTGCCAGACCAACCCCCTTGCATATTCTTCACTACATCCATGAATCTTTCAGTCTGGCAGCTCCATTTTCAGCATCTTTTATCCAGTATATATATTTACTAGTTCTCCTCTGCACATGTCCTGATCATCTCAGCCTTTACTCTCTAACTTTGTCTCCACCTGAGCTGTCCCTCTGATGTAATCATTTCAAATGCTATATCTTCTTGTCATTCCCAATGAAAGTCTTAACATCTTCAGCTCTGCCTCTCTGTACATCATAGCAGGTCTCACTACCTTCTTGTAAATCTTGCCTTTCTCTCTTGCTGCTGCTTCTTTCACAAATTACCTCCGATACTCATTTCCACTTACTCCACCCTGCCTTGACTCCCTTCTTCACCTCTCATGTACTGTCCGGTACTTTGGATGATTGACCTCATTTAAATTATTCGGCGTTCACTACCTCAGCTCAGCTCCCTCTTATTCACACACATGTATTCGGTCTTCTGGCTTCTAATGTCTTTCATTCGTTCTCTCTCCAGTACATACCTCCACCTCTCCAGGTTCTCCATATGCTCCTTATAGATCCCATGTCATCTGCAAACATCAGAATCCACTCCTGCCTGATTTCACAAGTCAACCTGTCCATCATGACTGAAAACGAGAAGGGGCTCAGACCAGATCCCTGACCAAATCCCACCCCCAACAGCTTTATCCCCTGTAGTTACTACAGTTCTGCACCACACTCTTGTTCTGGAAAAACTGATCAATATGAAGCAGAAAATGTAATTTTATAGGTTCTATGTGAAGTTGGTTTATAAAGACTATTTTGTCTCAGACGACAAACATGAATTTTGAGTTTTTTAAGCTATGAGCAGTTCAGACGTGCAATCACTGTTTTTATGTGCACCCTTGTTCACCCTCATTTGCATCCCCTCCTATGTCATCTTGTTATTCAGGCTATGGTAAATCAGCTTTTTTATATTTAAACCTTTTTTAAAAAACTTTGTCTGCATTTGGGTCTTCCCTACTACAACTGAATTACTATTTTAGCTCTATTCTCTAAACCTCTGGGGGAAAATGTAACTCAATAAATAAGTACAATGTCTAAGTCTAATGTAAAAACAATGCAGTATAGATTTTGTACATCTTTTTATACATCATTTTCTTAAATGGCTGGCTGTGGAGTGCTTACTCTTTCTGTTGCTTTTCAACATACTGCACAACTTGCTCTGTGTTTTTCCCTCCACAGCTGCTATATAGTGAGGAAGGTTAATCACCAGATGCATGTCAGGTGTGTCATCCTCTCTAGCTGGCACCACACCTTTCCCTCCTGCAGTCACACCCCACTGGCACATAACTCCCACAGCCTGACTTTGGCTGGGAACCATCAAACCACCATCACCAGCAAATCTTCACATACCCTACCGGAAGTGTGAAGTTTTTCTCTCAAGTCCATAAGATGCTGAATTGGATATTTACTAGGACTTGGCACTTTCTCCTAGTTTTCTTTAAGTAGGTCAAAAATCCTGAACTGTAGTTCAAAGGGAGAAAATCCTGTCAAGGACCGGGGCACCCAATACAGGATCAAACCACTGGTCGCAACTGGTTTTAATGTCACTAATGAAATTTGCAATACTGTATTTTTATCCTATTCAAACCCTCAACCTGATCATCAATCTGTGGAGGAAACAAACGTGAAACATTAAATACAGTTCTTTCACCAGGCATGATATGAATGACATGCCCTGAGCCATCAAAACTGATGCAGGATATGACCAACTTGAGCTGCTGTGTTTGGAGGGAACAAAATGCAGACCCAAAGAACACAATCCCCACAGTCAATCATGGTGGAAATATTATGCTTTGGAATAGTTTTTCTGCTAAGGGTCCAAGGTCATGTATCATAAAAGTGTAGACGAGAACCTCCTTTCCTTCAGCCAGAACACTGAAGAGGAGTTGTGGATGGGTCTTTCAGCATGATATGAACCAAAACATATCACCAATCAAATATCCAATAATTATTTTACCCCACTGTACAAAATTAGCTGTAATTCTTAAGTAGTTAAGGTAATACTCTTGTTAAACCCCTTGAATTAAATTTGAAAGTCTGAATTTCAAAAACATCTTGATTGTTTGACTTCAGCTCCGCTCTGGTGGTGTACAGAGGCAGAATTACAAGAGAAATATATCTGTTTTATAAATAATTAGAGACCTAAGTATATATTTGTTATTTTTGTCAGGCTCACTTGAAAATACTGCAGAAATCAGTGGATCCGGCCAAGGTGTTTTTCAAGCAGCAGACTCTTTGTAGCACTTTGGCTGGAAACTCCTGTCCAATAGTTACCATCACTGCCTGTCCAGTCAGCAGAAGGTGGAAAGACCTGCACCAGATGCGTAAGTAGTGCTTTGTAGTCCAGGAACTACTCATGTCAGGGGTACTTACGTGTTTACACAGCCACATTGGAATGGTAGAGAGACTGGTACTTATGAAGGACCTTTCTATTCAATTTGAGCACTCAAATAACTTTCTATTACAAGTGTCATTCACCCAGTCACACATTCATAACAGATTCTTCAATTTCATGGTGAACACATGAAATTGTCAACCTCACTCACTAACCCTATATGCGTGGAGAAATGTTTACATTTTTTCACATATAATTATCACTGGAAAATATTGTTATTTTCAGTTGTTAGACTCAGACTCTAAGATGCATATGTATACTGTCATGTTTCTCTACATGAGAACATATTGGAGCAGCTTTGGGCCCTCTGTGCAGAGTTTGAACATTCTCCCTGTATCTGTCTGGGTTCTCTCCACGTACTCCGCCTTCCTCCCAAAAACATGCAGTTAGTGGATTAATTGGTGACTCTAAATTGCCCATAGATGTGCAGAGTAGGCATTCTAACTTTTTACAGCAGAGAGTCATTGCCTCAGACTTATAAGTGATAATTCTCATTACTACTGCTTCATACTTTGCTGCAAACTGCTCCAGTGGAGGTCACCTACCAATGAAGCCAGAAGAATCACCAAATGTCTTCTTCAAATAAATTTTATTTTATTAGCGCCAAACCACAACAGTCACTTCAAGGCACTTTATCTAGTAAAGATCCTAGAATAGTACAGAGAAAGCACAAACAGTCAGACTAACTCCTATGAAAAAGCACTATGGCAACAGTGTGAAAGGAAAAATCTGTTTAAACAGTGAGAAACCTCCAGCAGAACCAGGCTCAGGAAGGGGCAGTCATCTGTCACGACCAGTTGGGAGTGAAGGGAGATGGACAGGACAAATAAAAGAAAGAAAAAGCACTGTAAAAGAGAGCCAGAGATTAATTAATCATTAAATGCAGAGTTATGTATGAAGACATGGGGAGTAAAAAGAGGTGAGTAAAGAAGAAACACTCTTACTGCAGTGTAACTAAGGGAGAATTCACACTCACCTGATCTAGACTGAACTGTAACCAAAGGAAAGTTTTAAGCCTAGTCTTGAAAGTAGAGAGGGTGTCTGAATCTAAACTGGGAGCTGATTACATAAAAAGGGGGCCCGAAACCTCAAGGCTCTGCCTCCCATTCTGCTTTGAAAGACCTTAGAAATCACATATTCCTAGGGTATTGTATCATCCAGGTCTTTATGTCTTTAAGACATTTCTGCAGTTTAATTGATGTGTCTCATCTGGCTTCATGAATAGACAAAGCTACACTACTAGCCAAAAGTTTGGACACACATTCTCAATTAATGTTTTTTCTTTATTTTACTACTTTCTACATTGTAGATACAAACTGAAGGCATCAAATATATGAAGCAAGATATATGGAATTATGTAGCAAACAAAAAAGGATAAATAGCTCTAAATATGATATGTTAGATTCCTCAAAGTATCCACCCTTTGCCTTGTTGACAGAGCTGCACACCCTTCTCTTCTCTCAATGAGCTCCATGATGTAGTCACCTGAAATGGTTTTTAATTCACCAGGTGTGTCTTGTCAGGGTTCATTTGTGGAATTTTCTTGACTTCTTAATGGGGTTGGCTCCATCAGTTGTGCTGTGCAGAAGTCAGGTTGGTACACAGCTGACAGCCCTATTTGACAACTGCTAGAATTCATATTATGGCATGAACCAGTCAGCTAAGTAAAGAGAAACAACAGTCCATCATTACTTTAAGAACTGACGGTCAGTCAGTCTGGAAAACTGCTAAGAAACTGCTACTATGGAAAAGAAACAAGCAGAAGAGATTTGTTTGGGCCAAGAAACACAAGAAATGGGCATCAGACCAGTGGGAATCTGTGCTTTGGTCTGATGAGTCCACATTTGAGATCTTTTGGTTCCATTGGCAGTGTGATGCAAAAAAAGTGAACAGATGGTCTCTACATTCATGGTTCCCCACTGTGAATCATGGAAGAGGAGGATGTGTGATGGTGTGGCAGAACCACAGCATCCTGCAGCGACTCAGGTCAGTGACCCCAACACGCACCTCCAGGCTGTGTAAGAGCCTTTTGAAGAAGAAGGAGAGTGATGGAGTGCTGCACCAGATCGCCTGGCTTCCACAGACCTAAACACAATTGTGATGGTTCAGCACAGTACTTCTAATTCCCCTGGCTTCTGACCTTCTTTTCACTCTAAAAGCAAACATTGCATCTGTAGTGCCATAATGCTCCTCACTAATTGTCACCTCTTTTTAGCTTAGCTTCAACAAGTCTTTGCCATATCTTTATGGCATAGCTCATTTTTTGTAGTCAATGCAGCTCACATCATCGTTGTTCTAGCATTCTTGGTGGTGCACAGGTTGGTCAGTCTGGTGTTGCAGTCTCAGACGACTGCTCTATCTGCTGGTAGCTGGTGTTTTGCCCCTATGGTATTCCTGCCGATTCCTTGGCACATACGACCCATATCCACAATGAGTGACAGGTTAACTTAAGAAAGCACCAGCAATAAGAAAAATGCTGCAAAAGCACACAAAACACAACGGAAATAGGAAAATTGAAAACGGAAATAGGAAAGAAAAGATGTGAGGTAAGAAAAGATGAGAGGTAAGTGTGTTAGCCTAACTATTAGCCTAAAAAATCCGTCATCAGTATTATATGAATCATGAGATTAAAACACACTTACCGAGCATGTTTTGGTTCCTGCAACTGGTCCGTAGGGTTATTGTCTCCCCAGTCACTTCCCTTGTGCTTTTGGAAATCTGTTTTTTCCTATTTCCATTTTCGTTTTTCCTATTTCTGTTGTGTTTTGTGTGCTTTTGCAGCATTTTTCTTATTGCTGGTGTTTTCTTAAGTTGCAGTCAGTTTGGCCTCTCAGGGCCACCGTATAAATTGGATGAAAACACTATACAGCTCTCCAAATGTGTCTGTCAGGACAAATGATCTTAAGATGATCTAAGATAAGCCTATATGCTGATGATACATTACTTTCCTTGGGAACACAAACCTCTCTTCTGAAGACAATCAGACTCACTGCTAAAATCCCATTCATATCAGACTACTCTGCTAACTGGAGTAAATTGACATTTCTGCCCCTAAATTGTAAATTTCAGAACACCTCCACCACTACACTACAGTTGGGTAACATTAATTATCTTCATGAATAAAAAAAACTGTTTGTATTACTCAATGTAGAAATGTACTTCTAGATCACATTAGTTTGTAGAAAATGCATGCCTCTTTAAAAATTTAATTGGATGAATTTATTTCTCTCTGATCTCTCTGATTAATTCCAGTGCTTAGTTGGCGTTGGTCGACTGTAGTCACATCTCCCTGTGTGTCTTGCACGTGGCTGGTGGTGGACACGGGGTCAGTGGAAGTCTAACAGTCTCCTGCGGGGGTCGGTTGGTGTTTTGGGGCATTGGTGTGTCTGCCTTGATTGCTGGTGAAGGTGGGTGGCTGGGGTGGGTGCAGGTGCTGTCTTGCAGTCTTGAGATGTGGAGCAGGTCCAGGTCTGGGGACTGGGGCCCTAGTTCCCAGGAATGCCCATTCTGGTTGGTTCCTGGTTGTTCCACCACATGGGGTGGGTTGGCCCACGTCTAGATGTCCAGTCCAGGTGGACTAGCCTTTGTGGTGGTGATGATGGGTGCTGGCTTATGGTGCGGCATTGCCCTGGGTTGCAGTTGACACAGGTCTGCTCTTCATCACCCTGTAGCATGATGTAGCATAGGCCACAGTTGGTAGGGCCATTGATGTGGCTTTGCTGGGTGTGCTGTGCTGCCATCCGCTGTCTCATGTCACATATCCTCCCTCAATTTTAATAACATCTGTGAGCTGTCAGCTTTCAGCCCTGATGGTGTGTCCGTGCCGTCGGGTGAGAAAGCTGACACCTCACTCACTGATCCTGATGCGGCGGGTCAGCGCTTTGTGTTTATGTCTTTGTGCAGAATCCGTGTACCTGCTCTCATTTACTGTTTTAGCTGTTTGGTGGTTGTCGAAATTTTGTGAGGTTTAACCTGAGATTCTGGTATTTCGGGCAAAACACATTTATATTTAAAAAGCGATTCAGGATTTTAATGAATCGATATCGCGTAATTCAAGCTAGAATAGATTTTAATCAGAAAATCAATAATCAAAACCCACCCCTACCACTACTCCATTTCTCTTCCTGTCTTCCAACCAACAGTTGGACTCCACCTTCACTCCATCATATCAGCCACCTTTCTCACTTTACCAGTTATAGCCCGTACTCTCACCTCCAGACTCCAGCACCAGTTGTACTGTTTAGTTCACAGATCTGTTTGCTTGCTCTTTGTAGATCTTTCACATTAAAGTCACAGACACTCAGCTTGTTAACTGTATGTTAATTACGACTGTTCCACAGCCGTTGTAATCGGCTTCTGGGTCTCACCATCTTTGACTAAAGCTAAAGATTTTGTTAAACTAAAAATCTGATCTGGATAACTATGTTATCCTGATAGACATTATTAGTTGGTTTTAGATGTGAGCCATTAACATGCCTTGTTACATAGCATTTTTCTAATCTGCTTTAATACGTTGTACTTTATAAAAATGCTTGAAACGAGACCCAGTAAGTGGTTACAGAAAGAGGGTGATAGATTGCCAGAAGCAGAAAGAACAAGACAATGCTAGTGGCCAGACCTCATACAGGCTACACCCAGGGGAAGATGCTTGATGTCTAGAAACTAACTTCCTTGTTCAATATGTTATATCATTAGGCAAACTGATGATTGTGTAATAATAATTTTCCTAGGTAATCGCCCCTATATTGTACTGACCAGCCGTGTGCATCCTGGTGAGTCCAATGCCAGCTGGGTGATGAAGGGCACTTTGGAGTTTCTGTGCAGCAATGACCTGGTGGCCCAGAGTCTCAGGGAGGCCTTCGTCTTTAAGATCATCCCCATGCTCAACCCAGATGGAGTCATCAATGGCACGTGAGTGAGGAGCAGGAACATTGTTGGAATGGTTAAAAAAATGATATAATATACACTTTTACTTTACTTGAAACATGTAAGGAAACAATGCCCTTGGCTGCACTTACACTAGGCTTCTTAATAATGAAATGCTGCAGGTAGCATATGCTAATGTAACTACAATACAATATTACAATAACATTCACTGTTGATATAATTTTTGTCATTTTTGTGCTTTATGAGTTACTGACAGTTTGAACATTCTCATAATTTTACCTCTGAAATCCACTGTGGTGGTGTACAAACAGTTCTGATGCAATTGGAAAGCACACACTTTCAGCTTTAATTGAAAGGATTTAAGAAAAATATGGCATTAACTGTTCAAGAAATATATCAAGTTCTATACAAAAACTTTAATTTTCAGAGACGCAAAACACATTTCAAAATGAGGACCAAAGAAATGAAGCAAGGAGTGAAGGAGGTAAAAAAAAAAATCTATCAGAAATAATAACGTCTTTACTTAACCTTTACTTAACCAAATCACAGTCAGGCTACGAAGTCTGCAATCAAGGGATGCATTTATGAAAGTAAATACGAAAAAAACAAAACAAAACAGAACCCCAGATGAACTTGTGCCAGAAAGTAAGGAGGAGGAGAGAAACAGTTAATAATCTAAAACATCACATCATCTGTCAAACATGGTGGAAGCAATGTTATGGGATGGGTATGTATGGCCGCCAGTCAGCCTCGGCACTGGTGTTCATTGACTGCTGATAGAAGCAGCAGGATGAAGAGTCTACGGGACTGCACTCTGCTCACATTCAGACGAATGCTGCAACACTGATGGGACAAAGCTTCACAGTGCAGATGAATAATGATCCAAAGCAAACTGCAAAGTAACCCAACAGTTTCCTGAGTTTCCCAAGAAGCCTGGCAGAGCGTCTTGATCATACAGATATATGGTTTTGCTGAACCAGAAAGACTGTCATTAGAACATTTTGTCACGGTTCAGTGAAAAAAATACTTGAAACGAGACCCAGCAAGTGGGTACAGGAAGAGGGTGATAGATTGTCTGAAGCAGTCAGAACAAGAAAATACTACTGACGGAACCTCATACCACAGGCTATACCCAAGGGAAGATACGCCAAGTCTGTATGGTTTACTAAAGATACATAAACAGGGTGTACCTTTAAGACAATTAGTCTTAAAGGTACACCCTTTAAGTTTCAGACTTATTTCTGAATTCCAAAAAGACTTTTCCAGATATTGCAAACGCTTGATTGCAGTTGTTGCTTCCAAGGGCAGCCCAACCAGCTATTACATTTAGGGGCAATCACTTTTTACATGGGGCCATGAAGATATCTCCCCCCCCTATCATAAACATCTTCATTTAGAAACTTCATTTTGTGTTTACTTGTGTTATCTTTGTCTAATATTTAAATGAGTTAAAAATAGGAAATCAGGAAAGGGGCAAACACTTTTTCAAACAACTCTAGATAAACTCAATTATAGCACTTCATGACATCCATGTCTCTCTGTCCCACCTCTCAACAACAAACAGTACTTTGCTACTGAAGGACACTATTATTCAGCCAAACAACAAGTAACGTTACAGTATTTGGTATATATCACAGATTTACCCCTCACAAATGAATTACAGTGCAAGTATTTGTTTTTGTTGTTGTCTGTCTCCTCAGAAATCGCTGTGACCTGAACAGCAAAGATCTGAATCGTCAGTGGAGTAAACCAGACCCTCTTCTGAGTCCAACCATCTACCACACCAAAGGCTTTCTCTACTACCTCAACATTATAGGACGGACTCCAGTGGTGAGATACACATGCTGTTATGTAATGTTTTCTTTTTGAAATGTTAAGCTCTTTGGTTTTGCTAAATATCTGTCCTGCATGTTTGACACACTTTCACACATTAGTTAATCTACATACATTAGATCCAAAAATTATTCACAGCTTTATTAAAAATTCTAATCAAAAATGCGTTGTAAAATGTACCATACAAAAAAAAGATGTGCGTAAGTATTCGCAGCCTTTCAGTTCTTGTCTTGGAAATTCTGAATTTGTCGTTTAAGTATTAGGCTGTAATATCTAAACAGTGAACACTTCAGTTGAACCTGTTAAATTAAAATGACAAGTCTGTACTTTAATCACACATTAATTGTTTGATTTAAAATGCACTGTTTGGTTTCATAGGCAAAATCACAAATCAAAATATTTTATTGTCCAAATGCACAAGCTCTTTCTTTCTTCATATTTACTAGGTTTTCTGTGACTACCATGGCCACTCTCGAAAAAAGAATGTGTTCCTGTATGGCTGCAGCATTAAGGAGACTCTCTGGCAGTCTGGCTCTGCAGTTGACACTGTAGGATTGAAAGAGGATCCTGGATATAGGGTAAGAAAAGCACACACACAAAGCCAAGCAGGCCATAGGGGTTTCTGTTTTTGTTCTACTCGTTCACCAGCAGCAGTATTTCAAATTCTGAAACCAGATAAAATGTTTTGTTCCTCTCCATCTCTCTCTCTCGCTGTCTTTATCATTCTCATCGCCTTTCTAGACCATTCCAAAGACCTTGGATCGTATCGCACCGACCTTTTCTTTCAACAGCTGCAACTTTTTGGTAAAAGTTACAATACTAATAATAATTCTCATTTTGAAAATCACTGCATATAATAAATCCACAGCGTAGTTGTCAGTACAACTAAATACAACTACTAATTAATTCATATTGTTATCCTTCTCAGTATTGTAAGCAAAGTTGTACTTGTTGTCACTGTTAACTTCTTTATTATTAACACTGTCAGTTGTATAAAATAAATATCTCTGCCTGGAACAGCAGGTTAAATAAAGCATTATCTCAGCCATCTTCATGTATCATACCTCATCAACACCACTATCACTGTTATTGTCAGTAGTGTTTATATTTGTTAATGTGTGAATAGTTACATTCATTATTTTTCTTATTATATGGGCCATATTCTCTTACCTACCCTTAATTCTGATTTTAACCTGTCAGGTAGAGAAGTCTCGCTCTGCTACAGCCAGAGTGGTTGTCTGGAGGGAAATGGGAGTTCTGAGAAGTTATACTTTGGAGAATACTTACAATGGCTGCAACCAGGGAATATACAAGGTGTGTGTATGAGAGAGAAATTGGGTGAATTAGGGTACTCTAATAGAATTACTTAATGCTACTGTGCACTTTGTAACTTTTTACCATTCATTTTGTGCCATGTGTACAGGGAGTAACTATGTGACCAGTTTAAAGCAGTTTTATACCTGTAGCTCTGTAGAGCTCCAGAGTGGCAGGGTTGGTGTTGATAAGGAGATCCTGACCATGCTGTGCCAATAATACCTCAGTGGGTAAAGTGTTTCGCTGTCAGCCTGCACAGAATACTTTGTGTCTCTGCTCAACTTGCCTGATTTATTAGACCAGACATGGTCAGAACTGCCAGCCCCTCTTTTTTTATTGTCACACCACCAAACACCATCTTCTCTACATGACACATGTTGAACAAGGGTGGTTAGCAGAAGGAAAATCTGTTGCAATGCTGAATCACTGAATCTCATCTACTTGCTAATGCTATGTGTATTTCTCTATAAAGCCCAGGTCGTAACAGATCTCAGAGCAGCCAAAGATAACCCGTGGCACTTTCCTTCGCACGCTGCTTTCCTCTCAGTTTACCAACACAGACCAGGGGTTTATTCACAATGCGTCTGTGCAAACCACTAGAAACAAGCTGCTGATCTCTCAGCTTGCCCAGCTCCAGTAATTGTTAAGGGGTAATGGACACACCCTCAGAGAGAGAGAGAGAACTAGACTTTGTTATGAGATTGAAATATGTTTTCAGGGACAATAGCTGACTGCGGCCGCAAGATAGCAAAAATGTAAAGGCTGGATGCACATATTAATTGACAGGTCTTTATGGGAGCACTGTCATTGGTTCACACTTGTATGCAACTTTGTTTTGTTCTTGATGTTTTTGTTTTTTGGAGCACAAGTTCCTTTTGAGCTGGACCACTTAGCCTATGCACTTATAAATCTAAATCAAAACAGAATGTAATGATATGCAAATTTCATAAATATGGTCATTTCCCAAAGATTGAGATGTTTAGCACCGGGTAGCATGATGTCTTCTTTTAACAACAGGCCATAAAAGTCTATAAACTGAGGTGAGCAGCTGCTGGACTTTTGGATGCCTCATTCTTGTCTGAGAGATGATTTTTTATTTTTATTATACAGGGAGTGCAGAATTATTAGGCAAATGAGTATTTTGTCCACATCATCCTCTTCATGCATGTTGTCTTACTCCAAGCTGTATAGGCTCGAAAGCCTACTACCAATTAAGCATATTAGCTGATGTGCATCTCTGTAATGAGAAGGGGTGTGGTCTAATGACATCAACACCCTATATCAGGTGTGCATAATTATTAGGCAACGTCCTTTCCTTTGGCAAAATGGGTCAAAAGAAGGACTTGACAGGCTCAGAAAAGTCAAAAATAGTGAGATATCTTGCAGAGGGATGCAGCAGTCTCAAAATTGCAAAGCTTCTGAAGCGTGATCATCGAACAATCAAGCGTTTCATTCAAAATAGTCAACAGGGTCGCAAGAAGCGTGTGGAAAAACCAAGGCGCAAAATAACTGCCCATGAACTGAGAAAAGTCAAGCGTGCAGCTGCCAAGATGCCACTTGCCACCAGTTTGGCCATATTTCAGAGCTGCAACATCACTGGAGTGCCCAAAAGCACAAGGTGTGCAATACTCAGAGACATGGCCAAGGTAAGAAAGGCTGAAAGACGACCACCACTGAACAAGACACACAAGCTGAAACGTCAAGACTGGGCCAAGAAATATCTCAAGACTGATTTTTCTAAGGTTTTATGGACTGATGAAATGAGAGTGAGTCTTGATGGGCCAGATGGATGGGCCCGTGGCTGGATTGGTAAAGGGCAGAGAGCTCCAGTCCGACTCAGATGCCAGCAAGGTGGAGGTGGTGTACTGGTTTGGGCTGGTATCATCAAAGATGAGCTTGTGGGGCCTTTTCGGGTTGAGGATGGAGTCAAGCTCAACTCCCAGTCCTACTGCCAGTTTCTGGAAGACACCTTCTTCAAGCAGTGGTACAGGAAGAAGTCTGCATCCTTCAAGAAAAACATGATCTTCATGCAGGACAATGCTCCATCACACGCGTCCAAGTACTCCACAACGTGGCTGGCAAGAAAGGGTATAAAAGAAGAAAAACTAATGACATGGCCTCCTTGTTCACCTGATCTGAACCCCATTGAGAACCTGTGGTCCATCATCAAATGTGAGATTTACAAGGAGGGAAAACAGTACACCTCTCTGAACAGTGTCTGGGAGGCTGTGGTTGCTGCTGCACGCAATGTTGATGGTGAACAGATCAAAACACTGACAGAATCCATGGATGGCAGGCTTTTGAGTGTCCTTGCAAAGAAAGGTGGCTATATTGGTCGCTGATTTGTTTTTGTTTTGTTTTTGAATGTCAGAAATGTATATTTGTGAATGTGGAGATGTTATATTGGTTTCACTGGTAAAAATAAATAATTGAAATGGGTATATATTTGTTTTTTGTTAAGTTGCCTAATAATTATGCACAGTAATAGTCACCTGCACACACAGATATCCCCCTAAAATAGCTAAAACTAAAAACAAACTAAAAACTACTTCCAAAAACATTCAGCTTTGATATTAATGAGTTTTTTGGGTTCATTGAGAACATGGTTGTTGTTCAATAATAAAATTATTCCTCAAAAATACAACTTGCCTAATAATTCTGCACTCCCTGTATGATGCTTCAAATGTTTTCAAATGGATAAAGCCAGTCTGGACTGCAGGCAGGCTAGTCCAGGTCATCTGCTGTTAGTGAGCAATGCTGTTGTCACAGTATGAGGTTTAGCATTGTCTTGCTGAGTCATGCAAGGACTTCCCCGAAAAAGCATCTGTTGCTAATCTTCTGGAGCCTTTCCAGATATGCAAGTTGTACAGTTCTCTTCAACTATTTGGTGATTAGACTCAAATGACCCATCATAGCAGAACAGAATCCCACCAGTGATGGGACAGCACCCACCCCACACATCCACAGAAGAGCACTGAGATATAAAAATGTGCATAGACGAAGCTGATTTTCTTGGAAAAGGTGGGCAAAACATGACTGGGCTAGAGCAGTGATGTAAGAATTGAGTTTGGCAGCATGATAAAACGAATGTAAAGTAAAGAATAGCTAGTAGCTGCAAACCCAGGATAGCAGGGAGATGAGTGATTACAGATCTTCCTTATTGAACTTTTGCATAAGCTTTGCTTCAGAGAATCTTTTCCTGACTAAGATGCTCTTTTCATGCCCTATTATGTTACTGACATCTTGTCAGTTGTTCCAATTTGATGTAAACTGTTCCTTCTGCTGTGCCTCAGAAGGGCACTTTTGAGTCATGTTGGTCCATCAAATTAAAAAAAAAGATTAGTATTTTTAATTAAATAGTAAAATGTCTCAGTTTAAGCATTTACAATATTCTCTATGCTCTATTGTGAATAAAATATGCTTTTATGAGATTTGCAGATCTCTTTTTGTTTTCATTTGACACAGCATCGTAGCTTTTATTTGGATTGGGTTTTTAAAAAATCCAGTAGGGTGTTCCTAACAGATGTCTCTCATTGGGCAGTGTGCACAAATTTTCAGGATGTATAATATACTTAACTTGGCTCAGGAGGGGAGCGTGTCTGTGTGTGTGCCTGTGTGTTGTTACAGGGGCTGCAGACAGGAACCCAGGAGCACCAGGAAATGGGGATGAAGTTCTGCCACAGTCTGTTGTCTGTAACCAAAGACACAAGGATTCTATACAGCAGGAAACTCATCAACCATATTGACCTGGACCACAACATGCTGGACCACAAGTCTCACAAGTAAGCTACCGTTCTAGGGCGGCTTATCACATGTGGGTTTTCCATGTGGCAGCAGGGAGGACAGTGCTTAAACCAGGGCAGTTCGAGTGGAATTCAGGTATTTATGGGAAGAGGTGATGAACTCTTTCCCAGTTAAATTTAACCTTCATTCTAATTTGTGTTGTACAGTTATTTCATTTTTAACTTTAATTTTTATATTTTATTTTATTCCTTCCTAGTTAAATTTACCCTTTTTAATTCTCATATTTATTTCCTATCTTATTCATAGCCTTTTCTTTTTTTCTTTAGGTCACGAGCAGTTGTCTAAGCATTTCACTGCATATCGTACTGTGTATGACTGTGTACGTGACAAATAAAAATTTGAATTTTGAATTTGAATTTGAACAGCTGCTGATGCAAAACACACCTGATGCCACTGCTGCAAGCAAGCAAGCTGTGTGTTTACACAGTGTGTTTTACATAAAACTTAGTTTGTTGTTTTTGGTGAACAAGACTTAACATGGCAATTCTTTCTTCTTTCATGCAGCTGTTTTGAAGACGATGAGCCTCCGTGTGCTGAGGAGATCGAGTACTCTGGTGGCTGTCCCACACTTAAAGGCAGTGATTTGGATTCAGACATTGACAGCAACATGGCCCATGTTGATGATGATGACAAAGAGCACAGTGCTCAAAAACATCAGCAAGACAGCATCAGTCAGTCTCAGCAGTCAAGCATAAAGAACCACCTGTTTCCTCCACAAACCCGGCAGCCATCCGTTGATACACCTAGTGAGAGAAGAGACTTGCGTAATGGTTTGAGGATTTCAAAATGATAACTCACAAGTTTAAAGGTTTTTTTTAAATAATTTACTTTCTTAACGATAGTAAGAGAGCATCAGCTAATATGAGCTGTAGTCCTTTAAACACAGCAGACTGTTCTGGATGAAAATAATAATACTTGGGTTTGTAATTCAAAACCAGCTTAACCAGAATGTATTACTAAAGACTGAAAATACCAGGCATGTGATCAATACTTCATAACAGACTTTAACATAAACATGTATAGCCAAGTACAGCCATGACTTAAAGACTGGCTGTTTTACTTAGACCTAAATTTTCAGGAAAGGAATCTCATAACTCCACCAGTTATGAGAGGAAATGACAATAGTTTCAATGAATGATGGATTAAAACCAGTTCTTATTGAATATTTATGTATGTAAAAGGTCATCAGCATAGTCTTAATGATACTGATAACATCACCAGTGAACAAAAATGCATGCTATAACGAATGAAAAATGCAACTATAACAGTGATCTGCATTTTGTCTGTCTTTGTCATTGGGTGAAAATAATTTCGTGTTAGCCTTTTTAGTTAATATCTACAACATCAGTTTAGTGTTCCAGCATCTTATTGTGACTGGCTTTTTTCTGTCTGTACTTCTGCAGGCACTACTTTGATTATTAGTAGGTAATTAGCAAACTGAAACAAACTTGATTGTTGCTGTGTAAAACTTTTAAATCAACTTAGTTGTATTAATTACATGAAATACTGGGGACTGGTACTTATCTTTCCTCTTCTGTATCTTTGCAGAAAGAACAAAAACAAAAACAGGTGAATAGGTTTAACCTGCTTGGAGGAAAGAATTCGGCATGTTTCCCAAAATGTTCTCACCAAAATGTCAAGTTCAAATGTTATGCTGTATGTTATAGACTTAAAATGTGTAAACTGTAAGGCAAGGGGTGGTATTTGGCTTCTGAGTAAATATCAGCGATTTACTTTACAATTAATATCCTGCCAAGAACACATCCTGTACACAACTCCATGTTTTATCTTTTCAAGTTTCATTACAAACAAATCTCATAAAAGGTCAAAGAAACTCTGATGACTGATGGTGCATTTATTCAGAAGAACATTAATATTGACTGTAATATTATCACAGAACTGCAACTACGCTGCCTTTACAGCAGTTGTAGTTTGTTTTGTAATCCACAAAGGCACAATGCTGCTCTCAAGCGTCATGTATGAAATTATAAATGTTAAAATTTTCCAGAAAGAATTTTTTTCCCAACATTTTTTGCTTAAACAAGCCTATGCTGATGGAATCTAAAATTTCTGAAAGTAGGTTAGCCTTTTAGCCTAAATTTGTGCAAGTGTACGATAAATGATATAGTTTATACATTTATACAGTTTGGGGATTCCATGGATGGAGGATCCGAACACAGAGCACACAGGGAACACAATAAAGCCCCAAATCCAAATCTTAAATCCAAAAGTAGACATCCAAGTAAAAGCAAACAAGCAAATAAATTCAGCAAAGCTAGGGAAAGGCAAAATCTAAAAATACTCCAAAGATTATAGATGAGAAGCTTGGAAGTCAGAACAAGGTAAAATAGAAAGAACATACAAGGTCTCTTTGTTTACATTGTACTGTATATACTGCACATGTTGTACTGCTGTGAGTACTCCTGCTATTTTTAACTCTTTTAACTCCATTTTGACTGCCTCCAGTCATTTTGCACCTTTAAATCACACTGGATCTTTTCCACTTTGAAGAAACAATTTGAACTTTAGAATTTTATTGTGAAAAGAGGATCACCCGCAGGAAGTCAAATCAGTTGATATCCATCCATTTGAGCTCAAGTTTGAAATTGCTGATGCAAAATACAAGTGGTCAAAACTGCGCTTGCAGGAGATGAATAAGCAGCAATGCCAGAAGTGGTCAAAAAGTTTACAGGGAGATTTTTAATTTAATTATTGGTTATGGGCAAAGTTAGGTGGGAGAAGTAGAAGAAGCTTTTATCACACCTAAATCCCATTCCTCCTCCCAGCTGTGAATTCTTTTTCTGCCATGAGACAGGGCATCTCATTGCCCACTGTCCCTATCTCCAGTGCAAAGAGCAAAAGTTGCCAACTTTTTTTTCAAAAGGTTCTGTATTTTTGATGGGCAAAGAGGAGGCTTGTGTTCTGATTATGGTTTTGCATGATATTGGAGCCATCAGCCCGACTCTTCTGGATAGGGGAGAAGATGTTGAGCTAATAGTAATGTGGGCGGATGTCTCTCCACTCTGCAGTGGTTGGTTGCATCAGTGGAGGTGATGAGCCAGAGTAGTGGGCTGTGGTAGACTCCTTTGTCATGTGGTGCTGAAGACGTTTTTTTGTTTTTGAAGCCCTTCAGTCTCAGATGCCGTCTGACGGTTATGGGACTGCAGTCAGCATCAGTAACGGCCTTAATTTGGGTTGAGGATCGTCCAGTGTCTTGACAGACGGCCAATTGGATCCTCCGGCTCAGTGCTGATGAATTTTTCTGGGGTCTTCCACTTGACGTTTTTGTTCCATAACCCTCAGGAACATTTAAGAAATTCCAAATGACTGTCACACTGCGTCCCACCTCAGCAGCGATGGCGTGCTGCAAGCTTATGCAGTTCAACAACCCGACCACGTTCAAAAAGGGAACGTTTTTGTGCCTTTGCCATCAAAACGTCATGACAGTGTGACAGAAATTGACAATGTGGTTCTAAATTTTTGATCAGCTGTAAAACAGCCTGTTTCAGTTTAAGCATTATTTTCAATAAATTACATGCTCAAAAGACTGTTTTGTCTCACTCCCAAAATAGGATTTTTTGCCATTGATCGGGACTGTAGGATGTACTGATTTTTCTGACATGCTCTTACACATGTTCAAGACTCCGGCATAGTCAAGATACATCCCTGTTTGAATATATCCATCATATCTACATCCCAAGACCCTCAAAACGACTACCAGATGTGTGTTAGCACAAGTACAAACATCTGCTATTTCAATGTGACAGGCTGCAATTGTGCTATGTCCAAAGCATGTTCCTTGATTTGCAAAATACCATCAGAAATAAAGGGATTTTAATGCCCCCAAACTGGCTGGGATACTTGATTTTGTTGAACTAACAAACATTTTAGGAAGGTTTATGACTTTTGCATTGGAGATTTAAGAGAGTCCAAGAATTTTATTTGATTGTCTCTAATATAGTTAGGTATTCTGAGTTTTACCATAAATTGGTGACTCAACCATTTGGTAGAGACCTCTATCTAAAAAAAAAAAGACGGGGTTGTTTGAACAAAAGAATAAAGATTATATTTACTGTGGCCCCAAATGAGGAAAAAATACAGTGAAAAAATGTTTTCATGTTTTTTTTCTTGCCGCTGCCTTTAAAGGCTCAAGGTCACTGAAATTTGATCTCGTTCAAGATTTTTAGTAGATACACATATGGTATGAATTTGAAAATCCTGTCACTTTGTTCTCGAACTATCACGTTCACGAGATTGTCAGAAAACTTGACCTCTGACCTTAAGGCTGAGCTGAAGGTTTTTATAAGCTTAAAATTCATATGAGTTCAATTCAATTTTATCTACCGGTATTTAGCGCCAAATCACAGTGGATTAATTTGCTGATTAATTTCCCAGGTAACAGACTGATTGAAAATAATGAGAAATTCTAATGTCTAAATCTAAAAGAGCAGAAGTGTGAGAGTACAACAACAGCATGAACAAAAAGGTCTGAGGAACCACTGGAGCATAAATAAAAAGCAAGTGAACTTGGTTATCTTTCACCTCACAATGTGAACATAGAAATTTATCTTGGTCCACTTTTAGATCCATTTTGAAGAGGACTGTATGTAAAAACAAGATTTCAGGCTGCAAACAAGGTTTACAGTGTGCAACTTAAATGACAAACCCATGGACCCTATTTCAGAAAGCAGATTTTGTGAAAATTTGTGTTATTATTGCCAACAATGTTCTAACAGTGATCAATCACTGTGACAAAAAAAGACACACAAACACTGAAAATACATTTACAGGCACAATGGAGGCATACAGATGAACATACACATGAGACTGTGGTTCAGGGAATCATCTTGCACCCACAGACATCAATAATGGTGGACAGACATTTTAATTATTAATGCTCTGAATTAAGTATCTTTCTATTGCTCTACACTATGTCTGTGTGTGTGTGCGCGCGCGCGCACAGGCAAGGACATGGAACTCTACAATGCAGCATGCATAGTATAATACACGTTTCTATCTATCTATACACACACACACACACACACACACACACACACACACACACACTTCTACGCTTTTTGACAGAGAGAGAGATAAAGCACTAAGGTGAGCCTAACTGTAAAATAAGGGGCTATTTTTCGTACAAGGCAACAACTGTCTAACTGTGCATATTAAGTACATAACAGTAACAGATGGATAAACATGTCGTAAATTACAAACTAAGGAGAGGTAATGCCATATAAATGATGTCTTAAGCACTTGCTAATACCTTGTTAAAGCTTAATAGCGTGACATTATTATGTGCTACTGTGTGGCTTGACTGTGTGGCTACAATTACAGGAGGAGATGTGTTATCACAGAGCGTGATACGACTGTCTCTGAAACACAATAAACAATACACAGGGCTATAATAGCTCTCTTGATACAATAACAGTTAATTAGGCTGGTGAAGTGGGAGCTGTATTGATTGGCTCAGTTAATTGGTCATTTAACTCTGCAATCCCACAGGCCCATTCAACACAGCTAGTGTTACAGGTAGTGTGTGAGAGAGTGTTTGGGAGTGTGTCTGTGTTTGTAAGAGTAAGCCTATACAACAAATAGTCTCATGCCTTTAAGCTACTAATGTTCTGCCTCACTGCTCTTATTTTTGCACAGAGTTGTTGTTGATGTCTAAGTTATAATTATGAATACATGGACTGGACTGGCGAATACGATTTACTCTAACTTTGCATTAAGCACTTTTTACTGCAAGCTTTATTCATCCAAGCAACCTAAATCCAGCCTAAACTAAACCTGTTTTAACCCATTTAAAGCCTTATGGACAATGGTAATGATTTAAAGCTGTATACATAATTTATGCACTGAATATTTAGATCTCAAATCACAGCATGCATTACTTCCACCGTCCTTCCAAGTTTTCAGTAAGAGACAAGATTTTTGTTTGCCATAAAAAAATGTTTGTATCAAGAAAAAGAACTTCAACTTTAAAGCCTAAAGATCCTTTCAGTTCACAAACCAGCTTCTGACAAAGGTACAGTGCTCTGAAAAAGTATTTGGGCCTCTTTATTTTTTACATAACCTGAGTAAATACTGAATGCTTTTTAAAATAATTTTTCACAGTGCTGTAAACACAGAGCAGATAAACTGTTAACAAAGGCCATGTTTTAGTTACTTTGGGTTAATACTTCTTGGATTTTTGGATTTTTCCATTGATCAGTAAGATGGTAGAAGACAGGTCTCACTCTTGGAAAAATAAATGGATTTCTGTTAACTTGCTGAAATTTTTTAAATTATTTACACATAAATAACAAATAACTGGTATGTTCGCTGGCATTGGAAACTGTTTTTTTTTAGGCTAAATTTTATTTTATTTCATTTCAGTCCTCTGAAGTCATCGTTTCTTAAATAATGGATTATTTTTTAAAAATATAGCTCAGCATGCAGAGCCAAAAAACGTAGTTGTCGCATGCATAAACAAAATAAAACATTGCAGTAATAAAGCTAAATTTAAACATTATCACAATAAATTAGCTGATCATTTGTCTTTTAAATCAGTTATTATATAATGTGTAAAATCAGAGGACTGTCCCACAACAGCTTCACTCACTGACACGTAAACATTATACGCTGTACTGCTATTCATATATTATTATTCAGTTAGAAAATACATCTAAAATGTGTGACTGCAGGGAAAACGTGTGAGGTGGAAAAAGCGAGTCAGAAGAACAAAAGAGAGTAAGGAAAGAGATATAGGAGGCTGCTCCTCAGAGGACCATCATCTACTATATCAGGTTTTTAACATATCAAAATATGAAACTGGAGCATGGGGAGTGAAATCTGTTCTATGCTTTCTGAGTAGTAAATTATTTATCAGTCTGAAAGCCCCTCTAACTACGGTAAGACCTATTGCCAAGGGGGGTTGTGAGTCATGTATATGTAATACTGCCTAATACCAGTGACAGAGACACTGACTGAGAATTACTCTACAGGTTTATATCTGCACTATGTTCCTCTGAAACTCATGGTGATGAGAAGACTCCAGGATGTTATTGCATACAGGCAAGAAACAGGAGGACATGTCACAGCTACCTTGGGTGATTTCCATTTCCTACACTGACAGTATACTTCCTATACACTTTATACTAGACCAATACAGTTAGTATAAAGGTGGAATTCGGTGAAATAATTAAGCGTCATCAGCTTAAAATGCAAATTATTCTGTAACACTTGATGTAACCAAACACTGACCATGAGCCTCACAGCCAGTGTTCAAATGTCCAACACAACTATAAATTCACTACAGTACGATAATCTAACATGTTTATCATGCACAAGACTACAAAGTATTTTCATGCAAGATTTGAATAACACAAACTTGATATGCTTTCTTTCACGTTTCATGATATGAAAAAACATAATTTGGCAAAACTCATTATATACAGATGCAATGTGTGTGTGCAATACTTCATACCATCCCTCAAAGCTTCTTAAATTTTATTTTTGCATTTAAATTAAACACAACATGCTTATACAAAATCAACCAAGAACAATTACTGTTTTTAACATTTGTGAACTTATAAGCATGAAAGGAAAAAAAAAGAAAGGAAAAAAGAAGAAAAAGAAGAGGAAGAAAAAAACAAAAAAAACAAAACAAAATAATTCACGCGGAGTGTGAGGCATGAATTATGATCAGTTATTTTTTTAAGAATTCTAGAAATGGTTGCCAAATCATACAAAAACTCGCCAGTTTCCCCTCTCTATCAAATCTTATCTGCTCCACCCTGGCCACAGACACCATCTCATTAAGCCACCTGTTAAAACACGGGGCCGAAGAAGACCGCCACTGTAAAAGAATAAGTTTCTTTGCAGCCAGCATACCCATTGTAATTATCTGTTTTTGTGAAAAGGAAAAAGATTCGACTGATGCAAATGATCCAAGTATAGCCAACGTACCATCACGTGGTACTTTTTTCCTAAATTGGTTTGAAAACCACATAAAAATCCGGCTGCAAAAAGCATTCAAAACCGGGCAATGCCAAAATAAATGTGCAAGGGAACCTTCACCGACTTTACATCTGTCACATAAGGGGGATACAGAATTATAGATCCGGTAGTTTAGAAAAGTGTAGTCTATGAATGACTTTAAACTGGATTAGTTTATATCTGGCATTTATTGAGCCTTTCTGAATATTGGACAAACAATTTGACCATTGGTCTTCAGACAGAGGGACCCCGAGGTCTTCAGCCCATGTTTTCTTAATTCGGTCGGAATCAACTGGGATTGTAAAGCACTTAACAAACTGAGATATCAAATGTTTAAAATCTGCTTTCCGAATTATATCAAAGTAAGTATAACTTCGTGGCTTCAGTGGAAAGTCTGAAAAGTTTTGTTGAACAAAATTCCTTATTTGAAGATAACGAAAAAAATGTGATTGAGGTAATTGAAACTTTTCTTGAAGTTGAAGGAAGGACATAAATTTGTCATCTGTATATAAGTCCTCAATGTATTTCAATCCCTTTTCCCCCCATTCTAAAAACACCCTATCCATTTTACCTGGTTTAAACAAGTAGTTATGTATTATTGGCATTCCTACTGAAAAATCAGGTAGTTTGAGAGATTTCCTAATTTGACTTAATATCTTTAAGGAGTGTTTAACAACAAAATTACGACTGAGCGAATTGTTAAAAGAACCCGTGTTAGAAAACAATGAGACTGGTAATGAGGCTTCAGATACTGTTGCTGCCTCTACCTGGAGCCAGATCGGAAGCTTGTCATGACAATAATCAATAGGCGAACCCCACTGCCAGTGCAATAGAGCTCTTGAATTTGCTGCCCAATAATAATGTCTAAACACAGGGAGACCTAACCCCCCCGCAGGAAGTGTTTTTTTTGAAGATGAGCCATGGATATCCGAGGGGGTTTTCCTGCCCAAATGAATGAGTGAATCAATGAATCAAGCTGCTTAAAAAAGTTTAAGTGGCAAGTGAATAGGAAGGTTTTGAAAAAGATATAAAAATCGTGGCAAAGACACCATTCTAACCATCCCTCAAAGCTAACTGGTAAATGTGCTGGTACTTATATAATGCTTTTCTACTTAATTTGAGCATTCACAGGGCTGTCTTACTGGAAGCCTCATTCACCCATTTCCAACGCATTTTCTTTCTATGGCTAAGTGCTTTCAACCTAACATGCACCACACTCACACTTTGATAGATGCATCTGGTGCAACTTTGAGAACAGTATCATGCCCCAGGATACTTCAGCATGCTGTTTGAATGGTTAGAATTCAATTTATTTCAATTTTATTCATATAGTGCAAAAACACAACAACAGACGCCCCAAGGGACGTAATCTTGTTAGGCAAAGACCTTCCAATATTAGACAGAAACCCCAACAATCAGATGACCCCCTATGAGCAAGCAGAGTTTTATTTATTTCTGGTTAAATAAACATTAAATAAAAAAATAAAAAAATAAAAAAATAACGTGGCAGCTGTCGCACAAACCATATACTTCTGGACATCCTCGTCTCTCTCTCTTATTTTCTTCTTTCATGAGCTTCTCAGAGTAGTCCTATCTTCTTAGCACATTTCTATTTCTACCCTTAATCACCCTAACCTGCTGCACATCCTTTCAAAATCACTCAAACTCACTATAACCCTTTGCCACATCTCTCTTTGTTGTACATCTTAACTTCAATTACTAGTGTATATTTCCTGGGTATCCCACTTTTTCTTTTCTAACCTCTTCCTTTGAATACTTTCCTGTACTTCCTCATTCCATAACCACGTCTCCTTATCGTCTTTCCTCTGTCCAGAGGATACACCAAATACCTTCTTGGCACTTTCTCTCATCACTTCAGCAGTCCTTTCCCAGTCATCTGGTAACTCTTCCCCACCCTAGAGCCAATCTTAATCCCTTCCTCTTTCCTAAATGACACAAAGTTTTCAGAAACATTATTTGGCTATTGCAAGGTTCTAACCTGTTGCAATATTATATTATCATTTCAGTGATAAAGTTTTATTTTCATTTATTTTCATTCTTAAATGCACTGGTTGTAAACTACTTTTGGTTGCTCCCTTATTCACACAAGGGTTTACTACAACAGTAGCTCTGCATAGATTTAAGAGATTTTTACACTGGACACTATTCCTTATGCAAAGCCTCCTGCTGAACTTATTATAGACTCAAACAGCACTGCCCTCATCATAAATGGAGAATGGGTGGAATCTGTCTCCAGCTTTAGGTTTCTGGGCACCCACTCTCTGCCAGTCTCAACATTGGTGTTGTGGGTCACCAACAGAGATGGGCAGTGACGCGTTACTTGTAACGCGTTACTGTAATCTGATTGCTTTTTTCGAGTAATGAGTAAAGTAAGGGATTACTATTGCAAAAACGGTAATTAGATTACTGTTACTTTCCCGTAGGAACACTGCGTTACTAAAACCGTGATTTTTTGCAAGAATGTCTCATGACAGTGACGTAAGCGAGTGCGCCGTTAGTGACAACAGCTGTGTGCAGATCAACAATGGATCATATATCGATTGTGGGAGAGAGTATGAGCGTGCAGCGTTTAAAGCGTGGAAGTACTGACCTTACTTTGAGTTTGATTCCATAAAAAGTGACAAAAACATTAGTGTCCGTTAGGGCTGCCACGATTTGTCGACTAGTCACGATTACGTCGACTATCAAAATCGTCGTCGACTGATTTAATAGTCGACGCGTCGTTTGAAGCTTTGTAAGATCACAAAAGACGCAGGAATAAGTAGTAGGATTTAAGAGTGTAATAACGGACTGAAACAGAAGATGGCAGCACTGCATGTACAAGGATGCCAACTGCCGTTAAACCCCGAAGAAGAAGAAGCTGTGTCCCAGAATTCATAGCGCAGCCCAGCTCAGTTTCCAATAATGGCGGCAGCTAGTTAGTTTTGATATTACTCTTATTATTCTTTCTGGGTCACAAAATAAACGTTTAACATATTTTCAGGCGAGAATGAAGCTGTGTAAACCTCAAATATCTGCTCAGTTTATCAAGACACCACAAGCGCTCCGACGTTTTCGGAGACGTCTGTTACCCACTAGCTCGATAGCTAGCCGGGGGCTAGGCTCGCTAGAGCCGTGAGAACACCGGACTCCTGGCAAATCGTTTTCAAACCCACCGCTGTCTTTCGCTACTCAGGTTAAACATATATAAGTCACTTAGATAACTTAAAAATTTTATTGTTTGGCTTTTGTAGTATTTTATTAGTTCCTGAGTAAATCGGTTTGGCTGAGATTAAAGTTATAGTTTTTACACAGCTGAATAAACTTCAAGCAGACAGCTGATTATCAGAAGTGTGAGATGCTCGAGAGTTTACTCCGGTGTCCTGTTATATTTTAGATAGCAAGGAGTTTATTAAATTTTAATGAAATTTGCAGATTGTTTCGGTGAAGTTTAATAAACTATCATCTTGTCTTTATTTTTAGTTAGCACAGACCTTAAACACTTAAAGCTGTAAGCTAATGATAGTTATATAAGAGCAGATGCTGCTGGTGCAATAAGCTGTACGTTTTACGTCCAATGGATGATGATCTGATTAGTCGACTAATCGCAAAAATAATCGGTGACTAGTCGACTATCAAAATAATCGTTTGTGGCAGCCCTAGTGTCCGTTGTGCGTGGGAAGAAAACTTCTTTTTACAGCGAAAAAACCCCCTAAACTTCCAAGCAAGTACCGAGTGCGCAACAACATAATGGGAAACTCACAGAGAAACTCGCGGATTCTTCCACTGACCGCAGCACACCTGCACCAGGTTAAACCTCCGCCTACCGCAGTGCTGCTTAATAGGTGAAAATAGAGCAACAGGACCGCTGAGTCTTTGACTTTATTTATGTTCTGCTGTGTTTTACTTGCATCTATTTGAAAGAGTGAGTGTAAACACAAAAAATATTTTATTTTATGTGCTGGAATGTGCAGAAAATAGGTTTCAATGTTAAACTAATTTATTCAACTCAGAGAATGTTGCATATAATTAAATTTTTGCTTGATGCATAAAGTTAAAAGATTAAATCAGAATCAGAATCAGAATACTTTATTGAAACTAATAAAACAAGTTTTGAAAAGAGACTTTTCCATTTGATTACATTTTGTATGATGGATTATGCAGAAAAAGTAGAATTGGGCTGAAAGATCTATCGCATAGGTGTCAAACTCTGGCCCGCAGCCTAATTATATTTGGCCCGCGAAGCCATACCAAATTATTGTTAGAGCTGGCCTACTGGTATTATACAGCTAATATATATATTGTTTAGTATTAAGCTTTGCTTGTTCCATATTCAGTTTTTCAGCAAAACTTGTTTGAGTCCATAAGAAAAGATTCATTCTTATATCTAGAGGAAGATTTTTTTTTCAATAAATATTAACGTTAGCCCGCGACTTTGTTCCAGTTTTGAATTTTGGCCCACTGTGTATTTGAGTTTGACACCCCTGGTCTATCGCTTTATCACCTATTCAGGGTGTAAATCGTGTTTTTAAAAAGTAACTAAGTAACTAAGTAATTAATTACTTTTGAAAATAAGTAATCAGTAAAGTAATGGGATTACTTTTTTGGGGAAGTAATCAGTAATTAGTTACTGATTACTTTTTTCAAGTAACTTGACCAACACTGGTCACCAATGCCCTGGTAAAGATGAAGTGCAGCAGAGGCTGAACAGGAAGGCTGTGAAGAGGGTAATTAACACTGCCCAAAAATTCATTGGCTCTACCAGGGGTGGCCTCCATTGCCAGCTGCTCCTGTCTCAGGAAAACTAGGGCCAACAAAAGTTACCCCTTGCACCCTGCACACCGGTCCCACCCAACCCTGGACACACACACACACACACACACACACACACACACACACACACACTACCCCTGGGCCACCCACCCACCAATCTGAGACAACCTTCGTAACCCTCATCACTCACACCACTCACATATGGACGCTACTCAGACTGAGTCCCTTGCACTACTTCCAAGCACTCTGCAGCCTGTTCTTTAATGTGCCTTTTCTATTGTTTGTCTTTTTCTTATTTTGTATATATTTTTCATGTTTGTTATTTATACCTGCTGTCTTTCTATATATATTTCATTCCTGCACAGCTGATATGGAGCTCCCAAAATTTCGTTGTACATGTACAATGACAATAAAGGGCATTCTGTTCTATTTACTAAGTTTAATTAGCGTTTTTGCTATTACATCACTTTTATTTTTTTTGCTATTTTTAATCTATAATAATAACAATATAGGGCTGTTTACCACACGCCTGACCCAATTATGAAGAAGTTCTGGTTAATATCAGCTCAAATAACAAAATCAAATCTGACATCTTACCAGCACCCCTCTTAGATCACAGACCCACAGACGTTTCTTGAGATAAATGTCTCGGCACAGTACAAAACAAGAAAGGCAATATGTTGGAAAGCTGGATTTGTGCGTGTGTGTGTGTGTGTGTGTGTGTGTGTGTGTGTGCGTGTGTGTGTGTGTGTGTGTGTGTGTGTGTGTGTGTGTGTGTGTGCGTGTGTGTGCAGGAGAGGTGGTCTAAGTAATGGCAGATTGTGTGTCACTTAGGCAAAGAGACTCCCGTGGGATGATGTGATAAAAGAGAGAAAATTTGATTAAAATACTGACAAGGCACTCAGAAGCACAGACACACTTACACACATGTAGAGTAGAAAGACAGAGCAGGAGATGGAGCGATAAATGCAGTAAATGGAAGGAGCATACAAATATGGGGTGAGTGTGGGAAACAAAGACAAATACTTGACTTAAGTAGAGTGAAACTAATTGAAAAGAATTTCAGTTCATGCATAACAATAGATTGAATTTTCTGAACATTCAGATCCCAGTTTTAACATTGGTCCATGAGTTTGTGAATAACAATACCCCAATAGTTCTCGTTCAGGTCACTTACTCGTTTAAAGAATTTTATTTTTATTGCATGTTACATGCATTACAGTACAGTGGCATGGTGGTTAGCACTGCTGCCTCACAGCCAGAAGGTCCAGAGTTGGACTCCACCATCTGCTCAGAGCCTTTCTGTGTGGAGTTTGCATCTTCTCGTGTTTGTGTAGGTTCTCTGTGGGTATTCCAGCTTCTTCCCAAAACCTAAAGACATGTTTGCTTAGGTTAACTGGTGATTCTAAATTGCCCATAGATGTGACTGTGAATGGTTGTGTGTCTCTCTGTGTTATCACTATGTTAGACTGCCAACCTATCCAGGGTGTACCCTGCCTGGATAGTGTATATATACATATATATATATATATATGCAGCTGTTTGCCGGGGTTACTTGCGTAGTAGCATTCCAACAACGCCCTGTTTTCGTCTCTTGCCCACCGATGCCTTCTTGTTCCAGTAGCCCACTTTTCATCAGGGTGCCCTGGTTCCTCAACACCTGACGTGGACCTTGTTGATCCGGGCGACGTCCGAGCCGGCATGCCTTCTTATTTATTTGTCTCGCTCATGTCTGCGGTAGGCTCGCTTAGCATAGGGGGTCTAGCCTTAGGACCCTTACTGGATACAGACGCCCCAGGCAGGAATCGAACTTGCGATCCTCTGTTCCAAAGGCGTGTAGTCTAACCACTACGCTATCCAGCTGTTAAGGAACACGAGAAGCTGGAAAAATACCAAGGGCTCAGAGAAGAGCTCGAGAGGATGTGGAGGGTGAAGGTAATGGTGGTCCCCGTGGTAATCGGAGCACTAGGTGCGGTGACTCCCAAGCTAGGCGAGTGGCTCCAGCAGATCCCGGGAATAACATCGGAGATCTCTGTCCAGAAGAGCGCAGTCCTGGGAACAGCTAAGATACTGCGCAGGACCCTCAAGCTCCCAGGCCTCTGGTAGAGGACCCGAGCTTGAAGGATAAACCGCCCGCAGGGGCGTGCTGGGTGTTTTTATATATATATATATATATATATATATATATATATATATATATATATATATATATATATATATATATATATATATATTTTTTTTTTGAGACATTTATCTCAAGAAACGTCTGTGGGTCTGTGATCTAAGAGGGGTGCTGGTAAGATGTCAGATTTGATTTTGTTATTTGAGCTGATATACATATATTGAACGAATTTAGCAGACAGAGTAGTAACGCTTAGTAAATCTTAATGGGAGCTGATTCTTTTAATGCTGCTGTTTATTCCTAATGTGATGGCTACAAATGATAGCTTTCAACTGGATCCAATTAAACATCAAAGCTTACTGCCCCATGGCCTTAAGGAGACATGGAAATCACTGTAGTTTGGAAGCTGATCAAACATGATTTGTAAAGGTGTATTCATGTGGGTCCATGAAGAGTGTCAATGAAATGTTTATTCTGTCAACAGACACAATGTATATGTTCAGTACACTGACTGACATCTCAAACCAAATTGTTTTTCCAAAATAGTCCAAAAGAATTTTTTAAAAAGTGTCCTTGTGCAAACATCCAACCGAGGTCCAACAGCATGATGTAGTTCTGCTTTCCTGTATTGTAAAAATTATATCTAAACACAAGAATTAATATAATTTGTGATTTCTTTTAATAAAATACACACACATACAATAGCACAACCTAACCCACTACTATTATAGTAGCAAGCTGCTTTCATGAGCTGCAGTAAATATGCCTCTAAAAAAACATTAAGAAGAGAGCAGCAGTCTGTAGTATGTGGTCAGTCAGTTGTATCATGTCTCCTTTAAAAATTCATTGGCACCAAAAGACTACTCCCTTATTATTGCTGATAAATTCACTCCAGACCATGTGGAGGCTGATAGGCAAGCATTTACCATGCAACTCTATACTTAAAGGTCACAAAGAGCAGTACAAGCCTGTGTGTGGTGTGTGCTATGCAGTAAGGATTCCAACTTCAGTTAACAAATGATATGGATTTGCTGTGTCTGTGTGTGACTTGGCTCATGTCCCTTCTGAGGATCAAATTTCATGGTTGACAATCTAGATAAAAAACCTAATGAAAATTAAAATGATAATATAATGTGTCCCCCTTGTAATACATAAATCCTATCACAGTTGGCACAGCTGTCAAAAAGACCAGTGCTGAATCACGCCAAATCACAGTAATGGTCACCTCAAAGTGCTTATTGTAATGTAAAGACCCTACAGTAATAAGGTGTAAAATGTAGCTGGCAACCTCTAGTTAGATACATATAGATAAAGTTGGGCTTGTCTAAATGCACAGGTTGAGCTCTGGAACCAGGTGGTGGAGAGGGGCTGGACCAATCTGGAGTTGCTGAGATGCAGATGACAAGGTTGGGTAGAGTTGTATCTGTACCTCAATTCAACAACTGAATCTGTTTTCCCTGGTGTATTAGAGATTTGCTTCTCCACGCCCTTGGCTTGGGGAAAAGGTCAAGACTGTTGTTTATGCTTATGTGACAAATAACAGTTCAGTGTACCCAAACTTCTTGGAGTCACTAGGCAAGGTGCTTGAAGATGTTTGAAAGTTCCCTGCTTGAGACTTACTGTGATATTGAAACCTTGATTCTATCTGTTCACACTGTTAGATATTTCAAGGTTTGGACACAAGTTTGATTTAGAGCCCTGCCTGTGTTTATGTAAAATAAAAATGAGTACGTCATCAAGGTGCATTGCCAGTCAAAAGTTTGGACATAACTTGTCATTTAATGGTTTTTCTTTATTTTGACTACTTTCTACACTGTAGACCAGGGGTGGGCAACTACTGGCCTTGAGGGCCAGTGTCCTGCAGGTTTTAGATGTTTCCTTGATCCAACACAGCTGATTCAAATGGTTAAATTCAGGTGTGTTGACCCAGGGTAATAGCAAAAACCTGCAGGACACCGGCCCTCGAGGCCTGGAGTTGCCCACCCCAGCTGTAGACACATACTGAAGACATCAGATATATGAAGCAAGATATATGGAATCTTGTAGCAAAGAAAAAATTGATAAATAACTCAATAACACATGCATTGCCTTATATTTTAGATTCCTCAAAGTAGCTACCCTTTGCTTTATTGACAGCGCTTTAAACCCTTGGCCTTCTCTCAATGTGCTTCATGATGTAGTCACCTGAAATGCTTTGCTGGTAACACTGTTGGGGATTTATTGAAAATTGAAGGCACGCTGAACCAACATGGTTACCACAGCATCCTGCAGCAACATGCCATCCTATCCGGTTTGCTTTTAGTTGGACCATCATTTATTTTTCAACAGGACAATGACCCCAAGCACACCTCAAAGCTGCGTAAGGGCTATTTGACCCGGAAGGAGGGTGATGGAGTGCTGCGCCAGATGGCCACAGTCACCTGACCTAAACCCAATTGAAATGGTTTGGGATGAGATGAAGGCAAAAGGGCCAACAAGTGCTCAACATCTCTGGAAACTCCTTCAAGACTTTTGGAAAACCTTTTCAGGTGACAACCTCATGAAGCTCATCAAGAGAATGCCAAGAGTGTGCAAAGCAGCAATCAAAGCAAAGGAGGGCTAATTTGAAGAATCTAAAATATAAAACATGTTTTGAGTTATTTTGCACTTTTGGTTTACTACATAATTCCACGTGTGTTAATTCATAGTTTTGATGCCTTCAGTGAGAATCTACAATGTAAATAAAGAAAAACCATTAAATTTGAAGGTGTGTTCAAACTTTTGACTGCTGGAGTGCTTGTTAGACTGAAGGGCATAACCAGATATTCAAAGTTACATAAATGTGTTTTCTTTCATCTCCTTCCTTTATCCTAACGAAATGGTAGGTATTATGGAGGTCCAGTTTTTGTGAACATAGTAGCACCTTGGAGGAATTAGAGTAGGGAAAGTGGATATTTTACCATGACTTTATTTAGGCCATGAAAGTCAAGGATGGAGCGATTTATCTTTCTTTTCTACAAAGAACAAGTCCCAACCAAAAGACCCATAGATGGACCCAGTGCTTGGCAGTTTGGCAGTGACTTACTCCAGTAATGATGTCAAGGAAATTAGTCTGAGTTATGGCCTGAGTTCTATGTGTTGTGTCCAGCAGACAGGGAGAAAGGTTCAGGAAGCGGAACGGGAGATAAATATGAATGAGCAGCAAGAGAGTGATCAATACTATTTGACTCCGGAATCAATTAAAGCTTTGAGGAAGTACGTTTGACCGCTGACTGAGATTTTAGCTAGAAGCATGAGTCTTGGCATGTTTCCAGCAAACATGAAACACTAGAGACTTTGCCCGCCAATAACCCCATCGTTATTGGTGGGCACAACTTTTGGTATGGAAAACCCCCATGTTTCTCTAACTCACCATCTTTCTCTAACTAACTCAGGCGTAGGTAAAGGCCTTTTCAGAAAATTGGGTGGCGGCGATGGCTGCAGAACAACAGGTGGTGCGGGGCTGTGACGAACAGGTAGGTTAACCAGAAATTCAGTTACATGTGTTTGCATCATACCTTTCACTTCACCCAAGTGAAGGGTGATTGTGTTCATTTCTCCTGAGATGTGCTGCAGCATTTCTTCGTGCCAGCCCAGCTGTTCTTGTTGGTTTGCAAGGGCGCAACTCACTTGACCCGAGCCGGCTGGGTCCATCGGATCATTCTGTCAAGGTATGGACACAAATTGGATTCACGTGGAGTTCCAAGTCAAAGTTTAGTGTGCTAATTCACTAGCTGGGCCCACGTCCTCATTTTAGGTTTGACAGCATTTTAGTAGGTAAAAGTAAATGCTTTGACATGAATTGAGCTGCTGTTTGGGGAAGGCATCGAAGGGGACTGGCAATGGCTCCCGGGCCTGGCAGATCCCCGTGCACTAAACAGAAATGAAGAAGTTAAAGAACTGAGAACAAGGAGGGAGGAAGGGAGGGTGGGGCACGTAAACTAGAATGAACAGCTTGCAGAACTGGGGGAACCTATACAGATGACAACTGGAAGGAGCGTGTTTGGAGGCGTGGTCCCGCTCCTGAAATTCCGATACATAATCTCCAATAAAAATCAGAGACTCTAGTATGGCTGTCCACAGTTTTTAAACTATTTGGCGAATGTCTTTCAATCCAAACATAGCTGACCATTCTGTAGCAGGGAATTCTCCAGTTGGAAGGCAATAATGCTTGGAGGACTTTTAAGTTACGCCTGTGAAAAGTCTCTAGCTGAGGCCTGAGGTCCTTTGTCCCCATGGTTAAGATGCAGAAGAATTGGCCTTCCTTAGCCCGTAGAGCATCTGGACAGGTAGGAAGAAGGTACAAAGAGGTAATCAGAAGCAGGTGAGTGATTAGGCCAGGAACCCCGAAAGTCCCACTTCTGCACCAAAACCAGAACACACACACAACAGAGTAAAGAGAGAAAAGGAGAGAGAAAGAAGGAGAGAGAGAGAGAGACATAAAAAATGGTGAGTTGACCAATGAGGACCGAGGGACAGTTTTCCATATGTACAGGGTATGTTCATATGTACATGTATTTATTTATAATTCTTTAAGCTTGCCTGGCTACGCCCCAAAGCACAGACTAATCAGACCTCATAGTACTGTATCACCCCAATAGATTACTTCTCTCTCAGACTGCAGGCTTACTTGTGATTTTTAGGTTATTTAAAAGTAGAATGGGAGGCAGAGCCTTCAGCTTTCAGACCTCTCTTATGTGGAACCAGCTCTCAGTTTGACACACTTCTTATCTTCCTGGATTCCTCCAGATACACACAAAACTCTTAAGGTTGAAGCTCACACACACACACACACACACACACACACACACACACACACACACACACACACACACACACACACACACAAACAAAACTCAGCCATCAGAGCAGTCATTTTTACTACTCAAGCTATGCTATGGTTTTGAGTGCTGCATTTTCATTTCGCAAGATGGAGAGTTTTGATGAACCAATTAACAATTAAAACAAACCAATTAACACAGTTTGTGTTCAGAGCTTTGAGAAACTGAGCCACAGTTTCCAGATATGTATATAAATGTCTGGGGAATAATATAATTTTGAAGTAGGGAATTGATGTTACATAATGAGTATGAGTCACTTATTTCCCCTTTTTTCTGGTTAAAAAATAAGTGAACGCAAAGATCATTGAAGTCAGTTTTAATGAGAATTGAGAGTCAGAATGATACACAGAGCCACCTTAAAAAATCACCACGTCTAAGCTTTTCAGAAAGATGTTATACAAGTTTTATAAGTCAAATGATTCACATACATATGTGTTGAGATGGATATACAACAATTAGAAAAGACATGGATTCTTAATAGAGTAATGATGTTTCTTACATATTCAGCTTAGAAACTTTGTATGGTGAAGTGACAGTGGGAAAGGGGAAGAGAATAAATGAGAACACAATAGACGAAAAAGAAGAATACAAAGAGCAAACAGAGAGAAAGATTTAATTTAACCCAAATATCATTAGAAACAACCAAGATTGTCAGTCTGTGAAAGCTTAAGGCTTGATCATACAGGAAACATTTATCTGGTGATTTCTGTTTTGTAATACAATTTGATGTATTTTGCTAGCCAATTGTGTCCTCCAGGAAGCTTGCATGTATCAAAATAGCATGCTTGCAGCATTTAGGAAAGTCTCTTGAGAAAACAGGATAAGGTTAACCACTCATAGCTGCCCCTCCCTGAGCCTGGTTCTGCTGGAGGTTTCTTCCTGTTAAAAGATAGTTTTTTCTTCCCAGTGTTACCAAGGATGTTGTTTGATTGTAAAGGTTTTCTCCATATTATTGTAGGGTCTTTACCTTACAGTATGAAGCACCCTGAGATGAGTGTTGTTCTGATTTGGAGCTATATAAATAAAATTGAACTGAACTGAATTGAATATGGTTCTGTTCTTCAGTTTCTTCTAACATGGCTTGTTGGGTCCCTAATTTTGGCTTGAGCATAAAAATAAAATTGAGATGAATGATCTTTTGCCCATTTCTTACAAACAAAAAGTGGAACTATGTACAAAATTGTAAAAATATAAAGTTTTTGTATCATCATCATAACTCCAAGCTGCTAGGAAGAGTTCCACTGCTCTCACTCAAATCTAAATCACAGTTTTGCAAATCTCTGAACACAAACACATTTTGTTCTAGAAACATGGCCTCAAAGTACACTCTGACTATTAATTCATCTCGCTCATGCTCCTCCTTTGAACCACTCAACCGGAAGAACGATCCTGTATCAGAGGATAGCATCAGCTTCAAGTGATAGGGAGAAGATGAAGCAACCAAAACACAAAGGAAGAGGAAAGGTAAGAAAAAAGCCTAGGAGGAAGAAGGCATTCTTTTATTTTTGTCAGTTCATCTGAAAACTTTGTATTGTGGTAACAAATAAATGTTTTGTTTGTTACGTTTTTTCTAAAAATCTGTGCACTGATTTGCTTTGTTTTGTTTCTCATTTATTTCCATTACAAAGGTTATAATGCACTAGATAACTGTAAATGGTATCTAAGGACAAAATAAAAATAAACATGTATACTTTTCCAAAACAAAAAAAAGTATGTACCATGGCCAAGCCAAGCCAAGACATAGTCAAACACCTCTGATGGTAGGTTTTGAATTGATCCAATCAGTGTTTTTTATTCTCTCTTAATCGTATAATAGCTGTTTGTGTTGTTTAGTTGGAAAGAATCAGTTTTGAGGGTGCTGTGTTTCATGTTGAAAGAGTTAACTTCTTTGATTTTATGTTTAGAGTTCTGTGCAACCGACTTTTTCTAGAAATGTGTTGAAATTTCTCTAAAATCTGGATTTTCTTTTGTGTGTAGAAAACAAATGAAACAAAATTTAATTCTGTAATTCACTAAGTAATACTGACTTCCTGGAGGACTTGGAGTAAGCAAACACTCATAGTGAGAGAAAGACACAATTTAAAGCACTGACACTAATGCAAATATAATCAATTTGCTCAAATGAAATGAATAGCTTAGAAACAAGAGTTCACATTATGGATGATACTTGGTAAGCAAGTCTACTGTAAGATAACTTTGATCATGTTTTATCCTAGCATTAGGATTGCAGTTTAGAAATGCACATATCTTTAATTACACAGCTCTAATCTAAATTTAGAAAAGATACAGAATCAGATTTCTTCATACTACCCAGGCAATGCAGGTGATGCACCTGCTTAATGTTTATACAATATACCTATATATCAATGCAAATCCCAGGTATATGTTCAGTTATTTTAGATGAACTGTTTTAGAATAAATACACTTTTGGGAAACAAAATCTTATAAAAACCAACACCAACTACGTGACACTCAAACATCACGCACAGAATAGGATGACAGTGACTCACAGTATTGTAAATCTGTCTCATTTAACAATAAGGGACGGAATAAATGAAGTCTGTCTTTCACTGTAGACTGATGATACATTCAAATATCAATAAATAATTAATTAAAGGCTTTTCATTTTGCTCTTCAGATGACTCTTCTAATGGCTTAGGAGGGGTTTCATGTATCAAGCTAATGGACAGCATGCTGCTGCCCTTTGTTGATTCAAGTAAAATAAAGAAAAATACCGATTCCTGCATCTCATGATGCTCGCTGAAAACTGAGGTATAGAGTCAGTAAGGCAATGCTAAACCCAGTACTCACTCATTGACCCAAGAGCATATGAAGTTAACAACTTTATGCACTGAATTCCTTGTGAGACTAGATTTTAAATTCTTTAGGCCAGTATGGACAAAACAGTTAAAATCTCAAATACAGTGTAGAGACTAGGTGCACGACACATCATTAGACACACTGATGAAAGTGTTGTCATTTTTTGACTGTGGTCGATGAATGACAAACTATTTCTTTTAAATTAAAGAATGCATTTGATCCTTGAACAGTTCTTGAAGAGGGCAATAAAACATTGACTTTTTAGCATTTGTAACTTTGTAGTTTTAATCGGTTTTCCTGACTTATTATTTTTTATTAATTTATTTCAATTATATGAAATGCCTCACAACCCTGAATTGGATAAGAGGAAGAATATGGATGAATCGATGGATGCATAGTATAAAATGACACAAAACAAATTGACATTTCTTAAATCTAGATTTTTTTTAGCCAGTCTCTAATGAGATAAATGCAACTCGTGACAGTAAATTACAACTGGAAAGCAAATCAAAAGATCTATTAGATTTAAATTAATCATATAATAACATATTGAGAAACAAGAAAATAATCCAACATAGGAAAACAAAATAAATATCTTAAGACAGACAGATTTACAGTATATACATCCTAGTGTCTCAAGTATTATCCTTTCAGTTCACACATATATCAGTTCATTCATTTTTTTTAGCTTTGGAAAATGGCAAAAGGTTATTTGTAAACGGTCTAGTAGCACACCTTGCTAATAGTGAGTTGGGCCAGTTTCTAATTTCAAAACTGCCATAATTCTTTGCGCCATAAAATCAACAAGGTACCCCAAACATTTCTCAGAGATTCTGATCCATGCTGACACAGTTAGTACAGTTTTTTTGGTTCTACATCCACAACGTGAAGCTGTGGTCTCACCACACCCCAAAAGATGGGTATGCTGTGATCATAGTTATGGCCAACAACAATGTCTAAATATGTCTAAATATACTGGGTTGCTGTCATGTGATTGGCTGATTTAATACTTATGCTAATGACCAGTTTAACAGGTATACCTAATAAATTGACTGGTTAGTGTATATGTAATGTAATTTCAATTTCACGTTGGGTAGTTTGGCTTTTAATTTTTTTTTTTTTTGCTTTAAATTTAATTTTTTTTAATACAGTAGATACTTATGAAACTAGGTAATAAGAAAAACAAGAGTTTACAGCTAGTGGCCATTAGGCAGGTAAACAAAATGTAAAAGTGCTATTATTTTGAAAGACTACTTTCCTGGTTCCTAGTGTTCAGAAAGAAGTAGGAGGCACTTAGGTCCATTTCTATAGTGGCAGACAGTCACTCAGGCCATGCTTCCAGGCTCAGGATTGGAAGGTATGGTCAGGGTCTTGTAAAGCTAAGCAGCTCAGTGAGCTATCATGAGCTCAGGACTTAAAAGTGTTGTAACAATGATGTTTCAGATAAAAACTGTGTTGCAAGCTGCCACTGAACTAGCACTTAAGAACAGCAGTCATGTGTAGCAGCTGCTGTACATGAAATATTTGATTTATGTGCATTGTTCTATTTTTTCACCTCCTTCCTTAATTTATACATGAACAGAAAGAAAAGTCAAGAAATATAATCTGCACATGGTCACACAAACTACACATTTCCTTGACATTGAGATACAACTATCTGGTCTTTGTAAATGCTCAATAACTGTGGTCTATTCCCCAAATACCTGCGTCAGAACAACTGTGTCACAAGTCACAAGACTGTTGGTGGTTTCAGGCAGAGGCAGAGCCAAATTGTGGCCACAGTGTAACATAAACAACCAACAGCAAAACGTTTTAGGGATCCATGTGCTGATCCACGAAACTGAATTACATCTAGTGAATACTGTTTCTCTGAAAAAGGGGGGATGGAAAGGGCTCTAAAAAGAAAGTGAATTTTCTGTGCTCAACCTCAGCCTTTCAGCCTGGCCACCCCTGAAAATATTTTGGCTCTGCCATTGGTTTCTGGGGTAGCCAAAAGTTAAAAACAGAAAACAGAAATGCTAGTACTTTGAAACTTTATAGTCACCATCATTACTTTAGATTAAAGATGGCTACCATTGCAACCCAAGGTATGAGAAAGATTTTGGGAAATTGACCAGCTTGGGCACAGATAAAAATGTAAATAATTAAAAAGAGAATAAATTAATCCTTCTGACTTTTCACATTTCACAAATGAAGACCTGGCGAAGATAAGCCAAAGGAAGACTAGAAGGTTACTTAAGGTTTGTGAAACCAACTGAGATCAATGTAATCCTGGGCAGGATTACTACCAGTAAACTACCAGTCCAGGTCAGGGTTTATTAACAGTTGATTAGAACTAGTGCTGCTATGATCAAAACAGGGTGAAACCCACATTATTATGATGTGACACCTTAACTATACCACATCAGAACAATCAGCATAATCACTCCACATCGTTGCAATATATACTGTATACTTAAGTCTTTTTAGTTACAATTCCATTTGAAAAAACAAAATGGGTATAGAATTTGCAGGTTCCAGATTATTAGGTACTGATGCAATTCAGATCATTTTGGTCCAGTTAAATAAACATAATATACAATGTGTTAGTTGCAGTCCTCAAATATCTGGCAGATGAAAACAGGGTATTTTCAGCCCCTAATCCACAGAGTATGCAGACAGATCACTTCTGTTCGGGGGCAATTCAGTGCTTTGAATATATTCCATTAGTGTCTCCTTGGGGCTATTATTATCCCAGTATGTCCAGATAGACTGGTGTGGCTTTCATCAAAGTAAACAGCATCTTCTGGATGTCCTTAATGTTGAGACGTTGTTGCGGTTCCCTCTGCCAGCAGCCAAGCATAATATCGTAGATTTCCTTAGGACAGAGTCTTGGGCGCTCCAGTACTCTGCCTTGAGTAATACACTCGATTACCTGTAAAGACACAGAGACCAGTAGTTGAGCAGAGATACTTTACTGTCTTGTTTAAGAAAGGACTGCTACGCAACCAGACTTGCATCAGTTGTGCAATGCACTGGCCGGGGCTATGGCTGTATTGTGGAGTGTCATTACACTGACAGGCAACAAGTGATGCACACAGTATATAATGACTACATCATACAAATAATCCAGGTACATATTATCCTGTAGAGTACAGTTTTAGAAAACAAAACAGCCTTTTAACAATAATGTTAAAATGTTTGAACCTTAGGAAGACTTCTTTTAAATACCCTTCTTACAAATGAAACCAAGCAGTACATCTACTGAGTTTTCCTGTTAATGCCAGGAGTATGAGGAAAATCTGAACATTGTTAAAGCCAGTGATTGTACTTGTTTGTGTCATCTGCATCATAAGAAAGAAATAAGGATATGTGAAGATTTTGAAGCAAAACTGGGTCTGTGTTATTGCTTCAAACTCTGACTTAAATTCCACTGGAAACCCACGGGGTGACCTGAAGACTAAGGTCCAACAAAAATAGCCTGGGATTGCTCAGAAAACATGTATGAAACCTTACAACAAGGATACACAACCTACTTTTAGCATGATTGGGGTAATAATTTTGACCTAATTTTTAATAGGGGGGCTAATAATTGTGTCGTCATCTGTAGATCATCAACAGACTCTTCCCTTGTTACGCCAGTAATGACCTCAATGGGCACTCAAGTGTCCACTGAGGATTGGATTCCACACCAGAAAGACCCTGCAGAAAGACCTCTGTTGTTACTGTGAAAGGACCAGATATTTTCTTACTGTACTGTCATTTTGTTTTCCTGATACCACAGGGTAGGTTTTCTATAGCTGTTGCAAGTCCTGTAGTGTCACCGGCCCTAAAGGCTGCCTTGGGGGGCCTATGAACCTGTCCTGTGAGCGATGGCTTCTGGTGAGCATGGACAGTAACAGTTTTGCAGTGAGTGACATTATCAGTGCATTTTGCAATGTATGCTGCAACAGCGTCAGCGTATTCCTTAATGTCTGTTTTAGGTGGGTGCTTGTTTGATGATCAAGGTTCAAGGTTTTTTATTTGTCACATGCATAGTTAGGGCCCGGATGGCTTGGGGATAGAAGCTCCTCTTGAGTCTCTCTGTCCTTGCCCGGAAGATGCGGAACCTTCTACCAGATTGCAGAAGTTGGAACAGTTTGTTGCCAGGATGGGACGGGTCCTTCAGTATCTGCGTTGCTCTAGTCCGGCATCTCCTGGTGTAGGTGTCCTGAAGCGGGGGGAGAGCAATCCTGCAGCAGCGTTCTGCTGTACGGATCACTCTCTGGAGAGCTTTTTGGTCCTTCACACAGCTGTTCCCAAACCACGATGTCATGTTCTGTGTGAGGATGCTCTCCACAGCGCCTGTATAGAAAATCCTGAGGATCTTTGGAGAGACCCTGAACTTCCTCAGTTGTCGTAGGTGATACAGGCGCTGCCTAGCCTTTTTGGTCTGGACCTGAATGTGGGCAGACATGTCAGGTCTGAGGAGATGTGGAGACTGAGATACTTGAAGGACTGCACCCTCTCCACTGGAGCTCCATTGATGATAATGGGCTTGTAGTCTCTGTGCTGACTCCTTCTGAAGTCCACCACCAGCTCCTTGGTCTTGCCAACGTTCAGCTGGAGGTGGTTTTCCTGGCACCACGATGCCAGATTCTTCACTTCATCCATATAGGCCGTCTCATCGTTGTTGGAGATGGCACCCAACACCACTGTGTCGTCAGCAAACTTCACAATGGTGTTGGAGCTGTGGGTGGACACATCCCTGTGGTGCTCCTGTGTTGATGGTGATGCTGTTAGAGACACATCTGCCCACCCTCACCACCTGAGTTCTGCCAGTGGGGAAGTCTAACACCCAAGCACACAGACGGCTATTGAGTCCCAGATCCCTGAGCTTTGTGAACAGTCTGCAGGGCACTATTGTGTTAAACGCTGAACTGTAATAAACAAACAGCATTCTCACATAGTTACCCTGTTTCTTGTCCTTGTGTTCACTCTCCTCAATGCCGTTCGGACGTCGTGCTCCGCGATGCTGATCACCGGTCAGATGTACCAGTTTGTAGTGCTGAAGCAATCCTTCAGAGCAGAGGAGGCCCCCTCTGGCTACACACATCTGATTTTGTGTTGGTCTGAAGGCCCTCACTCTGGGTCTGTATGCAGGTCTCAGAATGATGGTGATGTGATCAGAGAGCCTGACTTGGTGTACTCAGCATCCAGTAGTTATCTTCCACGGTCCTAGCTGTGGCGTTAGTGGTGGGAGGGATGCAAACAGCAATAAGGTCAATCGATGTAAATTCCCTTGCTAGGTAGACTGGTTGGCACTTAATGATAACAAACTCCGACAGTGGAGAACAGTGTTTGTGCACAGCAGTAGATTTCAGTACCAAACGCTGCTGATGTAAACATCAACACTGCCCTGCCACAAGTCCTTCCTCCTTCCATTAAGACTTGGTTGGCATGATAGATTGTTACCTGATCTAGCTGAATGGAAGAGTCCAGGATGTAGTCCAGGATTCCATGAAAATAAAAGCACATCTTGCACTGTGTGTAAGATATACTGGATCAATTTTGTTGTTTAATGAGTGAACATTGGCCAGAATGGCCTCTTTAGGCTAGTGGCTAGCCTAATCTAGATACCTTCATACTTGTCCCACTTGTGCTCTCTCTCACTGCCCCAGTGTCTCCTCTCTGGGTGAGATAGAGTCCGTTGATGTGGTAATCCAGCAGAGAAGTCTCAGTCCCCTGGAGTATCTCTGTAACTTTCTGGTCTAAGTTGAGGGTGTTTGGTTTTATTTGTTATATCCAAAAGGGAGTGGTTACAGTATCTTGTAAACTACATCAAGCACTTGACATTGTAGTAATTAAACACAGCTTAGACTCTAAACAACAACAAACAGCTTATTGTCAATTGCTGTTGACAATTCTTTTGAGCTTCTGGTACCCAAGGTACTGACAATCAGTTATCTGATTAAGGATACCTGTGAGTTTGGACCCTGCTACAGTGGTCAGTTGGTGTCTGTTCTGAACTTGCCATGTTTGACTAAATTAGCTAGGACTCGTGCCATAGGGCAACCATAAGCTGATGTTCTGCAAAACCAAGTGGCAGAAGTATCTGGAGTGAGTCCTAGTAAATAAATAAATACTAAAAAATACTAAAATACTAGTAGCATCTCTAAATTGAAGGCCCAGTTCCATATAACAGGGGATGTCAGAGACAGGGCACCAACTGAGCATTCCAAGAAAATTACACCACCAAAAGACAGATTCAGTCCAACTGAAATTTATTTATATAGCACAAAAGCACAGCAAGAATTGCTTCAAGGTGCTTTACAATGTAAGTTAAAGACCCTACAACATTATTTTGTGGAAATTCATAAGTTTTTGGAGAAGTTAGGTAAAATGAGAGTGGCTATTAGTTCTGCTCATTAACTTACAGTGATATATGCACCTCTATTTTTTTTCACAAAGCTGGACTAATAAATTGGGTCCCTAGGGGAAAAAGCTAATTTGAGTAAAATGTTCAAATGTTTTGTTCCTGGTAATTACATCATGTCCTCAGCAAATGACAGTGTTGAAATAATAGTTTACCTCATTATTGGCGAGCTGGAACCATGGCTGTTTTCCATAAGTGAAGATCTCCCACAGAATAACGCCAAAGCTCCACACATCACTTTCTGTGGTGAATTTTCTGTACATGATGCTCTCTGGGGGCATCCAGCGGATAGGCAGCATGGTGTGACCTCCCACCTGAACATACAGATACATACACACACATTGAAATGCTTTATGGGAAAGGTATAAGCAGTATGATAACTTCAAAACGTACACAAACAAGTCAGAATCAACATGGCAAATCTGACTTATACATTTGTGATAATCATTTGAATATAAAAGTAAATACATGAATTCATGCTGGACTGAATTTTGGGCACTCATAGTCTTTTTTGCAGATAACAAAGTAACACATTCCACTTAGTTACTCAAACAAGCAAAAGACATTTTCTTGGCTTTAACACGTTATAAAATAAATGCTGACTTCACAATGCAATGGCTGTAGAAGAATGACATCACACTTAGATTACCTGTCTTCAGAAAATGTAAAAGAAAATTATGCCATACACCAAATGTAAATGTACCAGAATAGCCCATCTAAAGTTTAAAAATGTTGTCTATATTTTTAGCCTTCATGTGTGCACTGTACAGGGTGGGCCATTTATATGGATACACCATAATAAAATGGGAATGGTTGGTGATATTAAAGTCCTGTTTGTGGCACATTAGTATATGTGAGGGGGCAAACTCCTCAAGATGGGTGGTGACCATGATGGTCATTTAGACGTCGGCCATCTTGGATAAAACTTTTGTTTTTTCAATAGGCAGAGGGCCATGTGACACATCAAACTTATTATTGTCACAAGTAATGTAATGTTAAGTAATGTCACAAGAAAAACAATGGTGTGCTTGGTTTCAACGTAACTTTATTCTTTCATGAGTTATTTACAATTTTCTGACCACTTATAAAATGTGTTCAATGTGCTGCCCATTGTGTTGGATTGTCAATGCAACCCTCTTCTCCCACTCTTCACACACTGATAGCAACACCGCAGGAGAAATGCCAGCACAGGCATCCAGTATCTGTAGTTTCAGGTGCTGCACATCTCGTATCTTCACACCATAGACAATTGCCTTCAGATGACCCCAAAGAGCCCACTATCGTTGTACCCCATATACCACACCAAACCATCACTTTTGTTGTTCCAACAGTCTTGGAGGGATCCATCCAATGTGGGTTAGTGTCAGACCAATAGCGGTGGTTTTGTTTGTTAACTTCACCATTCACGTTCATGAGTTATTTACAGGTTTCTCTTTGTTCACAACCATTGACATGTCGAAGAGGATGACCCAGATTGACCCAGATTGATTGACCCAGATTGACCCAGAAGTTAACAAACAAAGTTTGTTAACAAACAAAGTTTGTTAACTTCACCATTCACATAAAAGTTTGCCTCATCACTGATTGATTGACCCAGATTGACCCAGAAGTTAACAAACAAAGAAGTTAACAAACAAAGTTTGTTAACTTCACCATTCACATAAAAGTTTGCCTCATCACTGAACAAAATCTTCTGCATGAACTGAGGGTCCTGTTCCAATTTTTGTTTTGCCCATTCTGCAAATTCTGTGCACCGATCTGGGTCATCCTCGTTGGGATGCTGCATTAGCTGGAGTTTGTAAGGGTGCCATTTGTGAGTAGCTAATATCTGCCGAAGGGATGTTGGACTAATGCCACTCTCCAGTGACATGCGGCTAGTGCCACGCTGTGGGCTCTTGCTGAATGAAGCTAGGACAGCCACTGATGTTTCTTCATTAGTGACAGTTTTCTTGCATCCACATTTTGGCAAATCCAACACTGAACCAGTTTCACAAAACTTAGCAAGCAGTTTGCTAACTGTAGCATGGGAGATGGGTGGTCTCGTAGGGTGTCTTGCATTGAAATCTGCTGCAATGACCCGGTTACTGCGTTCACCAGATATCAACACAATTTCGATCCGCTCCTCACGTGTTAACCTCTTCGACATGTCAATGGTTGTGAACAAAGAGAAACCTGTAAATAACTCATGAACGTGAATGGTGAAGTTAACAAACAAAACCACCGCTATTGGTCTGACACTAACCCACATTGGATGGATCCCTCCAAGACTGTTGGAACAACAAAAGTGATGGTTTGGTGTGGTATATGGGGTACAACGATAGTGGGTCCATTCTTCATCAATGGAAACCTCAAGGCCACTGGATATTTGAAATTGCTACATGATGATGTGTTTCTCTCTTTATGCACTGAAGCTGGCACGTTCCCTGAGTTTTCCCAGCAAGATGGTGCACCACCACATTATGGGTGCCAGGTCCGAGCATTCCTAGATGAACAGTTTCCTGGAAAGTGGATTGGTCGTCGTGGGCCAGTTGAATGGCCCCCAAGGTCTCCCGAACTTAGACTTTTATCTTTGGGGTCATCTAAAGGCAATTGTCTATGGTGTGAAGATACGAGATGTGCAGCACCTGAAACAATGGATGCTGGATGCCTGTGCTGGCATTTCTCCTGCGGTGTTGCTATCAGTGTGTGAAGAGTGGGAGAAGAGGGTTGCATTGACAATCCAACACAATGGGCAGCACATTGAACACATTTTATAAGTGGTCAGAAACTTGTAAATAACTCATGAAAGAATAAAGTTACGGTGAAACCAAGCACACCATTGTTTTTCTTGTGACATTACTTAACATTACTGTCAAGTGTTCTCTGTCTGTGAGGTGCCCACACTTGAAAAAGACCAGACTTTGAATTTCACTCACTTTATTTTGACCAGCTAGTTAGATAGCTGATAGGTAGATAGATGGATAGGTAGATGGATAGGTAGGTAGGTAGGTAGGTAGGTAGATGGATAGGTGAAAAACCGATAACCCATCTAGCTCAAAGTCTTCCTCACAGTGGAAAGTGGATTGTGCTTTGTTTGCTGTCCTCTCAGTATGTTGCACCCAGGTCAAATGACTGCTGCATGCATTTTAAGGTCTACTAGGCACGCCAGCCCTTGATTGCTCTAATTCAGCTCACCTGGCGGAGCAGCTCGCACCAGGCCGCGCTTAGTTGTAGATTGCACAAGGTCTAATTAGCGGCCACGCGCAAGCAGCAGCACAGAGCAGGTAGTGAGCAGGAGGAGGAAGAGAGGAGTAACAGCCACACAGACCTACTAGGTCAGCGCGACAATTACATTACTTGCGACAATAATAAGTTTGATGTGTCACATGGCCCTCTTCCTATTGAAAATACAAAAGTTGTATCCAAGATCGCCGACGTCTAAATGGCCACCATGGTCACCACCCATCTTGAGGAGTTTGCCCCCTCGAATATACTAATGTGCCACAAACAGGAATTTAATATCACCAAGCATTCCCATTTTATTACGGTGTATCCATATAAATGGCCCACCCTGTATTCAGAAAATATATAGAACATATCATATTTTTGTTTTTAATAAATTTGCAGGAATTTCACACAAAAATTTTTCACTTCATCATTATGGGCTATTATGTGTAAAATTTTGAGGTGAAAAATAAATAAATAAATGTAATCTCTTTTGGAATAAGGGTGTAACATGACACAATGTGGAACAAAAGAAGTGCTGTCAACGCTTTCTGGATGCACTTGCAAAGGTCCCTGTCATAAAACAGATGTTACAGAACAATTCCTCTGCTTTTCCAGCTCTTGAAAATTTCAGAAAAGCTGTTTTTATAAACTGGCATTAAGCGTTTACCAATATGTCTTCAGAGTAAACACATCAGTGTAACTGTAATGAAACGTGTAGAAGATATGTCAAATGCAATGGTACTCACGAAGAAACACTTTGTGTATTTCTTGCCTTTTAAAAAGGCTTTTGATACTACAGGTCTTACATTAATGATGAACAATTCAGTAGAGTTGGATGTCTCGAGACCAAGACCGGTCTCGAGACATCCAACTCTACATCCGGTCACAAGGCCACTTTATGTGGTCTTTGTCTTGTCTTAGTTTGACAGACTTTGGTCTTGGTCTTGTCTTGGTCTCGCTGTCTCGGTCTTGCAGCTTCAGATCGACATAGTGGTCGGGAGATTTGGAGTCAACAGTATCCATGACACACAACGTTACGTTTGTTAATGTGTTGTGTGCAAAAGCATCAGCTCTAAGCGCCGTGCTTAGAGAGTGCTTTGTAGTGAGTAAGAAGAGTCGACTCCCATTGAGCGAGAGCCGGCTCCTCACTCAATTTCCTTTCACTGCTCAGCTCTCACACAGTGGCTCAGCTATGCTCCAATCCCTCCATATTGTGGCCAATCACATGCGAGGATATAGGATAATATCATTATGTGAAAAACAGAGAGGGTGAGAGACGCGACAGTCAAGTGGAGCGTGCGTCTGTCCTCTCAGTAAGTGAGTGAGACAGTAGACAGTGGTGAGGAGGGCTGTGCGAGTGCATCGCAAAAACACATAAATATGCCTGACACCCGTAAACGAAGCAGCATCTGGCTGCAGTTTAAAGACTTTTTTGTCTCGGTCTCGTCTTGGTCTCGATACCCTCTGGTCTTGGTATTGTTTTGGTCTTGGTTTTGGCAATCTTGACTACAAGTCTACAATTTAGCAATGTTGCCCATCTGCAAATAAAACTAATTTAGATTGTTCTGGGCAAAGCGTGTTCGCCTCAGTAATAACCACCATTTTGACTGAGCAGCCTAAATTAGTGACTCAAAAATCCACAGACCAGAGAAGGGGGTGTGAGGGGAAGAGTGGTGGCCTTATTAACCAAACTGATGCAGTATAGGCACAATGTCCATGATTTTTTTAAAGATTTGATTATTTGACTTGATTTATAACCATGCTTTACTAATATAACTTGAAGGTAAATGTAAACATTCCACAGATTACTGCTGTAACACCTCACAGTATAAGTGTACCATATGTGAAGAGCTGCACTTAATTAAACTTACCATTTCATTGCTCATCTTTGAAAACATTTCCAGTTTTGATAAAAAAGAGGAAGACAAAAATACAAGAAGAAAAATGTCCTTACCCTGTAATAATCTGTGCTGTAAATGTCTCTGGACATGCCAAAATCTCCTATTTTGACCAGAAGACCATTCCCCACCAAGCAGTTCCTGGTTGCCAGATCACGATGCACAAAGTGTTGAGATGCCAAGTAGATCATCCCAGCTGCAATTTGGCTGGCTATATGAAGCATCTGGGACAGACCGAGTTCACCACTCGTCTGCAAAGGCTGTCCATCCACTAGGATCATGGCATCTGGCCCATGGGCTCTGATGAGAAAATCATCAGAGGGTTGCACTGTTAGAATTGCAGGACATTCAGGACAATTTTAATGCAAGACGGTTCGACTTAAAACACGTAATCTTCTGCACAGAAAACGGAATGAGGCCTACGAAGAAAAGAACACAACACCTACCACAGACAAACATGGTGGAGGTTCTAAGGTGTTTTGGGGATGTTTTGCTGCTTCTGGCAGTGGATGTCTTGACTGTGTGCAAGGCATCACTAAATCTGAAGACTACCAAAACATTTTGGAAGTCAATGTAGGGCCCAGTGCCAGAAAGCTGGGTCTGCATTAGAGGTCATAGGTGTTCCAGCAACACAGTGACCCCAAACATCTCTCAAAGCACTCAGAAATGGTTGAAGACAAAGTGCTGGAGAGTTCTGAAGTGGCCAGCAATGAGTCCGGATCTAGATCCAATTGAACACTTATGGAGAGATCTCAAAACTGCTGTTGGGAGAAGGTGCCCTTCAAATCTGAGGGGCCTTGAGCAGTTTGCAAATGCAGAATGGTCTAAAATTCCAGTTGAGAGGTGTAAAAAGCTTGTTGATGGTCATAGGAAGTGAATGATTGCAGTACCAAAAGAGAGTGCAACCAAATATTAAGTTGAAGGTGCCAATAATTTTGTCCAGCCCAGTTTTTGCATTTTGTGGGAAAAGCTGTCAAATTCAAGTTTGTTTATGTTGATCCACTGCACACAAAGGAAATAAAGATGTGTACACCAAAACAAATGTAATTGTAACAATTTTATGGGAGAAATTGTGCATTTTTTGGAAAACTTCCAGGGGTGCCGATCATTTTGGCCATAACTGTATTTATAGATGGAAGTGTAATGGCTGCAATTATCTCCGTGAGTCTTTATTATATGGCGTGCTACTGGGAAAAGCCAGTTCTAACCTTTGAGTCCATACTCTTTTATGAGTCTTGCTTAGGTTGTGGAAGAGGTTTGTTGTGTTAATGTCTGTAGGACATGTTTGCTGCGTAATTTGTTCAATACAGTTTCCTGCTTAGTGTCAGACTTTCCATAATAAACCATGTCCATGCTACAGAGGTAGCCCCTCGTTTAGGAAGTTCTTTGGTGACCATTACTGTTATCTAAAGCAATGAAAAATGTTGACAGTAAACAGTGTGTTTTGCAACATCACGAAATAAATAATAGAGTACAATATGAAACAATAGATGTTTTAATGTGTGAATGTGCGAGTGAATGTGAGTGCGAATGGTTGTCTGTCCCTGTGTGTTGGCCCTGCGACAGACTGGCGACCTGTCCAGGGTGTACCCCGCCTCTCGCCCTATGACAGCTGGGATAGGCTCCAGCGCCCCCCGCGACCCTGAAAAGGATAAGCGGAAGCGAATGGATGGATGGATGGATAGATGTTTTAATATTGTCATCATATCTCTCACAGACACACATTAGTGAATAGCACTGTTACAAGTAGAATCTACTGGTAAAACTGTCATCAAAACCCTGTAGAAGAAGAAAGACACACCTGCTGCTTCAATGCTTGACTTACCTGAGAAACTTATTGAGATCTCCGTGCTTCATGTACTCAAAGACCATGATGAGAGGGTCTCCATCCACACACACTCCGTAGAACTTCACTATATGCTCGTGTTGAAGGTTAGTGAGGAGCTCAGCCTCACGCTGGAAATCCTTTCTGGCTGCAAGTGTGGGATCCTTCAGCGTCTGGGAGATTCAGAGAGTATTCTGTTGTCATACAATGGTATCACAGCACAAATGTTACACTCGGATAGCTCGGATAGCTATGGTAACAGTCCTCCCTCATGTGTATATCCATAAGCTTTTCAAAGTAAGGGAGTTATATGCACTCGTGAACTTTTCAACAGAAACTTCATTAATTACTTACAGTAAATGATCCTTAAATTGGGCCAGATTCTGCCAGCATCTGACCACAAATGCCAGTTATTTTCTGTACTTAACACCGGTGAGTTGTCACACAGACTTCCATTTTTTGGCACCCTGTTAAGTGGCAGCCTGTTACAGCACTTCCCATTATTGTTGTTGCTGTGCTGTTTTAAATGACTTTATCACCCGATAAGGTTGACCTTCCTTGCACAACTAAGTTGAGATAACTCATTGTTTTGCATCTCATGTCCTACAGCCTGGAGTAAGACTTGTAATTCTGAAGGAGCCACAGGGGAGACAGACCATGAAGTAAGTGGACAGCTAAGAAGAAATATAAACAGGATGTACCAGCTGTAATTGATGTAAAGTCCTTGGAAAATAGGGTGGACGAGCTAGGTAAGCTTATTAACAGAATAAAGGAAAACTGTGAATGCAGTTTGTAGTGTTTCATGGAGATGTGTTCACACTCACACTGGCTTTTTGAGTGGACAGGGATGATAACCTCAATGTTAATGAGAAATGTGCAGAGACTGCACTGTTTGTGAAGGGTTATTGCCATTGCTCTTTGAACTCAGTTTGAATCAACACAGTGCTTAGATTCCTTCACTAATATATTTTAACTTCGACCAGATGCTTTTGGTAGTCATCACCAAGCTTCTGACATAATTCTGGCTGGATATTTGACCACAGTTCTTGGCAGAATTGGTAGAGTTGATTTAAATTGGTTGATTTCCTGCCACAGACCCAGCTTTTAAGAATGGGCCAGAAATATTTTAAAGAAGTCAGGGTTTTGGGTTGGGCAACATCAGAGGTCAAGTTAAAAGACACCGAAGAGAGTGTAGTAGTCTGACTCATCTGTGTAGGTTCTCAGTCATCCAGGTCATAGTAAATGGTAAATGGACTGGTTCTTATATAGCGCTTTTCTACAAGTACACAATGTACAAGTACACAACCTGTACATTCACCCATTCACACCAGCACATTTTTCTAAGTGCTTTCTAAGTACCGTAATTGTCGGGCTACAAGCCGCTACTTTTTGCACAAGTTTTGAACCCTGTGGCTTTTAGTCAGGTGCAGCTTTTCTATGGATTGTCTATGATTTTTGTCATATCCTAAGACGATTTGTTTTGTTTGTTCCGCTGTTGTACGGCACTACGTTGCCTGGCGGAAGGGCGTGTGATCAGACACACAGTATCGGGGTTCAAGAGTGGTATGTTGGTCACATGTCCATCCGCCAGGCAACATAGTGCGAAAAACAAACTTCAAAGTAGCGCTACGCATTCAGCGGGAGTCGTGGATGACGAGCGGCGATAAACTTGCGAAAAGTTATGCTCAACTCCACCGGTGGAATCTGACAGCGTGGAAAAGTGTGAAAACATCCACGATCACCAACGGATTTTGAAGGGCTGGACTGCTGCATGATGAAGAGGAGGACACCGCCACGGCCCTTCTGAGGGTGTTCGACTCCGACACTGACAACGAGGATTTGTTTGGTTTTGAAAGTGACAACGAAGGAAAGAAGCGGAGAGTGGATGACGTAGCCATCCTGAGCCTGTTCGTATCCGACACTGGAGAAGAGGACTTTGGTGGTTTTAGTGGGCAGGAAGATGGTGGTGAATGACTGACTTTTCTTCTTGTTAAAGCCGTGTCACTGCACCTGAGCCTAAAAGGTAGTCCGAATCTATTTTTCTGGTGTGCTGTAGGTTATTGTTATGTACTACATTTGTTACTCATTTATGAAGCACAGTACATGTTTCGTACTTGTAATTACCACTACTTGTACATATACCTAAAAAGTTATGCAAATATGTACCCATAACTTGTTTTTCAAAATATTAATAAAAGTGATGTCTCCAAACAGCCATCTTTTTCCTGACAATTCCCTTTGTGCATATTCTCTTACATATGATAAGTCAAAATTGAAACACCTGCGGCTTTTAGTCACGTGCGGCTAATGTATGTACAAAACAGGATTTTCCCCTGATTTTAGCTTGTGCGGCTAATATTCAGGTGCGCTTTGTAGTCCGGGAAATACGGTAACATTCACACACACACACTCATACTCCGATGGATGCATCAGAGAGCAATTTGGGGTTAGTGTCTTGCCCAAGGATATTTGGCATGCAGACTGGGGAAGGCAGGGATCGAACCACCAACCTTCCGATCAGTAGATGACCCGCTCTACCACCTGAGCTAAAGCCTCTTTAGACAGTAGTCTGTTTCTATAATGCTCTGAGCACACACACACACACACACACACACACACACACACACACACACACACACACACACACACACACACACACACACACACACACACACACACACACGTTACATCTATGTAGCTTACCTTTACAGCCACCAGCATCTTGTCCTTAGTGGGACTCAGGTTGTAACACTCGGCCAGGAACACCTTACCGAAGGCTCCCTCACCAAGCTCTCTTTTCAGAATTATGTCCCGTCGCTTAATATGCTGAACATCTGAAAAAGACAGAGATAAGGAGGAAATGAGTTTTCAGCCATTATTATTACTACAAAACAGCCACTCAAATGAAACCTCCCAAGTATTCATTCCCGCTGCTTATGTTTGATTGCCACCTGTTGGCTACAATTTACATCATGAAGTTGAATAAAACTGCAAAACTTATCAATAGATCTACTTTAAACTAATCAAACAGAAGATTACTGAAACTGTTCTCTGTGGATGATCTAAAATAGTTTTGGGTTTGTTTTTTTTACATGTGTTTTGTGGATTAAAAAAAAGAAGATTTTTTTCATTTGAACACACTGTTTTGGGATTTAGCACAAGTGGATTTTATTTACAACAGATATTTTTCCTGCCTGTAGCAGTGAATGACACATTTTCAGAGACTAAAATGGGCTTCGATTACACCTTAATATTATATCTCAAATAGCGTATATTTATGCAAGGAATTATTTTAATATAAATTTATGTGATCATATGGCTGCTTGGTAATTAGTACAGTTACTGTCATTAAGGAGGAAGTTATCTAAGACACACACACACACACACACACACACACTGAAAACTGTTCCACCACTGGGTCACAATTAATGCCACTGTAATATACCATGGGACTCATCATCATTGAGTTTCTTACACACAGCTGCTACCACAGCTGAGGAAGGTGATGGCAGCAGAGTAAGTGCATATCATAATAATCATCGGAATAAAATGATAACAAAGATAACATTGTTACATACACAATCAATGAGTTTCATGACTGAATAACACTTTGTGGAATTATTCAAAAACATCAGCATCAAGATTTTATTTAACAGTGAACCAGTTTATTGGCATTTGACCATTTAATGTCAGGGGTATAAGGCCTTTTGTGGCGTTTCTTGTCCCTGCCTCTAATGCTCAGAAATGTGTGAAGCTCTGCTCCACCAGAACCATATCAAGTGCAAAGCACAGTTTGCCTTAGTGAATCATTGTAAGATTCATTTAAATATTCTCCTCTCAAAATTTGTGTGTGTATGTGTGTGTGAGAGAGAGAATCTGAATACCTGCATCTGAACAGTTCCCTCATTTTCAAGGGGAAGCTATTCAGAGACAAATATATCAGACTAAATCCACCTCTATTTTAAGTCCATATTGATATTTTTTTAAGAGCACAGTAATCAAACTGTTAACAATGAGTACACAGTGGCTGCTGTGATTGCAGCCATTCCCTAACTCTCTGTGAGTGGTACTCATGGCGACTAATCAATGGTCTCCGATCAATGATCAGTGGTCTGATCAATGGTTGTTGATCAATGGTCATGACAATTTGGATATTAATGATCAAAGACCTGACCTCACAGCCCATTGTTCATTCAGTGGGCTGGTTTCAGTTATTGTGCAAATGTACTGTTTATAAGGTTGGGGGAAACTGCAGTCAGCTGAGACTGAAGAAGTCACTTGGATGACTGTCAAAGCGCACTTCTCTCACTGAAAACGTTTCGTCCAGATGAACAGAATCAAGCTTCTGGCATTTACTTACCTGGTTGATTGAGCATGCATCAAGACATTAGTTATTATTAATCTCTGGTTCTATTTCACAGCATGTCTTTGTCCTCCCCTCGTCCCCAAATGGTCGCGCCAGATGGACTCACTTCCCTGAGCCTTGTTCTGCAACCAGTTCTTCCTGTTAAAAGGGACTTTTTCTATCCCCAAGTGCTTACTCATAGGGGTCGTCTGATTGTTGGGTTTCCTCTGTCTTTACCTTACAATATAAAATACTCCAAGAGTGTTGTTGTGAATCGGTGCTATATAGGTAAAACTGAAGTGAATCGAACTGAAAACTGAATACATGTTTTCACTTACAGGTGGTAGGTTTGTTGCAGTTGTGGCCATGTCTGAAGTACTGTGGGTTCTCTATAACAGGAATTCTAGTCATTCCAATCACCACTGCAGCTGGTCCAGCATCCAGTGTACAGGGGCTAATGATCCCATGGTTAACATGATGAAGGGGACTGGCAGAGTCTTCCTCACCACTTATCACTGCCACCGGACCTACAAAGACACAGATGGAGTGTTTAGATTGGATGAATATCTCTATACTGTCAGTCACTAACTGTTTCTAAGTCTAGGACACTTCCTCAAATATTTCCTGTTATTATAAGAAGAGTCTCTGAAACAAAGGGATGTGATGCAAGGGTAAAAGCAGAGTTTCTTCACTGACTTATCCTCCTGAGAACCGAGGAAAAAAGTATCTTTCAGTTCAACGGTTTTTATGCGCTACAGAGGACATAATGAATAGGCTGTGTTTTAGGACGATATAGCTAACCTTAACAATCAGTCATAACAATCAATCAACAAACTAGAATCCAAACAGCTTGTACTTCAAAGCCAGTTCAAGATATACTTTATGTCACAAACATGACAAATATAAAAACAAGGCAAACATGAATTATATTGTTGTCTTAGTGACAGTAGTTGTTTAAAGTGCTTTAATTCTCTCTGTTGACAGTAGACTGTGGGATATTTAGTAGTGAGGACATTTCATAGTTGGACTTGCACAGGTGGCATCCTATCACAGTATCATGGAAATTACTGAGCTCCTGAGAGCGACCCATTCTTTCACAAATGTTTGCAAAAGCAGTCTGGATGCCAAGGTGCTTGGTTTTATACACCTGTGGCAGTGGAAGTTATTGGAACTTCTGAATTCAATGATTCAGATGGGTGAGTGAATAATTTTGTCAGTACTACAGCTTTGTCTTATCTGCCTTATTAGCAATCCTACTAAGTTGTCAACTGTTTACTCAGTAGGTCAGTCCAGAGTTTTTATGTATCTGTGCTGCCCAGAGGACTGTACTACGAAGCAGGATTTCACCTTATCTCTGTAACGTCAGGGTTAACCCTGGGTTTTCTGTACTATGAAGGTGGTTGATTATTTATCGAAGTACAATCTCCATAGTAACATGCACTGCAGATTCGAGATCAACTGATTTGAAATCACTACCTATTGACTAGGGGTGCAACGATATTCGTATCGATATTGAACCGTTCGATACAGTGCTTTCGGTTCGGTACGCATATGTATGAACAATACAACATTTGTAATTTATTTTATCATCTTTCCTTCTGACGATGCTGTCTGTGTTGAGCGCTCAGTGAATCTGCGTTCGACTACTCCGCCTAGGCTGCACTGTCGAGCGCAGATCCACTGAGCGCTCAACACAGACAGCATAGTCAGAAGGAAGAGCGCAGGGCAAGCTAGCAAGACAGAAGTTAAGCTCTCCTTGCAACATGGACCTCCCCCACCCTCATTCAGATCTGGCGTTTGGAATTATTTTGGTTTTCATGTGACGTATGACCCTGAAGGTAAGCGAGTCATGGACTAAAGTAAAACAGTATGTTGGATGTGCCATGCAATGCTCAATTACATGGGTGGGAACTAGTGTGTTAGCGCAGTTAGCTCGTTAACGTGTTGGCCGTCCAGCCCCATGCACGGGGCGATCGGCGGTAGCTCGTTAACGGAGATTTGCCGTGTTGTGGTGTTAAGGTCATTTCAACGAGATTAACCTGAAAGCACTAGTGGGAACACAACGAATATGACTGCACATTTACGCCGACATCATCCTAGTGCAAAGACAAAAACAACAAGCATGCTACTAACTTTAGCCGAGTCATTTAGACAGCTGTTAGCACATGATTCTCCTTATGCTGCTGAGAATAAAGCCCAGAAGAAGCGGATAGTATAGCTTTTATTTTGGAAAGAGACATTTCTCTGTAATAAACTCTCTTTTCCAAAGATGCATGATTCCTCAATCAGATACAGGGCTTGCAATATCGCTAGCCCGACGTCCTGGGGCTAGCGATTTTTTTACCGCGGTAAAGTGAGCCGTCATTTGTGAGCCGCGGTCAAGCCAGCCGCCTCCTATCCGCCGCATAAATTTCCTTGCGCTTTTACACCAGTCTTTACGGTAGCGCCTTTTCGCTTTATATCCTGATTGAAAGCCTAGACTCGCGCACACGTGCGCGCGCGAACACACAAATTACAATGGAACAGCCCAATACAGCCATTGTGACAGTCTGGTTGCATATTCAAAAATTCATTAAAAATCATTCTTAAAAGTTGATGCCAAGCTTTCAACACAATCCTCTTCTCGGACACCTACTTTACCTCTGGGCCAGGTTTTACCCAGATTTACTGTAATATTACTCAGAAATCACAGTAAACTCATATTCAGTGCAATACAGTCAATACACTATAATTATGTTTATTTCAAAAATTCATTAAAAGTCATCCTGAGTAGTTGATGTCCATATATATATTGCTCATATAGTACGTGCGCGGGTATAGGCTTTCAATCGGCACATAAAGCGAAAAGGCGCTACCGTAAAGACTGGTGTAAAAGCGCAAGGAAATTTATGCGGCGGATAAGAGGCGGCTGGCTTGACCGCGGCTCACAAATGACGGCTCACTTTACCGCGGTATTTTTTTCAGTCGGGCTACCAAAATCTATCTCTTCCCTACCCGTCGGGCTATTGTAGGAAGGAAAAATATATGTCAATGCTTTTGCATTCTTTCAGAAATGTAGCTGGGTAATTATGTCATTGGCATCGGTGAGCCACTGTCAATATGTGACATATTGAAATCGCGTTTGAATTTGCGCTTGTTTTTTTGCTTTCACTTTGCAATCGTGCGAACTGTGTATAGAGAGCGACAGCACTGATCTGTGAGTGATGATAATTTGTGCACCAATTCCTCTGACATCGTCTTATTAATTGTTAGCTTACTATGCAAACATGACAAGTGAAATCTCCCGCAGCTTAAACATGTGAGAGGTTGATTGCGCAGAGAATCGCTGAGCTTATGTGAGTGTGTGTAAAAGCAGCAGGAGAAGTTATGACAAATCAGACTATAAGGCAAAAAGAAAGTGCAGCTTTATGGTTTCATGGACAAAAGAATTTCTGTGGCTGCAATATGACGAGCTAAATAACCAGGGCTGCACATAAGTGGTCCGCAGGTGCGCATTCGCTGTCAAAATAAAAAACACGCACAAGGGTTAGGGTTAAATTTAAAAACTGTACTTTTGAGTTAAAATATATATTTATAATTTTAATAAATGACAAATTAAAAAGGCATGAACATTTTTTTTGTATCGAAAAAATATCGAACCGTGACACCAAAGTATCGAACCGAACCGAACCGAACCGAACCGTGAATTTTGTGTATCGTTGCACCCCTACTACTGACTTCAAATAATTTCAACCTCATCTTCACTCAAATATTTGGATATCTATCGCAGATATCAGTGTAAACAATTACAATATAACAAATGACGCAGCTAGACTGCTGTATCATTTTTTGTTTTTTATGATTAAGGTGTATTAATAAGGCAGCACGGTGGCACGGTGGTTAGCACTGTTGCCGCACAGCAAGAAGGTCCCGAGTTCAATTCCAACATCAGGCCGGGGTCTTTCTGTGTGGAGTTTGCATGTTCTCCCCGTGTTTGCGTGGGTTCCCTCCGGGTACTCCGGCTTCCTCCCACCTCCCTCCAAAGACATGCAGCTTGTGGGGATAGGTTAATTGGATAAACCAAATTGCCACTAGGTGTGAATGTGCGAATGAATCTGAGTGTGAATGGTTGTCCCTGTCCCTGTGTGTTAGCCCTGTGACAGACTGGCGACCTGTCCAGGTTGTACCCTGCCTTTCGCCCTATGACAGCTGGGATAGGCTCCAGCGTCCCCCGCGACCTTGAAAAGGATAAGCGGAAGCGAATGGATGGATGGATGGATGATTATGGTTTGGCTGTGAGTTCACTTCCTGACCTTTAAGAACATTTGAGTTCGAAACTGTTTATCCTTTATTAGATAATTTAGTCATAGTTGCCAAAAAAGGCTGTACGCTCACGAAAAAGTGAGTGTACAGCCACAGACGGACTATATAAAGATGGCTAAAACACTCAGAGCCTTTTCACTGGCTTGGGTGGGAAACTCAGAGAAAACACTCAGTTGTCACAGCAACAAACTCATTGTGATGCTGGTTGCTGCTTTGTGCCTTGAATGTTACAGCAGTGTTGACAAACTGCAAACATGACATTCTTTGAAGAAATGAACTGAATAAAAAAAAGAATATGTGATTAATCCACAGATGAATATAGTTTTAACATGTGCAGCTTGTTAAAGGGGGGGGGGGGGCTAAAATTTTATCCCTCAGACACAATGAAAAAGAACCCTCTCAATACAATAAAGTTACAATTCAGATATTTTGTAAGTTAAGAATTGTCCACCAACATGTTAAACCTAAATCTACATTTTATTATCTAAACCCTGAATTACAAATGCACCGAACTAAATAAATATACAGTATGCCTAATAGTTTTTCATAATTAATTTTCATATAGATTTTCTGCATGTAGTACAGCCTCGATTGAATTTCACTCCCAGAAGACCTATATGACTATATGCATCAGACAGACAGCTGTAGAAAGACAGACCGTAGCTCAATGGGGGGAGAGCATGGTATCATTCAAGGTTTACAGTAGAATAAAACAACTAAAAAAGGGTCATACTAAAGAATGGACTGGACTGACCAAGGACCATAACACATTCAATTACAGACATTTTTTATTCTCCTAAGAACACAACAATCCTATTGGAACCAAAAGGAGAGTACAGTGACATAAAGATGCCAATGTTCTTAGAAGAAACCAGAGAGTTTCTCCCCAAAGAGTCTCTGAGGAGCAGGATTTATGAAGCCCTAATGGAATCATCCCTTTTTTATTCTTTTACAAACCATGCATTTGGAGCAATGGAAGTGAACAGTGACACAATATCAGTACACTTCATCTCACTGTAAGCTAAATGTCTTCAAAATGTGAGCGTGCATGCACGTGAACAGCCAGATGGTTCATATTGGGTTTCTGTGTGTTCATGGCCATTAAAACACAGTTTCTCTAGGGCTTCACTCAGGCCACACTGATCACACTGAGGGCCAGACATAGGTCACTGATGTATTTTAATGTAAAGTAAAATTGGCATCTCATTTATCATCTCATTCATCTCATCATATCATCTCATTTATCATCTCATTCAACCAGGCTCATTCCATGAGCCTGGTTCTGCTGGAGGTTTCTTCCTGTTAAAAGGGAGTTTTTCCTTCCCACTGTCGCCAAAGTGCTTGCTCATAGGGGGTCATATGATTGTTGGGTTTTTCTCTGTATCTATGAAGCGCCTTGAGGCGACTTTTGTTGTGATTTGGCGCTATATAAATAAAATTGAATTGAATTTACTCTCCTAACAATCTCTTTTCATAATCTATATCAATTAGATACAATTAATTATGCTTTGTAACAATTAGTTACAAAATTATTAATGATGTTTGCCATTCGCTGGCTGTAATTTTTAGCAATATTTTTTTTGTCAAATGTTGAATAATTCTTCTTTTAAATCCTTTGAGATACAGATGATGACGATTGGTTGGATTCATCCTTTCTATGTCATTTTAATCTGTAGACCATCAGGATCAGCTGTGAGTTTCTTAGTGTATTTTGGTGATTTCTTATTGTCCTCCATTAAGTTGGAAAGAATCATTCTGTTGGGGAGTTTAAATTTTCATGTTGATTACAGCTTGTGCTCCATAGCTTCTGACTTTCATAATCTTCTAGAATCTTTTCATTTTATTCAACATGTGACTCGGTAAACACATAGCTGGCCCAGCCAACCAACTATGATTCTGTCACTTGGCCTGGACATTTTTATTAGTGATTATAATGTCTTTTATTTGATGGTTTGTTTGTTTTTTAGCCTTGACAGCTTCTCTATTGCACATACCAAGTACTCTTGACACATTACTGGTGGAGAAAATTTGGAGAACTTTTTGCTAGAAATATCTTTGTGATGATATGGAAGTGTGTGCTGCTTTCACTGTGTTTAAATATACTAGCAAAGTGCCACTTTAGTCAAGCCAGCACTCCTTGGATCTCTGAATCCATCCACAGTTTTAGGGGAGTTTGCCATAAAACGCATAAGCGCAGACAATAGTCAGGACCCGTTCCCCAACCTGAAGGTGCAGGAAACAAACCTGCTCATCTACTGGGAGAAACCCAAATGTACAGGCAGGAAACTGGGTTGATACTAGGATACCCACCCCGGCTCACCACCTCTCTCCATGGGCAACTCCAGACTGAGACAGAGTCCAGCCCCTCTCCAAGAGACTGGTTTGAGAGCCCAAGCCATGTGTTGAGGTGAGCCCCACTATATCTAGCCAGTACTTCTCAACCTCAGGCACTAACTCAGACTCCTTCTCCACCTGGGAGGTAACATTCCATGTCCCATTAGTTTTGGTAGTCGGTTATCAGTCTGCCAGGGCCCCTGCTCCTGGCTGCCTCCCGACACACATTGCACCCAAACCCTACGGCTTCTGCTGTGGGTGGTGGGCCTACAGGAGGATGAGCTCATGTCACTTTTTCAGGTTGTACCTGGCTGGGCCCAATGGACTAAGGCCTGGCCGCCAGACGTTTGCCCTCCCCGGGCCTGGCTCCATGGTTGGGAGCCCTGGTAATCCTATCCCAGGCTGGGTAAACTGTTCCCTCAATGTTCTACTCATAGGGGTCTTTTGAAGACCCCTATGAGGTCTTAAAATGACTTAGAAGATATATCTGAAATATTGACCAAAATGAAACCTCAGTCCTCTGTAGTCACTCTGATATATTGCTCTTTGCGTTCAGGTTGTGTCGCCAGATGCTTTAAACGGGTTTATCCAACCACCACTGAAAAACAAACATTGACACACCACTGAAGAAAACCTACAGGCCCATTTCCAAACTTCCTTTCATTGCCAAAATATGTGCCCAAAAGTTTGAGACACAATTAAGGAATGTTGGAGAAGCACAATATTCTTGAAATTTTCAATCTCTCTGTGGAGACTACGAAACAACTGTAATCTAACTACACTGCAGTACAGCAATGTGAAGATGAAGTGATACACTCAGTATTTCTCTGTTGATGAGAAATTGTCCCAATAAGTATCACAGTTAATGGTCACCCATCACTGAGCTCTGACCTGTGTGCATACTGTCAAAGCTAATAATTATCATAATAACTGCAACTATGGGGTTTCTCATTTGTGTAAGAACATCATCACCTTAAGTAGTTCAACTCATTTTACCTCAGAGAGCACAGGGTATCTTTGCAACTCCAATATTTAACAGCCTTTAGTTTTATTAAGAATGAACCTACACACAAGTCACAAAGTGATTGTGCCTTCTGCAAGGTGAAACACCATTTTTTTTGTCAGTTTCTCTTCAGAAAAAGCTGCCTGACAGCAGTTTCAGGATAGAAAACATTCATCTAATTGGGCTTTTGTTGCCTCTTTCTTTTACACCTTTGTGAAACCCTTTAAATTAAAAATGTAAAAGCTGCACTTCAATCACATCTCAATTGTTCGATTTATGGATTGTGTTGGTGCACAGAAGAAATAAAAATTGTCTAGTAACTTTAATTCTCATCAAGACACTAAAAAGAAAATTTGGTTTGAACTGAAGCACATAAACTCTCCAACCAAACAGAGTGACAATGTGAAGCTGAGAAAAATCCAAGCTTGACTCATCATGCCTGGACCTTTTCCCACTCTAATCCCTTTCGAATCCACTGATATGAGTCAGGCTGGTAAACATGAGCATTCTGTGGACAGTTTACTTTCACTATTTCTAGATTTGATGTGTGCAAACACCCACCTCTAGATACCACCTCATGATGGCAGTGTGTGAGTTGACATGCAGTAGCTTTAAACCTCTGTTCTGCTGCAGACACTCAGCTAGGAGTGTGTACTACTGCACGGCAAAGGCCACATGCTACTCAGTGTACCCGTTCCACCCATACTGCATGCCAGTAGCATGCTTCTCTTTGTTGATTTTTTTATAGTCAAGTTTTCACCACTAGTGTCTCCCCATTTATTTTCAATGTAACATTTTGATTTCAATTCAATTCAGTTTTATTTACATAGCGCCAAATCAGAGCAACAGTTGCTTGAAGGTACTTTACATTGTTAGGTATAGACCCTACAATAATACCGAGCATGTTTCTAATTGCTTCTCAGAATAACAATAGGGAGAATAAATTATGCATGGAAACATCTGTTTCCCAATATTTCCAAGGAATTGTACTGCTTTTGTACACACTTGTGACATTTAGCAAGCTAAAAATCCCAATATCTTTGCCATCAGCAGTATAGCTAATCAAATAACATACAACACAATGTATTGCTTAGTCTTGCAATATGTTATCATAATCAGTTCATATAGATTTCAACAGAATGCTGTGCTGGTTGTTCCTTACTAGTCAGTAAATAATATAAAATAAAAATCTTATCCAACCAAAAAAATGATTTCATCCCAGCATGCATCAAATGACAAAGGGGGAAAAGAAAGATGCTGTAGAGGTCAAAGGTGAAAAAAACGCCCAGACTGGCCAAACAGTCAAACTGTTTTTTTGGCACTTTGTTGTCTCCTATGTGTTCTTCCATTGTTCCTCCATTTGGTCTTGACTGCACTTGTATTGCTTGCATAGTATAGTACCATGTTTGCATAGTATGTCACAAATATTATCTGCAATTTTCTGCAGCCCACCACACTATATACTCATATGAGTGTGTGCACACAATGAAAAAACGAGCAAAGCAGATTTCACACTTTTAATATTTCCTTCCAAGGATTCAGTTCAATTTTATTTCTATAGTGCAGATTTAGAACGACTACAATCAGCACTGTGAGCTCCTCTTTCTGCTGCCCACCTTCATACAAGTCACACATGTGATTTTTATTCCAGATCAAAGACAGAGTAGAAAGACTAAAAATACATTCGCTCTTACCTTTCATGCCAAACTTGGATCGTCCACCATACTTGTTGATGAGAAGAAAGAGAACCACCAGCATTAAACTTAGGGCAAACCCTGCCAGGCCCACTGCTATGGATACCTGTAAATCACATGAAGTCTAAACGTCACAGTCACACAGTTTCACGGCATTGAATTGAAAGTACCTGACTTCTAAAGTATTTTCAGGAGCGAGGACTCAGTATCTTTAGACCCACAAACATCACAAAATACTGTCTTCAGCAGGCAGTAATCTTTGAACTAGTAAGATTTTTAAGTTCTAAAACCAAATGGTGAAGAATCCCAAGTATTTAATCCCTAGATATGAGGGTCGTCAGCTCACTATCAATCATGGGCCTCACCACATGCCAAGGTGTGAAAAAAGCTGTGGGTCATTATCAGCAGAGGTTTCGGGTGAAACGATTGGGAGACCTTAGCTCACCCTATTATTTGACCCACTGAAATCACCTGATGCAAGATGTGAATGGCAGTTGAGATGCCTGGGAAGGGGTCTAAAAACTGCACTGTAGGCAGCAGACAGTTTCTCTTACCCCAAAAGTATCTTCCTCCGGTATGTGAGTCTCTGCAGTTGGAATTACTGTAAGAAAAACACAAAAAATGTTAGTTTGTTTTCCCAGGCAGAGGTAAAGTACAGGTGCATCTCTTAGTTGTTGGGTGTAGCTGGTTAGTGTTCGGGGCAACATAACTGACTCGTTTTAGGCGGTGGCATCTTATTCCACTCACCTTTTTCTGTGGGTCCTTTAAGAAAAAGAAAGAAATCACACATTATTAACAAATTCTTGCAGTTTTGCTTGATATGATTTCTGCTGCTGAACAGTTTCGTTTGTTGAATGTTTTTTTTCATAATGTTAGACAAAACAACAAAAAATAATACATGCAACAATTCAACTCAATTCAGTTTTATTTGTATACTGCTAAATCACAACAGTAATTTCCTCATGGGGCTTTTTATTGTAAGATAAGGGACCCTACAATAATACAGAGAAAACAGAGGAAAACCCTATGAACCCCTATGAACAAGCACTTTGGTGACATTGGGAAGGAAAACATCCCCTTTATCAGGAAGAAACCTCAAACAGAACCAGGCTCATTGGAGGAGCAACTATCTGCCACGGCCTGCATTACTCCATATTAAACCTTGGTGTGTGAAGAGGGGTCTGTAATTACATAAACAAGCACCACTTCATCTTCAGCATATGAGTTATTTGCTCTAAGGTGTGTGTTTAAGAGTTATACCAATGATTCAAGTACTGGTAGTGTTTCCCAGAGGAACCACAGTATGGAGTCTTACACAGTGAAGATGTAAAACTATTAGTAATATAATTTACCTCTGTGGGAGTCGAGTTCAGGAAGCTGTTCTGTATTGTGTTAGCACATGACACTCAAGTTGACAGTGAGGGAATTATATCCTTAAATTTAGTTAGACCACTTTCAGAAAGACATTTACTGCAATGAAATTTATTCCCAAATAATCTGTAATCTATTATTGTAAATGTTATTAGCGTTAGTAAGGAATTAGTTAGGGCTTGACCCTGAATCCTCAGCTGCAATAGCTCTAGGCTGATGATGCCTTGAGTGTTTCAGCTTTTTCACTCACTTTGTGTTTATGCACCTCTCTGAATTCAATGATTATTATTTATTAATAATCCCTGACTCTTTTCCACAGTGTGTCTTTGTCTTCCTCCCCTCACACGGCAGATGGCTGCCAGTTCTGTAAGCCTGATTCTGCTGAAGGTTTCTTCCTGTTACAAGGGAGTTTTTCTTTCCCACCATCACTAAAGTGCTTGCTCATAGTGGGGTCAAATGATTGTTGGGCTTTTCATTGTATTGTTTTTTTGTTTTTTTTTTAAAGGAAAACAAATGAAATGGAAAACTACATAATTTCCCCTAGTGATCAATAAAGTATTCTGATTCTGATAATGTATTGATGGATAATAAAACTCACCATAATCGTAATCATCTATAAAAGAAAGAGAAGAGAAAAAGTGACGATTGGAAAAGATCCTCTGTAAGGCATACTCTACAAAGGAATCTGATCAAACAACCTACGGCATCACTTCAAAGAAAGCAGGTGTAAATGACTGAAAATGACTTAAAACTGAAAATGTGAAAAATTTGGAAATAAATAACACTACTAAGAAGCTTATCATATCCTGTATGACTTTTCTAATTTCTCCGCATCTAATTTACACTTAGGCTAAATATAAGCATTATTTCACAACTATATCCAGTACTAACACAGGGCGATGATTAGAGCATGTTTTGTTTTATAAGAAAACTGTGACACTGAGTCAAACCGAATGCTAAGTCATGACAGTGTGCTTGATCGTAATCTCTGATAAAGCACAGGGAACTAAAATGTCCCTTTAGCAGAAACTTGTTGTTTTGTTTTGTTTTTACTTTTTCCTGCAAAGGTTCTAAACAAAACTGAAAACTGAGCTTGAAAGCAGCAGAATAATGCAGTGGTTCCTTGTGGTACAAGGCTAAATTAGACAGGGAACATTTCATGTTTTGTTTGTTTGAATATTAAACATTCTTCTTGTTCTAGTTTGTGAAAGATTTTGATAAAATAGAAATGGCATGGAACACATCTGCAATGATACATGTAGATTTCTCTCTGGACTGGCAGAAATGGATGACATTTAAACCTTTTAAGAAAGGGACTGGAAAATGTGCTCCAGCTACAAGAGGATCCCATTCCTCAGCCTCCCTAGGTAGATCTATGCCAGGGTATTGGACTGGATGCAATTAGTTAAACCTCGGATTCAGAAGAAACAATGCAAACTATCGGATTCCCAGACGGAGAACCGTGGTTTGACTTCCAGCCAATACTAAGATGGTTTGCAGCTCATCTGAACTGGCAGGAAAAAGAATTAGGAACTCGACATTCAAAGCCACGGCTCTCAATCAGAAAAGGATGGAGTGCCCACTCAAAATGTACTGCCCTTTCTCTGAGTCTTGTTCAAAAGTAAGGGGAAACTGGAGCAGGTGAGTGACAGATTGATGTAGTGCCGACAGCGATGCAGGTGCTGTGGTGAAGACACAGCTGGGGTGAAGGCAAAGCTTTTGATTTACTTTAGTATAACTCTAAATGATTGAACTTACCAAAAGGCTTTTCCAGGAAGTGCCCATACACAGTACTGGTGGCTATGCCCAGGTAGTTTCTGGCCTCCAGAGTATAATTGCCATTATTGTGGTGTGTTGGGTTTTTAAAGGTTAGGCATCCCTCTATGTAGTCCAGGTAAATATCCATGTCAGGCCGCACATACTCAGTGTGGGAAATTTCCTACATTGTCAAAAAATGACAAGGATTGATGTGAAAGAGATCAGCTACAGCCCTGAAAACTTATGTGCATGATACAGTATACAGAGCTCTGTAACATTTCTTCTAAGACTTTGTAGAAACCTTTACTTTAAAAGTAAGTTTAATATTTTTTTCTAAAACCCTAGTAGTTATTGTTGGTAGTTAACAAAGCAGGTTTTTTCTTAAACCAAACAGCAAATAGTAGTCCCTCAGAAATGTAATGATAAAGCTAGATAGAAGTCTAAATAAAATATATTAATAAGCTGATAACAATGGATGATATTTGATATTAATTGAAATTCATCTTCCCCTATGTTCCAAACATTGCCCTTTTGGCTGTTTTGAGGTAATGATGTGAAGAAAATGACATGGAAACAGTTATGGTAGCTTCTGTGTAACATTTGGACTGTTAAACAAACCTTTTCTCCTGCATTTCATAAAATAGAACAACATATCTAGCATTTGCTAATTCATATTGCATTATGATTCAGTGGACCCAAATTGTATTTTTATGCTTAGTGTCAGTCACCTCCTGTTTTTAAATTCTAACTGCAATGCCACATACATACTAGCACGGTTGTTTCCAGGATCTTTCAAAGGACTTGTCACGTGGGGAAACAGCAACAAGTCTGAGGGGTGCCACAGGAAATATGAATATTTAATCAGAAATAACTTTTCTTCTTCTGTCAGCTGCTCCCTTTAGAAGTCACAGCAGATCAACTGCCTCCATCTCTTCTTATTTCTAGAATCCTCCTCTGTCACACCAACCCTCTGCTTGTCCTCCTCCACTTAATCCATGAAAGTTCCCTGTACCCCTCATCTGCACATATCCAAACTATTTCAGTCTTGCCTCAAAACCTGAACTGTCCCACTCATATGCTCAGTTCTAATCCTATCTCATCCCCATTTAGGATTACAAAAAACAAATTTAGCATTTCTATGGTACATGAAACAAACCAAAAAACTAAAATCTGAAAGGACTATTTTCAACTTTATATAATCCATAGTAAGGTTATTAGAATTACCAAAATAAACCTTGGATAACTACAATTGTAAGTGGAATTGAAGCTTTACAGACAATATGTTTCTAATAAATGGTTGCTGAGTTACTTTCAACTTAAACCAGTCACAACCTCGCAGTACTCGTATTAGAGTTGATGAGTATGTCTTTTTTTATTTTATTTACCTCTTCCCAGTGGCATTTACCCAACAATTTACTGTAATGTACTGAGTAAATACTAACCAAGGGGCTGTAAATGTAACCGCTTTTTTGATGAGCATAGAAATTCTGTTTTTTCATAAATGACATTTCCTTTTACAGAGAGTAACAAGTACACAACACATTTTTATCAAACAAAAAAAAAAAGTGCACAATAGATTTACGAGCATGAAATTAAAAATATACCTTATCTTCATAGAACCATCGTAAGACTGGGTGGGGTGAACCACGAACGGTAAACTCAATGCACGTGTCATGGCGGCGTTCTGGCTCCTTCAGCCTAATAATGGTGGGAGGAACTTGAGAGACAAAGAGGACAAAGAATAAAGAAAAAAATGTAAACGATCTGCACTTGTATAGCACATGTTAACAGGTACTCACCTGCCTAAGTTAAAATTAAACCAAAGAAAGAAGTAAACTATTTTTGTGTTTCCCATATAAACTTGATCGTTTTTACTGTCAAAAAACCTTAAAACACTGAAATGTGCACTTCTGAAATTGCATTGGATTTCCTTTCAGGTTTAAGGTTTTTAAGGTTTTAAAGTAGCAGTTTTAAAAAAGAAGATTGAGAAAAACTGAATGATTTTGGCTGTCTTGTAGAAAGCAACAAAATGACAGAAGTATTTCTACCCTTTCTACCACCTGATCTGCTTGTGTCAGAAATTAAATCCCACTTCACCATCAGCCTCCAGAAAGTCTCATCAAAGCAAACTACACATCAGGACAAATTTAAAGGGTATTTGCATGTGGACAAAACTTCAAGTATGAAATTATTTTTATAGGTATTTTAAATAATTTTGCCTTTAACAACACCAAGATAGCGGATAGACAGTGCAGCAAGTTCCACAGCCAGACTCGGCTCATGTTCATTACATGTTCTTTTGGTCAGTTGGCCATAGCTGGTATAATTTTTTCAATAAACTAATACTGAGTAAATTACATAAACCAGTTTACCTTTGTAACATTTTCTGTTTTAGTACCAATAATAATCCTCTATGCTCCTCCTCATGGATCCCTTTGTGTGTAACTATGCTTGTGTATGGGATGAACTTGAACTTAAACATGCTTACATCTAGTGCTGAATTTATACATCATCAGGAACACAGTGGAGATGTCTCAAGAGGTGATAATATTAGATGATGTTTTTCTAGATGTACTGAGTTTATATAGCTGTTACCTTGGACAGGTCTCCATTAAAACGGGTTTTGATGTCAGTGGGACTTCCGAGTTAAACAAAGTTTATTATAATAATAACAATAATAATGATAAAAATAACAACAAATATCATTATACATAAATGGATGATTGTATATAGATATTTAAAGCTGTAATGAACACATTAAAAAAAAGAAAAAGAAAAAAAAAAAGCTTGGGTGGTAATGGTAAATGGACTGGTCATGTCCCCGGGTTTCTACCAAGTATTTTGAGTTTTTGTTTTGGGCTCATAATTTGTTGCTTTTAAATTTAGTTCTGCATTATTTAGTCTTGAGTATAGCTCTTGCTAGTGCCTCTGTGTTTTGTTTCTAGTTCCTTGTTTAACTGTGTTAATTCCCCTTTGTGTCCAGTCTGTCCTGTCCTGAAGTCAGTCTCATTTCTGTATTCCTTTTCATCTCTAGGGCGTGTCCTTGTCCTAAAGCTTTTCTTCTCTACCTGAGTAATCGAAGTGTTTTATAGAAGGTACCCCATTCACCGATTCATACAAGCACTTCTTTTTATTCATTCACACAGATTAATACACATATTAACACATTAATGGATGCATTGGAGAGCAACTTGGGGTTAGTATCTTGCCCAAGGACACTTTTGCATGCAGACTAGACTAGATTATAGCTACCCCAGTAAATAGGTGAAATATAGTGGGTAATCCCTAAATACCTGAAAATACCTGGAAATTGGAGCAATACAATAATTAATTTAAAAAATGAATACATACAAAATAAAAACTATATGGTCAGAGGTCCCGGGCAGCTCAGCAGAGTGAGCCCAAGCAAGTCAGGAAATTTGATAAATATATAGATCTCTGTATAATGGAGACCTTCCTCACTTTTAATGGTTACTAAGAATAGCATTACACAGATGTTTAGACTGGAATCACACAGCTGTCTTGATCAAAGGGAGGATGACCCAGTGCATGACCCCTGCCAAAAAAGCCCCCACACTATGCTGGGAGACAGCTTATTGGTTTCTTTGCATTTGCTGCCCCCTCATGGGGTTATTCAGACTGGTCCAGATCAATATACTACAATAACCTGCTGTTGATACAGATGAGGGAAAAAATCTACTGCAGCTTAAAAAAATAATTATGCAGCTTATTTCCAGGTGACTCATCCCCCTGTATTACTGCATTGTTAACCCTGAACTCGGTTTCTCCACCTGCCAGATCCCACTTTAAACACTGCTAAATAATAATAGAAATAAAAAATAACCAAAATAGTTATAGTATACATCACAAAAACAAAGTGGTCTTTCGGCAGTTGAACACAGCCTCTACAACACTTAGTGTGAGACTAGGTACCAAGAATAGAATAGAATAGAATTCAACTTTATTGTCATTGCACATGTCACAAGTACAAGGCAACGAAATGCAGTTTGCATCCATCCAGAAGTGCCACTTCTGGACTGGCAGAAAACAAAACCACACTGTAAGAAAATGAAGTCAACATGTAGTGATCATGAGCTGGCCGTGATGTTTCCAAACAAGAAATGTAAGAAACTGAGATTCCGTTCCATCCAATTCTGAGGAGAAGCAGCAGCAGGGAGACTGGTTTGATCCAGGAGTTAAAGCTGTATAATGGCCTTTATACATATTTCAGGATGTCAGTGGGACAGTTTGAGCTCTTGCTGGCAGAGTTGGGACCACATCTAAGGAGGCAGTGAAATCCTTTTAGAGTGCCCACTGACCCAGAGCAGCATCTACTGTAGCTGTGGGTCTGAGATTAAATAGGATTACTCTACTATTTCCCAAATCTTTTTTTTTTTATCAGTACTGGTTCTGAAAATTTAAAAAGAATCGAGCTTGGTTTGAAAACATAAATTCCGCCAGTTACATGGTTGGTGTAAACAGCTGCATTAAGAATAGTTGAGTCTGAAAACTAGTTTTAACACATAAAATATGTCCACTGATTTTACATGTCTGTTGTGCATAGGCCTTTATTGCTATAATATTCTTGCAGCCGCTTCAGTCCTTTACAATCCAAGGCCTACCCTACAATCTCAAACACAGCTGCAACATATTAGTCACTGTGTGACATTATTTAGCCCTCTGCATATACAGTACCCTTGGCTGCAATAAACCTTAAATACCACTAGTATGCACTCAAAGAAGACAACTGATACCACAGTAATTTCTCCCTGCAATATTCTAAGATTTGCACAAACATTAACCTAAGTACAAAGAAGCAGCTATCTAATAACGCTAATATATTATATACTACTATATACTAATACTTATAAATATTGATTCAAGACAATTACAAAATTTGGCAGCTAAAATAGAACTAAAACAAAAATAGATGTAAGGTCAAAATTTTGTCAGCTCCCATCTTTAACTAGTTATTACTATTATTAATCTCTTCCACAGTATTTCAGTCACTTAACTGCCTCATAGAAATCTCAAAGACAATCTCGTAAAGTAAAGCTAGAGTTTTAATTTATGAGTAGGGCTGGGCCATATTATACCGTTCACGATAATACCGGTATAATGTTAGGCAACGATAGGAAAATGAAATATCGCGATAGAATGGGAGTAAAACGCGCATGCGCAGTGCCTTTGTTTTCATACGCACATGGCCGGTCGTTGAGTGAAACAGATGAACCAGAATTGGTTTGTAAAAATGGTGCAACTTCAGTGATGTGGAACTGGTTTGGTGTTTGTCCGTCAGATACACAACAAAGCACATTTTTTTTGCAGAACATGCAAGCGGCCATCGTTATTGTCGTATTTGTCGGACTAAGATGCTCTTAAATCTGGGAGTAATCTGGGTCCTAAGCTCCGTAATCTTCAGGTCAAACAACACTGCAGCATCACTTAGAGTTAAAAACTGTCTAAATTCTTTCATCTTTAATAAAACGATCAGCATTGCTGCTTTACCAGGTGTAACTATAAAGTTTAACTTCCAGGCATTCATGAAAACAAAAGTTATTACATTTAACGGAGTTAGAAGTTAGCAGGAAGCTAGCGGAAGTTAGCTCGCTAGTTTCGCTAGTTACCTAAGCATGATATAGCATGTTCTGACTGAGAGATTTCTGAAAAAAAATCAAACGTACAGCTCTGCTGTCACTTCCAACATAAATGAAGACAGGAAACTAAACAGCAGTGACGTTTGTAGGGTTACTGAAGTTGGGCTAGCTGGTATATAATGATGTGCTACGTGATCGCTAGCGACACAGCTATGTTAGCATAACATAAGCAGTGAAGCTGGAGGACGAACACTAACACTTTTCCACTTATAAAAGTTAATGTGAAGGTTCTTCATGGTTAGAGACAAATGCAATCGCATGGCAGGATGCTGTAAACGGACCAAACTTCAGTCAGGAGAACAACTGAGATAATCCATCCACAATACGAGGTTAGTTATTAATATACTGCAACAACATGGGAATAGAGCAGCTGCAGAGAATTCAACATTAATGAATCAATGTTACAGAAGTGGAGGAAGCAAGAAGAATGAGTTTAATAAAGTTTGATTTATCTGACTGCTTTGTTTCGCTTAATGTGCCTTATAATCCTGTGCACCTTATGGTCCGAAAAATGTGTACTGCACACTGCAGTTTAATGTTGCAAAGCACCTCTTTTTAACTTCAGTGGATATTATACATGGTTATGCTCAGGATATGTCAGCCCATTTCTACTGGAAATGCCTTTTGGTTAAACTTTCAGCAAGGAATTTGCATTTGCACTGTTACATTTTTATAAAGCTTTAATGTACATAAAAACCAGCTTCTTGTTTAAGTGAAAATAAATGGAAGGTTGTCTTTTTGCACTAGTAATGTTGTGGAGTTGTATTTTGTCTCGCATCAATTATATCGTCGGTTATATCGTTATCGCAAATTTTCAAATATATATCGTGATAAATATTTTTGGCCATATCGCCCTGCTCTATTTATGAGTGCATCTTACTAAGATTTATATATTTAAAAGAAGAGAGCTTAAAATGGATACAGTAGCCAACTCACATTTCCACAACTATTTATAATGCTACTTTTCACAGTTTTTATGGAGTGCAGTTTTGTGTATAACGTTGTGTCTGTGGTGTATCTACTTACAGTGAACAGTTAGCTGAACTGAAGCGTTGGTCATGCCCACTATGTTGGTGGCAGTGCATACTAATAGGAAGTTGTTGTCATCTCTGCTTACATTGACCAAGGTTATGTTGATGGAGTGAATAGTATTGTCGTAGACTCTAGCCTGGAGGGACAACAAGATAAAATAAACAAGCATAAGCAACAAAAATATGGTCCAATAGAAACATTGATTGTTTAGAGGATGTCATGGTCCTGGGCCATGTTGGCCCAGCATTCTCAGTTTTCATGCGTCTTGTATTTTTCTTTATTTATGCCTTGGTTCCCAGGTTGTCCTGTTAAAATGTTCCTTATTTGATTACCCCCTGTGTGCCCCTCTGTGTATCTGTGAGCCCTCATTTCCCCTCCTTGTGTTTCATTCAATGTTTTCCCCAGCCCGTTATGTCTGTTCTCTCTCTCCCCTCCTGTCTGCACCTCTGTGCACTTCCTGTTTCACTTTGTCAGTCTCCCATCAGTGTTGTTTACTCCTGCCGTGTCTTGTTATAATTATCAGTGTCACCTGTGTTCCCCGTGTGCTCCTACTTCCCTCGTTAACCCTCTGAGTATTTATGTCCGCGTCTCCCTCAGTTCAGTGTCGCGTTCTCCCTCATGACTGTGTGCCCCTCCGTGTGTTTCCTCGTGAGTCAGTTCCTTTATGACTCCCCAGTTTAGTTTCATATTATTTTGTATCGCCTTAACTTCCATCAGCAATAAAGCTGTACTTTGAGTTCAGTCCTGTTCTCCCGTGAGTTTGCGCTTGGGTCCTCATCCTGCCTGCACACAGCCTAAATATGACAGAGGAAGCAATTAATGAACTATACTCAGCAAGACCAATCGAAGAGAAACAGTCTCAGCGGTTAGTTATACTTTTATTTATGAAGAAATTCATCGCTAGTTTAAAAACACACAGCTCAACAGAGTTCTTAATCTGAAGAAAGAAACTTGGTCTTGTTCCAGTTTTCCTCTATCAGTGACGAGTAGTAAGATGTCTTTTCTTTACTAAGGTTTTTTTTTTTTTTTTTTTTTTAAACTTAGAGTAACAAAACATTTTTAATAAATATCTACTAAATTACGGAAACACTTTCGAGCTACTGGGTTATCTGTTTTAAGGAGTGCGTTTGAGAATTATACTACAACTCAAACCAAGAGCACAAGTTTTGGAGTGTAGCTGCACTAAATAAATGGAAAAATTGCAATACTAAGCTGAGCACCAGATGCAATGTCCTGGAGACGCTGCTCCTACCTGAGATGCCACCTTTCCCTCCGGCGCAGCTGACTCCCATCAGCAATTAAGGGTATTTAAGCCCAGAGCAGGGTGAGCTCTGGGCCAGAGTGCCATTTTGTGTGGGTACAGCTAGTGAGCTGAGTGTTTGCGGTGGTTTCCAGCTAGTGAGCTGTGTAGTGTGTTGTCCAGCTAGTGAGCTGTGTAGTGTGTTGTCCAGCTAGTGAGCTGTGTAGTGTGTTGTCCAGCTAGTGAGCTGCGCTTTCCTTTTGACTTTTTGCTTTATTTGACCAACGCCTGAGTTTTGTTTGTGTTTTGTTGGTGTTTTATGGTGATAACGGCTTGTCCGTCTCTTTTAGTTGACTTACTTCAATAAAACTGTTTTATTTAAACTGTTTCGCCTCCTTGACTCCTTTTTCTGACCCGGTCACTTTTGTTACTTCCCCCTCACCGCCTAGACCCCCCCCCGCCCCAGGGGAACGTAACAAGTGGGGGCTCGTCCGGGATATTTGAAAAGGGAGTTCTGTGTTGGATTTGGTTTTCTTTTTGATTATCTCGCTTTGGCACCTTTTAGAGATTAATAACTTCCCAGTTAAGGTAGGTGAGTGCCCAGCTGAGCTTTTTAAGTTCCTCCTTCGGGCACTCTTGTTATTTTGCCTTTGTTGTTTTTGGAGTAATCCTGGGTGGGGATTAATTCTCTGTCGGGGGTAGGCAATTCAGGGCTCCGGTCGCTGAAGTTCTGCCTTTAAAGTTGCCTCGAGCCCAGCACGCTCCGGAAGATAGACAGGGCAAGGTTTTGGAACTGGGTAAGTTGTTTTGTTAACGTGTGTGTGGCGGGAGGTTAGTTGGTCAGCTAAAGGAAGTTGTGTAGTGGTCTGTTAACTGTCTTAATTAGGTTGTGTTTTTCTAACTCTTCACCATCCCCAAAATGGTTGACACAGCTGCTAGTGTACAGGTGTCTAGAGGCTCGTTTGTGAGCAATAACATTCACCTGGTTCCAGACTTCTGTGAATCCAGTGTTCACAGCTTTTTCAGTGTGTTCGAACGCCTGGCAACTGCACTGCAGTGGCCTCAAGATGTGTGGGGGTTGATGTTGCTGTGTCGGTTGACAGGTAAGGCTCAAGAAGCGTGTTCTGGTCTGTCTAGGCAGGACGGCCTGGTTTATGGAAAGATCAAAAGTGCCGTCCTCCAAGCCTATGAACTGGTACCTGAGGCCTATAGGCAGCATTTTCGAGGGTTGGAGTTGGCGCAGGGACAGTCCTATCTTGACTTCGCCAGGGAGAAGGCGAGGCTCTTTGATAGGTGGTGTGCGGAAAGCCAGGTTAAAGATGTGGGGTCCATACGTGAGCTTATGCTGGTGGAGGATTTTAAAAACTCTGTTCCCAAGTCTGTGGCCCTTTAAGTGAACAGAGGGTTACAACTCTACAGCAAGCTGCCACCCTGGCAGATGAGTTTAAGCTGATTCATACAGCAAGTGCGGTAGGACAGGATATCCCTCTGCACTATAGCGCAGCCTGGACAGGTAAAAGTGGGCCAGCTAAGAAGGAAAATGCAGTTATGGTGTTAAGACCTATGCCCAAACTGTGTTTTTTCTGTCACAAGCCTGGCCATGTGGTTGCCAATTGTGTCAAACTGGCACTCAAACAGAAAGCCCACTCAACACAAAAGGGGCCTGTTTTGAGAAAAGTCAGTCGTGGCTCTCAAACTGACAAGCTTGCCAGGCCTACGGAAAGGCTAAACCTGGAGCACAATTGCTCGGTAGCACCCCGTAATCGGTGTACGAGGCCAACTAACCCTGAGCTGCCGCTGGTTGATCCGTTCTCCGGTTCATGTTCAAAACCACCCTTCAGATCTGCACCCCTTGCTAACATAAATTTGACAAACCATGGGTTTGCATTTATGGGAGGGGGTGTTACGGCCCTAGCAGGGCCTCTCTCTCTCCTGAGGGTGCCTGTGTGGGCGTGTCCCACTACCTCCTACCTGAGATGCCACCTTTCCCTCCGGCGCAGCTGACTCCCATCAGCAATTAAGGGTATTTAAGCCCAGAGCAGGGTGAGCTCTGGGCCAGAGTGCCATTTTGTGTGGGTACAGCTAGTGAGCTGAGTGTTTGCGGTGGTTTCCAGCTAGTGAGCTGTGTAGTGTGTTGTCCAGCTAGTGAGCTGTGTAGTGTGTTGTCCAGCTAGTGAGCTGTGTAGTGTGTTGTCCAGCTAGTGAGCTGCGCTTTCCTTTTGACTTTTTGCTTTATTTGACCAACGCCTGAGTTTTGTTTGTGTTTTGTTGGTGTTTTATGGTGATAACGGCTTGTCCGTCTCTTTTAGTTGACTTACTTCAATAAAACTGTTTTATTTAAACTGTTTCGCCTCCTTGACTCCTTTTTCTGACCCGGTCACTTTTGTTACTTCCCCCTCACCGCCTAGACCCCCCCCCCCCCCCAGGGGAACGTAACAGTGGTCTACAAAAAATTTGTTCAGTGCCTTCTTGGAGAGACTGCACAGTAGGTCTGCTGCCATCGACCAGCGAGCCAACACACATGTATATTAAAATCTCTAACAATGAGAACACAATCATAGTTGGGCATAATCCCAGCTACAGTGGGGCAAAAAAGTATTTAGTCAGCCACCGATTGTGCAAGTTCCCCCACTTAAAATGATGACAGAGGTCAGTAATTTGCACCAGAGGTACACTTCAACTGTGAGAGACAGAATGTGAAAAGAAAATCCATGAATCCACATGGTAGGATTTGTAAAGAATTTATTCATAAATTAGGGTGGAAAATAAGTATTTGGTCACCCCAAACAAGGAAAATCTCTGGCTCTCACAGACCTGTAAAGTCTTCTGTAAGAAGCTTTTCTGTCCCCCACTCGTTACCTGTATGAATGGCACCTGTTTGAACTCATCATCTGTATAAAAGACACCTGTCCACAGCCTCAAACAGTCAGACTCCAAACTCCGCCATGGCCAAGACCAAAGAGCTTTCGAAGGACACCAGGAAAAGTATTGTAGACCTGCACCAGACTGGGAAGAGTGAATCTACAATAGGCAAGCAGCTTGGTGTGAAAAAATCAACTGTGGGAGCAATCATCAGAAAATGGAAGACATACAAGGCCACTGATAATCTCCCTCGATCTGGGGCTCCACGCAAGATCTCATCCCATGGGGTCTAAATGATCATGAGAACGGTGAGCAAAGATCCCAGAACCACACGGGGGGACCTGGTGAATGACCTGCAGAGAGCTGGGACCAAAGTAACAAAGGTCACCATCAGTAACACACTACAACGGCAGGGAATCAAATCCCGCAGTGCCAGACGTGTTCCGCTGCTGAAGCCAGTGCATGTCCAGGCCCGTCTGAAGTTTGCCAGAGAGCACATGGATGATACAGCAGAGGATTGGGAGAATGTCATGTGGTCAGATGAAACCAAAGTAGAACTTTTTGGTATAAACTCAACTCGTCGTGTTTGGAGGAAGAAGAATACTGAGTTGCATCCCAAGAACACCATACCTACTGTGAAGCATGGGGGTGGAAACATCATGCTATGGGGCTGTTTTTCTGCCAAGGGGACAGGACGACTGATCCGTGTTAAGGACAGAATGAATGGGGCCATGTATCGTGAGATTTTGAGCCAAAACCTCCTTCCATCAGTGAGAACTTTGAAGATGAAACGAGGCTGGGTCTTCCAACATGACAATGATCCAAAACACACCGCCCGGGCAACAAAGGAGTGGCTCCGTAAGAAGCATTTGAAAGTCCTGGAGTGGCCTAGCCAGTCTCCAGACCTCAACCCCATAGAAAATCTGTGGCGGGAGTTGAAAGTCCGTGTTGCTCGGCGACAGCCCCAAAACATCACTGCTCTCAAGAAGATCTGCATGGAGGAATGGGCCAAAATACCAACTACTGTGTGTGCGAAACCTGGTAGAGACCTATAGTAAACGTTTGACCTCTGTTATTGCCAACAAAGGTTATGTTACAAAGTATTGAGTTGTATTTTTGTTATTGACGAAATACTTATTTTCCACCCTGATTTACGAATAAATTCTTTACAAATCCTACCATGTGGATTCATGGATTTTTTTTTTTTTCACATTCTGTCTCTCACAGTTGAAGTGTACCTCTGGTGCAAATTACTGACCTCTGTCATCATTTTAGGTGGGGGAACTTGCACAATCGGTGGCTGACTAAATACTTTTTTGCCCCACTGTACAAAAAAAAAAAAAAATCAGGGAAGTTGTTTATGAAGTTCTTATTGTATTTCAGGCAGCTGCAGATGACAGCACAGAAAACTGGGTTAGTGCGACTTATTTGAAATGAGGTAAAGTCGAAGCTGGAGAATGAAGATTGTAGAAACCATTGCTTCCATTTGTAATCCTTTTTGTATTAATATACAGTATAGTCGCCAGAATTACTGAGCATAAAATCTGCTCGGACCAGGGTCTACCACCCTCGGCTGACAGGTTGGTAGAACAGCTGAAGACTAACAAAGAGGTGAGGCAGTTTTTGGGGGCTTGCTGGCTATGACGGCGGGTTCGTTCTCAACTTCACAGAGCTGACCAGCCCCCCAAAAGGGTGCCCCGAGTCTGGTTCGGTAGACGGGGCAGTGTTAGGTGGCATATGTGTTGGTGAAGAAGGCTCTCTGTGGGGAACCCTTGCTCTAAACCCCTGATTCTATTGATTATGGTAAATTTAAAAGTTGTCAAAAATGGTCATTAAAAAAGGAGGGTTTTTTTGGTATATGATCAGTTTTTATGTCCTATCCCAGGACAAGATCAGAATGCGATTAAACTTGTGAGTAAGCTTATTTTAATTTTGAGGACAGCCTGTTGACTCAAATATTAAATTAAAAGTAGTCTTGAGGCAGTTATTTCAAGCTTCTACGTGATTGTTAAAATCAACTCCCATAAAAAACAGGCAAGTGATTGAGCTACAACAATTAGTTGTTGCAGCTTTGTTAATTAACCCTTTCATATCAGTAGCTAAAGCTAACTTTTAAAATAAATCCAAAGAGTACAGTGGTCTCTTTCTAGTAATAATTATGTCAATAAATGATACCAAGAAGACATAGAAAAGCTATTTATGAAGGAACGTCCTGCTGCCATTTGGTATCAATTTACGGAATGCCGTCATTTCAAGCCTAGGATTAGTCCGTTCTCTGTGAAGTTGTGAATTTGTGCATGCCCTCCCTACCTCTTGTGCATTGATGGAGTGCAAGCCAGTGACAGGCCAATCCACTTCAGGTAATGGTGAACCAGAGCCATTACAGATTGCCGTTACTTGATCACCTTCGACAACTGTGAGGTTGCTGTGGCTGACGCTGATATCTGGTAGGTCTGAGAAGGGAATACAGAGAAGGAGAAAGAGAAAAATATGTTATCCTATGTTCCTCCTTCTTAAAGTATGTATTCACCAAAGTCGTTTCCATCCTTTTCACAAAACCCACCATCATCTGAACAATCTCTCCGTAACACCATACCTACCTAATACCTTCTCATCACCTCTGTTCCCTTCAGCTACAGGTCTATTAAAGTCTGCTCTAATCACTGCTCTCTCCACCCTGGGTATGCTCTACCACTGAGATTCAAACTGAAACTGATCTGATACCACCCCAAAGAGATTTTTTTTTTTTTTTAAATGTTTGAAAATGGCTAAAATTTCCAACTGTGTTAGGTTTCAAGTTCACCAAGTTGTCACTGTGGATGTCCAGGTACTTGCCCCACCATATCAGCACCTTGTCCCAGCACAGACACAGGCCATGCAGCCATCCTCTTCCTGCTGAAATGACCACTAGATCACTAGGTTGTCTAGCGCTGTTCACATTCAGAAGCAGATGATTACTCCAAGAACACTTCACAAAATCGTTCACATGTGCTTGATCCACCTCCTACTGTACTGCTCATCACTAATACACTGTTCAAAAAACTTTGTAAAAACATCAGATATTAATGAGGAAAAAACCCTGCTGGATATCTACAGTAATATCGACTGATAATGTGTTAGGAACAAAAGGATGTCACATCATTGGTTGGAAATGAAAATGATCAACCTACATTGGGCTGAATTCAAGTACGCAACAAATTCCTTCTGACTCTCTCTCCTGACTTCGAGAAAGAAATTCATGCCTTAATTCCATCCAGGTTTGATTACTGCAACAGCCTTTATTTTGGAATCAGTCAGGTCTTCTTTTCTTTGCAACTAATTTTGAAGGGGGCTCCTCCTGACATGTGCATGCAAATAGAGTAAGACCATATTTCTGATTTTTTGACTTCTTTAGACTGACCTCCAGTACATTTTAGAATTTTTTGTCATTTTAAGTCTTTAAATAGATTAGCACGCCCTCACCTTTCCAAAATTTTAACAATGCACGTCTAATAGAACTTTAGGGTCAGCTGATCAGATTCTTCTGGTTTTCCAAAAGCAGACTAAAGCATAGAAAAGATCAGGCCATTGCTGTAGTTGCACCTAAAATTTGCAACAGTCTGCTTCTTTAAATTAGGAACTCACCAACACTTAATACCTTTAAACACTTGAAGACCTATCTTTACACCCATATCTTTACGCCCTTGTGTTTAAATGTGACACTATGTTTTTTTTCTTGTCTGTCTTAAGTTTTTTTCTGCATTTTCCTGCTCTGTTTTATTCCTTTTATTTATACAACACTTTTGTTAACCCTTTTTGTTTTTAAATTTTGATTATAAATAAATTGACCTAGCTCAGTGTGGACCAGGGCATCACTAAGATCCAGGACAGATGGAACCTGGTGGGATTGGATGGACTGAAACATAATGTCCCAAAGGGGTTCTATTGGATTTATGTCAGGCAAGCGTGGGCCCAGTCAATGGTATCAATTCCTTCATCCTTGAGCAATTTCCAGCATATTCTCATCTCACACCTAATGGCAGTGAGGATGCCGTTGCCAAGCATGTAGAGGTCTGTGTGTCCCTCCTATTCCTACCATCACTGACCCACCATCAAACCAGTCATGCTGAACAACATTACCGTCAGCATAATGCTCTCCACAGCTTCTCCAGACCCTTTCACATCTGTCACATGTGCTCAGGGTTCAACTGCTCTCATCTGCACACAATGCCAGAGGTGAAGCTGCCAATTCTGGTACTGGGCGACTGTGGCTCAGGGGGTTGGGAATTGCATCTGTAACCGGAAGGTCGCCGGTTCGATCCCTGGGCTCTCTGTCCTGGTCGTTTTGTCCTTGGGCAAGACACTTTACCCTACTTGCCTACTGATGTTGGCCAGAGGGGCCGATGGCGCGATATGGCAGCCTCGCTTCTGTCAGTCTGCCCCAGGGCAGCTGTGGCTACTGATTGGTTAAGGGCCTTCTACGTCCTTGTCCAGCTCTCCTAGGGTCCTAGCATTTCCTTTGCCTCACCCTTTGGTCATGCTGCATTCTCCTCAGTTCTTCTCTGTGCCCGAACCTGAAGATGTTGGATTTAACCCTTTAATTAAGTAGTTCCTTTTGGTTACTAGCAATGCAAGGCTTATTGTTCATTTTGTTAGTCTGTGATGCAAGGGAAACTGTTAATGTCTCCTCCATGCAGATTATAAAGTACTTTCCAGGCTCCAGACTCAAAGCAGACCTGCAGTGTCTTCACAGCCTCATGAACAACTCTTGTAGATACAATGTGTTGTTAAGCAAGAGGAACCTTGGTGTCAGCAGGACTACATTGTGGTCAGATGGTCAGAAGAGGGATTGCAGTGACAACAATAAAAACCCCAGAATTCAGGGCTGGCAGGCATTTTACCGAGGAAAGAGTGATGTTACATGCTGCATCTTCATCAGCTGATGGTTCAATGTAAACAACACCAACAATAACCGATAAGAAGTACTATGAATGCAGTCTAACACCGTCCAGATCAATATCTGGCCCACATAGTAACATGTCCAGGATTGTACCATTTTTCAGTCACTAATGCTGTCATCTGGGATGTGTGAGTTCAGCCATGTTTAGATGATGCACAACATACTAAACTCACAGTAGTCCCTCTGTGTCATAATCAGCCCTCTTTAATCTATCCTATGCTCAAGGAACTCACATTCCCCATGATGTTAGCTGGAATGGACAGGTTACATCTCTTATTTTCGAATCACTTAGCTTTACCCATGCAAGCCCATTGTCTCCTCCGGAAGAGACAGATTATTCTCCTTAGAATACCAGGTCTTGCTCACCAGTGTTAAAAAAAAACCTAAATTAAAGAAAAAAAGCCCAATGAGAAAAAAAACGTGTTTAAGTAGCAAAGTCATAAACACAAGGGCTACTGCAACAGCTTGCATCTCAACACAGCACCATGGTAATATGAATACAGAGAGACGGAACAAAGAAGAACAAAGAGATACACATTCTTAGACGATTGTGTTTTGCTTGATTACTTTAGTAAGAGTGTGCCTGTGTGTGTACAAAGGGGGGGGGAAAGAACAGCTATCTGCTGGAGCTGCAGGTCCAGTCAGTGGCAGGTGCCTTCTTCTTTGATCTTTGAACCAACAGGTAACTGATAACTGAACATATAAGAATAATTTAACCAACTAGCATTTCTAGTATACAGTATATGGTGTATGTTTGTGTGTGTGTAAAAAACATTTCTGCCAACATTTCTATTATTATTATTACTATTATTATTATTATTATTATGGTAAATGGCCTGTATTTATATAGCGCCTTACTAGTCCCTAAGGACCCCAAAGCGCTTTACATATCCAGTCATCCACCCATTCACACACACATTCCCACACTGGTGATGGCAAGCTACATTGTAGCCACAGCCACCCTGGGGCGCACTGACAGAGGCGAGGCTGCCGGACACTGGCGCCACCGGGCCCTCTGACCACCACCAGTAGGCAACGGGTGAAGTGTCTTGCCCAAGGACACAACGACCGAGACTGTCCAAGCCGGGGCTCGAACCGGCAACCTTCCATTATTATTATTATTATTATCTTTTAATAACAATAAAAACAACAACAATAATCATCATCATCATCCTCAAGCTAGTGACTTTTATCCATTTTTGTTTAAAGGTGCTGTGTTCAGTTTTTCTCTCTGCTGATTTTATGAGGTTGACAGGGATACCTCAGTAGCATCGACAGACTTAAGCTGTGCAAACACTGTGCGATTTTTTTCAGTCGCGTTATTCAGCTCCTGCTCAAACTGTATGATTGACTTGCAGGGGTTAGAAGTTCGTAGGTCACGATGCAGAGTCTCACACTATAAAGCCCGAGGCTCTGATGCGACCTGAGTGCTCACACTGTGCGTCCATAACATGAAGGTTATAGCAGAAAATCTGTCGCTCGCTCTCCCTCTCTCTTCCTCTCTGTCTTTCACTCACACAGACACGCACACCACCACCATCAACCTTGCTAAATTGCTAATAAAAAACTATGAACAGGCAGCTGTGATTGAGCAGCAATGTCCATCCAATTATTTTCACGGTTGTTGTAGTCGTGATAATTTTGTGAGGCCGACAAGATTTCAAACAGGTTTGATTTTCTTATGACCAAACGATTGATGATCGGGAGCTGGACGTGAGGTGTTAATCGCTTCTCGTTACCCATGTATACTACATGATGCACGACACACGATGAAGTCGGTCGCACGACTGAAAAATCGGCTCAAAATGGGCCAAAAATCACACAGCGTATGCCCAGCATTACTGAAAGAAAGACAAATGCTCTGACCATCATTTTACTGGCTGCATCTTGATGGATGCTCAATCATCCAGGTAAGTAAATCTCCAATAGCTGATTCTGTTCATATCACATCAAATTCACCAGGGAGGATATGAAAAGTGGCAGGTTAGCCTTCTTAGACTGTGAGATTTCCATCAGCAATGGGGGACATCTAAAAGCTGATGTGTACCGTAAACCTACGCATACGGATCTGTATTTAAGGTTTGACTCTCATCATCCACTGGAGCATAAACTGGGTGTCATCAGGACGCTACAACACAGAGCGAACACCATCACCACAGACACAGCGGCCAGGGAAGCAGAAGAACAGCACCTCAAGAAGGCCCTGAGTAAATGTGGTTATTCCAGCTGGACTTTTGTCAAAGCTGGGAAGGCGCCAAAAGCAAGCTCCAGCCGATCCAGGAGAAAAGGACAACCACTGCTTAAGCGAAAACCTGTAGTGATTCCGTACGTGTCAGAGCAGTTGAGACACATTTTTTCTAAACACCAGGTCTCTGTGGCTTTTAAACACCAATACACGCTGCGCCAAAAATGGGTCCACCCCAAGGATCGGGTCCCCCGACACAAACAGAGTAACATAGTGTACGCTGTTAAATGCCAGGAGGATTGTCAGGATTTATACATCGGGGAAACAAAACAACCTCTGGCAAAGTGGATGGCACAACACAGAAGAGCCACCTCGTCAGGCCAGGACTCTGCAGTCTATTCACACCTACAGGCCCGTGGACACTCTTTCAATGATGAGGATGTACACAGCTTGGACAGGGAGGAACGCTGGTTTGAGTGCGGAGTCAAGGAGGCCATTTACATGAAAAGGGAAAGACCATCTCTGAATCGAGGAGAGCGCCTAAGGGTACATCTTTCGCCATCTTACAATGCTGTGATTGCAGCCATTCCCCAACTCTTGGTGAATGGTACTCATACCCATTGATCAATGGTCTTTGATCAGTGGGTTTTAGTCAGTGGTTGTTGATCAACGGTCATGAGAATTTGCATAATTAAGATTAAGGAACTGACCTCCCAGCCCATTGTTCCTTCAGTGGGCTGGTTTCAGTCATTGTGCAAATGTACTGTTTATAAGATGAAACCTGCAGTCAGCTGGGACTGAAGAAGTCACTTGGATGAGTGACGAAACATTTCTCCTACAAAACGCTACATCCAGATGAACAGAATCAACTACTGGAGATTTACTGGCTGCAATTAAATGGAATCAGCAGAATACCATGGTTAATGTGTATATTTAGAGTATAAATATAACCACACAAGCTTACCACAACTGCTGATGTTCATATCTTGAAGCAATATTCTCCTGTAGCTGTCAGCACAGTATAACTGCTGGCTGCTAAGACCTGCCTCTCCTCTCTGTTGCCATAGCTGCAGCCAGCGAATCTCACAGCCACAGGTGAACACCACATCCTCCAAATGCCTGAAAAGAGAAGAGCACTGACAGAATTAGCAATGCTCTAAATCTCATACTCACCTTTAGACTCACTGCCAGCGGAACAAGAACGTTTGTCATTTTCAAAACTTTTTAAGAAGGTTCTGATTAGATGTTAGTTCTATAGAACTAGCATCTAATCAAGAAGTGCAATGTTCCATGAGGTGACTTGCTCCCCAGCGGGCCTAAGCCGAACACACTCCAGTTTGGAAGTCCTGGAATCCATGGCAACAAAGACTGGTGTAACAGTGAACATTAATGGGTCTATTTGGGTCTATTTCCTTTGAACTGTGCATTTTCAGGCTGGTGAAATGAATCAGCCAAGTAATTATATTAAAATAAATGAGTCAGCTTGTATTTAAGATATTTTTAGAAACTTCTGGCATAAATTTAGAGAAAGACAACCATACTGGAATCTTACCAACATCAGCACAAATCAGCTAGCTGGTATATAATGATGTGCTACGTGATCGCTAGCGACACAGCTATGTTAGCACAACTTTTTTCTACTCGATGAAAGTTAATGTGAAGTAGGGCTGCACGATTTTGCATAAAATGAGAATCACGATTTTTTGGCTTAGAATTGAGATCACGATTCTCTCACGATTTTCTTTTCCAGTATACATATTTATTGCACTTATTAACTGCACATCAACTTCGTAACAGTTGAGACTGAACATAAAAACAATAAATAAACATAAAAACAACAAATGTCTCACGTTTTGTTGTTGCCGCAAAATGTTGTACTGCTTGAAATTCCAGCTCTTTATCCTCTCCAGGATACTTGAGGGTGCATGGGAGTTTGCCCAACCAGTCTACATGTGTTTTGTGGACTTGGAGAAGGCATTCGACCGTGTCCCTAGGGGTGTCCTGTGGGAGGTGTTGCGGGAGTATGGGGTGTCTGGCCCATTGCTACGGGCCATTCGATCCCTATACAACCGTTGCAAGAGCTTGGTCCGCATTGCCGGCAATAAGTCGGACTCGTTCCCGGTGGGTGATGGGCTCCGCCAGGGCTGCCCTTTGTCTCCGGTTCTGTTCATAATTTTTATGGACAGGATTTCTAGGCGCAGCCAAGTGGCGGACGGCTTTCGCTTTGGTGGCCTCAGAATCTCATCTCTGATTTTTGCAGATGATGTGGTTCTGTTGGCTTCATCGGGTGAGGGCCTCCAGCTCGCACTGGAGCGGTTCGCAGCCGAGTGTGAAGCAGCGGGAATGAGGATCAGCACCTCCAAATCTGAGGCCATGGTTCTCAGCCGGAAAAGGGTGGAGTGCCCACTCCGGGTCGGGGATGAGTTCCTGCCCCAAGTGGAGGAGTTCAAGTATCTTGGGGTCTTGTTCGCGAGTAATGCGAGAAGGGAGCCGGAGATCGACAGACGGATTGGGGCTGCAGCTGCAGTAATGCAGACGCTGCACCGGTCCGTCGTGGTGAAGAGGGAGCTGAGTGTAAAAGCGAAGCTCTCAATTTACCGGTCGATCTACGTCCCTACCCTCACCTATGGCCACGAGCTGTGGGTAGTGACCGAAAGAACGAGATCGCGGATACAAGCGGCAGAAATGAGCTTCCTCCGAAGGGTGGCTGGCCTCTCCCTTAGAGATAGGGTGAGAAGTTCGGCCATCCGGGAGGGGCTCAGAGTAGAGCAGCTGCTGCTCCACATCGAAAGGAGCCAGCTGAGGTGGTTTGGGCATCTGACAAGGATGCCCCCTGGGCGCCTCCTGGGTGAGGTGTTCCAGGCATGTCCCACCGGAAGGAGGCCCCGGGGCAGACCCAGGACACGCTGGAGAGATTATATCTCTCGGCTGGCCTGGGAACGCCTTGGTATTCCCCCGGATAAGCTGGAGGAGGTGGCTGGGGAGAGGGAGGTCTGGGCCTCTTTGCTTAGGCTGCTGCCCCCGCGACCCGGCCCTGGATAAAGCGGATGAAGATGGATGGATGGATGAATCAATAGTACGGAAGTGGAGGAAGCAAGAAGAATGAGTTGAGTAAAGTTTGACTTATCTGATTGTTTTGTTTTGCTTAATGCGCCTTATAATCCTGTGTGCCTTATGGTCCGAAAAATACGGTATTTAAAAACCTTTTGTTACCCAATCTTTCCTCCATTCATTGGCATAGGACACAGGTGTCGAACTCCAGGCCTTGAGGGCCGGTGTCCTTCAGGTTTTAGATGTGTTCTTGATCCTACACAGCCGATTTAAATGGCTACATTGCCTCCTCAACATATCTTAAAGTTCTTGAGAGGCCTGGTAATGAACTCGTCATTTGATTCAGGTGTGTTGACCCAGGGGGATATCTAAAACCTGCAGGACACCGGCCCTCGAGGTCTGGAGTTCGACACCCCTGGCATAGGATACATTTTCATTGCTCTACAGATGATACCCAACTTTATTAGAAACCAGATACTTACTCTGGATGGCATTACCTTGGCCCAGTAACACTGTGAGGAATCTTGGAATACTTTTTGACCAGGATATGTCCTTCAATGCACATATTAAAGAAATTTGTAGGACTACTTTCTTCTATTTGCGTAATATCTCTAAAATTAGAAATATCATGTTTCAAAAGGATGCTGAAAAACTAGAATTAGAATTAGAATTCAACTTTATTGTCATTGCACATGTCACAGGTACAAGGCAACGAAATGCAGTTTGCATTCATCCAGAAGTGCTTTAGCCATGATATAGATATATTACAGTATATATTAGCAATAATATAGATATGTGAGTATATTACAGAAATGGGTCTATTATGGTATGTTATAATGTACACGGTATGAAGTATGTTATGAATATGCTATAACTATAAGTATGTACAGGCTGTATTGAGTACAAGCTATGTACCGGCTATAAACAGGATATAAATATGAAAAACTATACAGAAATATGAGCTATACAGCTATACAGAAATGTGAACTATGCAAGTTATAAACAGTTGTAGATTTAAAATTTATCGTATGTACAGAATGATTATTTACACAGAATTATACAGTAGTGCAGTTAAGATAAGTGAGATATGTGGATAATGTCTACAGAGGCTATATAAAGTGCAAGTGGTTGTGAGTGGTGGTTCAGTCCATGTTATTATTGTGTGTATGAGGGTACAGTTGTCCATTGTGTGTGTAGGTGGTTGTGGGTGTGTGTATGTCCAGTCCATGTGATAACATGGGTCAGATGTCAGGAGGCAGAGTTCAGGAGTCTGACAGCTGTGGGGAAAACTAGTTCATGCATTTATTACTTCTAGGCTGGGCTACTGTAATTCATTATTATCAGGTTTTTCTTGAAGCTCCTTCACTTGAAATCACTTGAAAAATTTGTATTCAAAATGCTTGGAAATATTTTGCCCTTCAGTTTTCAGGCTCTTCTTTTGTGGATCCAGCTCCCAGTTTAGACGTGGGAGGGAGACACATTCTCAACTTTTAAGATTAGGTTTAAATCGTTCCTTTTTCCTAAACCATATAGTTAGGGCTGGATCAGGTGACTCTGAATCCTCCCAGGCTTCTTGGGGTTTCTCATAATGCACTGGGCGCTTCTTCTTTACTTGCCTCTTTCTACTCTTAGTTATTATTAATTTCTGTCTTTTGCATCAGATGTCTGCACCTTCTGCCAGAGGTTTTTTTTTCATCTGACAGGGAATTTTTTCCTTCCCACTTTTGCCAAGTGCTTGATTGTTTTGGTTTTCTATTATTGTAGGGTTTTTATCTTAAAAAGCACCTTCAGGCAACGGTTGTTGTGGTTTTGCGCTATATAAAATTGAATTAAATGTGCTATTAAATAATAAATACACGGCTGCATTTTTTACAAGCACTACAAAACAGATGGGGAGATGTGTCCGGTTTGATGCTCAAAAGCTACTTATTTGGTGCCAGTTCTTTACAAAATGGTATATTTATATCAATAATTGTGCATCATTGTCAAATCTTTTGATCACTAGTTATCATTATTGTCTGAAAACATTTCTATATTACACTTAAAAGAAATGGAGAATGTTAAAAAGGAAACTATCAATACATTATTTGTTTATGGGAATAAACATTTAATACATATGTATTAACCTCTGCTTTAAACCAACATCACCAATGATGATCCTCTACACTAGAGCAGGGCGATATGGCCAAAAATATTTATCACGATATATATATATGAAAATTTGCGATAACGATATAACTGACGATATAATTGATGCGAGACAAAATACAACTCCACAACATTACTAGCGCAAAAAGACAACCTTCCATTTATTTTCACTTAAACAAGAAGCTGTTTTTTATGTACATTAAAGCTTTATAAAAACGTAACAGTGCAAATGCAAATTCCTTGCTGAAAGTTTAACCAAAAGGCATTTCCAGTAGAAATGGGCTGACATATCCTGAGCATAACCATGTATAATATCCACTGAAGTTAAAAAGAGGTGCTTTGCAACATTAAACTGCAGTGTGCAGTACGTATTTTTCGGACCATAAGGTGCGCGGGATTATAAGGCACATTAATCGAAACAAAGCAGTCAGATAAATCAAACTTTATTAAACTCATTCTTCTTGCTTCCTCCACTTCTGTACCTTTGATTCATTAATGTTGAATTCTCTGGCAGCGGCTCTATTCCCATGTTGTTGCAGTATATTAATGACTAACCTCGTATTGTGGATGGATTATCTCAGTTGTTCTCCTGACTGAAGTTTGGTCCGTTTACAGCATCCTGCCATGCGATTGCATTTGTCTCTAACCATGAGGAGCCTTCATGTTAACTTTTATAAGTGTAAAAGTGTTAGGCTACGTTCACACTGCAGGCGAAAGCGCATCAAATCCGATTTTTTTGACCCTATGCGACCCATATCCGATCATGCTATGACAGTGTGAACGGCGCAAATCCGATATTTTCAAATCCGATCTGGGTCACTTTCGTATGTGGTACTGAATCCGATACATATCCGATGTTTTAGAAAGCGACTGCTGTTTGAACGGTCAAGTCGCATTAAATCCGCCTTTTACGTCACCGACACAAGACTGAAGCCAATTATCAGCGCCCGAGAAGACATCGCGAACGCTTCCTAGCCATCCAGTGTAGATGTCAGTGAAACTGTTGGGAAGACAACGTAAACATTTTATTTGTACTGTATAATCTGCAGATTCTGACAGAAATCTGCAGCTATCCTTTGAAGCACCGCTCCTCTCTTAAACAGCAATAAGGATCATTATTAGGTTATTTACATTATTATGTAAATAACAAAATAACTTAAAGCAAAAATTGGGAAACGTAAAGTCCGAAGTCTTTATATTAACGGCCATCAGTCAAACAATACTGTTTGTTCTTGGTCTAAACAGAGCGCGTTGTGTGTGACATCTTCTTTTGCGCATGCGGGCCGCTTTGAGCGTTCACACTAGAGCGCGTTTGCTGTCGCATTTTATTTGTAGTGTGAACGAGGAGACAAAAAAAATCGGATTTGATCAAAAAATCGGAATTGAGCATTAAGACCTGCAGTGTGAACGTAGCCTTAGTGTTCGTCCTCCAGCTTCACTGTGTATGTTATGCTAACATAGCTGTGTCGCTAGCGATCACGTAGCACATCATTGTATACCAGCTAGCCCAACTTCAGTAACCCTACAAACGTCACTGCTGTTTAGTTTCCTGTCTTCATTTATGTTGGAAGTGATAGCAGAGCTGTACGTTTGAATTTTTTCAGAAATCTCTCAGTCAGAACATGCAATATCATGCTTAGGTAACTAGCGAAACTAGCGAGCTAACGTCCGCTAGCTTCCTGCTAACTTCTAACTCTGTTAAATGTAATAAATTTTGTTTTCATGGATGCCTGGAAGTTAAACTTCATAGATACACCTGGTAAAGCAGCAATTCTGATCGTTTTATTAAAGATGAAAGAATTTAGACAGTTTTTAAACTCTCAGTGATGCTGCAGTGTTCTTTTGACCTGAACGATACGGAGTTTAGGACCCAGATTACTCCCAGATTTAAGAGCATCTTAGTCCGACAAATACGACAATTGTTGTGTATCTGACGGACAAACACCAAACCAGTTCCACATCACTGAAGTTGCACCATTTTTACAAACCAAATCTGGTTCATCTGTTTCACTCAACAATCGGCCATGTGCATATGAAAACAAAGGCTCTGCGCATGCTCGTTTTACTCATATTCTATCGCGATATTTCATTTTCCTATCGTTGCCTAACATTATACCGGTATTACCGTGAACGGTATAATATGGCCCAGCCCTACTCTACACCATATTTGGGTCAGTTTCTTTTTTAAAATCTTTTGGGTTTTTTCAACATTGGGTTGTGCAGCATGACCTTATCCCCCAGAGTGAGAATGTCAGTGTTCTCTTCTAATGTCATGTTCTAAGGTGTCTGAGGGAGAACCTTCAGAGGAAATGATGTATGGCATCATCTCATGCCTATCTCAGAGCACACTGTAAAAAACACTGTACAAAAACTATTTTTTGTTCATCGCTTACCAAATTTGCCATGCTGAAACTTTATAGATAAGAATACAGATAAGAGAGAAGCAAATAGGGAGAGATAATATATTGGGTTATTCTCACAAAGCCTCAAACATAAGATTGGCCAAATCAGCAAAAGCTTGTAATCTGTTCTTTAAACTTTTTGATCTTCTATATTCCTATTATTATAATGTAATATTTATTTTACTGGATGAAGTCTTGCACCATCTAGAGATTTTTCTTTAGATGCACTTGTGGTATCAATTTGAAGCTCCTACATTGCATTCTCCAGTTATCATATTCAGAATTTAGGTGTCTACGCCACTGATGGGGTGATGACACCATCGGTCTTTTATGACGGAGGGGTAAAAAGTTGGCACTATTGAAAATACTGCTTGCCATGGCTATCTGTGGTAAGCAGACAAAATGCATGATATGTATCAATTCTCTCCTAAACAAATAAACCTTCTGAAAATATTGCAGACAAGTTCTGGATACACTACTATAAACTTAAACGCAAAAAGAAAAACACAAAAAAACTTCAAAAACTGAAAATTATTTGGATAATAAAATGAGAGAGTCAAAAATCAAAAGGAGGATCAACCACTGAGAAGAGTGAAAATGTAATAAAACATGGCCTTTGTATCATCTGCAAACTTAAAGTCTAAGTTGCTGGTGTCTCAGGATCAGACAAAGGCTACGTTCACACTGCAGGCAAAAGCGCAACAAATCCGCCATTTTTGATCCTATGCGACCCATTTCCGGTCATGGTATGACAGTTTGAACAGCACAAATCCAATATTTTCAAATCCGACCTGGGTCACTTTCGTATGTGGTACTGAATAGGGCTGGGTATCGTCACTGATTTCTAGAATCGATTCAATTCCGATTCACAAGGTCCCGAATCGATTCGATCCACGATTCGATTTAATTCGATTTAATTCGATTTGATTCGATTCTGGGAAATTTTGACAGTCAGAAATATTATAATTCGACTGGTGCGTAACAAGCAAGCGAATAATACAGAAAAGAGAGAGAGAGAGAGAGAGAGAGAGAGCTGTGCATGAAGTGTGATTTTTATCCTGAAAAGTCGGCAAAAGTCAGAGGGAATTCATGACGATGTTTATGTGAAGCGTGGTTTGGATCTTCTTTTGCTGCTGGTTCGGTCAATATTGTTTGGAGAGAGATAAAACTAACAGCCATATGATCAGCGCAAAAAGGCAAGGCAAGGCAAGGCAAATTTATTTGTATAGCACAATTCAACAACAAGGTGATTCAAAGTGCTTTACAGAGACATTAGAAATAAAAAAAAAAATAAAAAGCATGATTTAAAATTGATTAAAACAAGCAAACAAACAAACTAAACACACACATTTCACACCTGTTCGCGCGATCTGAACCCTTATCGTAAGGGGAGCTACCAGTCCTTCTGTGGACGAGCTACTTTCTACTTTAAATTCCCTGAATTTAAAATACTCTCTAGACCCAGTCTAGACCCAGTTGGGGAGCTACCCAGAGCTCTAATCCCACACCTGTTCGCGCAATCTGAACCCTTATCGTAAGGGGAGCTACCAGTCCTTCTGTGGACGAGCTACTTTCTATTTTAAATTCCCTGAATTTAAAATACTCTCTAGACCAAGTTGGGGAGCTAAAAAAAGGGCGTAAACACACAGCGCGGACCCGCGGATCAGAATCAGCGAGCTGTCGGCTTTCAGCCCCGACTGTCAGCTGAGAAAGGCGACATCTCACTGATTCTGATCCGTCGGCGCTGTGTGTTTACGTCTTTGTGCAGAAGCCGTGTACCTGCTCTCATTTACTGTCTTAGCTGTTTGGTGGTTGTTGAACTTTTGTGATCTTTCACCTGAGATTCTGGCATTTCGGGCAAAATAAATTAATATTATAAAATCGATTCAGGATTTTAATGAATCGATTTTACGTTATCCAAGCCAGAATCGATTTTAATCGATAAATCGATTATAAAAACCCACCCCTAGTACTGAATCCGATACATATCTGATGTTTTAGAAAGCAACTGCTGTTTGAATGGTCATGTCGCATTAAATCCGTCCTTTATGTTACTGACACAAGACAGAAGCCAATTATCAGCGCCGGAGAAGACAAATGAGAAAGCATGGCGGCGGAAACTGGAGACGGAGCAAGTCAATGGACAGAAACTGAAGTTTTGGACTTGATTAACATATGGGGGAAAAAAAAAAACATATGGGGAGACAATTCTATTCAAGCTAAATGACTCCGTGTCCATATAAACCTCTGAGGTAGCAGCCACTGCTCCAAACAAGGCTATTGTTAAAGCACGGACTTTTTTCTCAGTGTCCTTCTTTCTCTAATTAATTTGTCAAAATTCTGTCGGTTACAACACCTACTAGCTCTGTAGCCACCATTTTTACTTCTGTAAACAGAGCGGGTTGTGTGTGACGTCTTCTTTTCCTCATGTGGGCCGCTTTGAGGGCCGTGAACCGTTCACACTAGCGCGCGTTTGCTGTCACATTTTATTTGTAGTGTGAACAACCAGACAAAAAAAAAATCGGATTTGATCAAAAAACCGAAATAGACCTTTTAGTGGGTCTTGGATGAGTTTTGAACCACTAATTTGTATTCTTTCTGCAGAATGCTGGTTTTACTGAAGTGAACTCCCTGCATCTTTGTATACACAGTAAATTATAGTGCATTGTTAGTATATCACCCTGTGATTGGGACATCACAACAATTTGCCTCATTAAGTAAATCTGACTATCATATAAAACTTAAATTCCTCTTATTTTCCTTTATTAATCTGCCGTGTAACTCATTTCCTTCTCTATGTTCAGCATTTCTATGACTGCAGAAAAATTTCCTCCATCCATCAGTTATCCCAGCTAACCTGAAGTAAAAATTATGGTTATCCTAAAGACTGCAATACAACAAAGTACATTACTAATGAAAACTGATTATACAGAAACTTAAGCACATTTTTATCAGTTAATATAGATCATAATCTCGAGGTTATATAGCATTCTGTCCTTCATCCAGCAACTACTCAAGAAGTAGTTTTTATTCCAGCATTACAATGTTCAGAGTTCAGCGGGTCATTTAACAAAAAACAAACAAACACAAAGAAAACCTCTAAATTTATCACCAGGTTATGGCATGAAATGGAAAATGCAGCTATAACGAACATGATCGACTCCACTTTGTTTATTATGCTGATGGTTTTAATGAATGTTTGGATAGCCAGTTAAAATCAGAATCAGAATCAGAATCAGAATACTTTATTGATCCCTGGGGGAAATTAAAAGGAAGAATTCTTACTTTGAGTTATCGATTATGTCACTAGTTAGCGAACAAACTAATGTAAGTCTATTAGCCACAACCAACCAACCGCATGACGTCATGTTGTGGCGTTGTACTGACAGAAGATGGCGCTATGCATGTTTTTCAAACTTTATCTTCGGGCACTGATTTCTTAAATCCAGCGTCACAGACACTGTTCATTTTTGAGAGCAGAGCTTAAGGGTGTATATTAGCCTGTATGTGTGGAGCATTTCATGTTCCCTTTAAGGTTGGTAGTTCGATCTCTAGCTGCTCCAGTCTCCATTCTGCATGCCAAATATCCTTGGGCAATGTTTGAATGCATGAATGTTAGCTAGAAAGCACTTAGGTGTAGATAAAATTGCTTGTATGAATGTTTGTAAATGGGTGAATGAAGTGTGTTGTTTAAAGTGCTTTGAGTCTAGAGTAGAAAAGGTGCCACTGAGGTGCCATTTCAGGACATAACACAATTCACTGATCATATTAACTCGGTTGAAAAAGACATCAACCCATTTCCTTGCAGATGTATTCAGGTCTACTGTGTGTCAGCAGCAATGAACTAAGAAAAAGACATGGGTCTACTTACAGCTCCAAAAGCGGCAGATGTTCAAAGATCTGCCAGGACAACGTGGTCAACATGGGGTTCTTGGACAGGTTTCTAAGAAAGAGAACAAGAAAGTAACAGAGAGTGTCAGAAACCTCACTTCAACGTGACAATAAAAGCTCATGGATGTTAGGTTTTCTACATGATGTTTTGTAATGAGTGCAAAACACGAGGGAAAAGTGAAATTCATAAAAGAGCAGAATTCCACTTAGGGTGTTTAGTCAGTTTAAATCGACTCTGGTTCATTTTCCCACTTAATGAAAGTTGTTTGAGCAGATGTGAACAGTAATAGTGTTTCTGACCACTGGTATACCACAACTGTACCCTTTCAACAGCTACCAAACGTTAAAGGACCTAGCTTGTATGAGCCTTATGGGATATTTATATAAAGATCCTCCAGCCTCAAACGGTATTACCCTTCAAGGACCTGCAGTTCAGAAAAGCGCCCCTCAGACAGCCAAACCCATCTGTTCTCTGATTCGATAGTTAAATTTGTGATTGACATGACATTGACCAATCAGCTGAAAGGAAGAAAAATCGGGTCAAAATCCATACTTGTAAGTTGAAACCTGAGTGCAGCGTTTCACACGTATTTTTTGGCTATGTCCACACACAAATCTTTTTTACGCACACACAAATTCTTTTTACACATATAAATCCTGATTTACAAGTACAAAATATTTATGACCACAATTTGAGCCCATAGCACTCCCTCACAACTATAGGAATAAGCCCAGGTTTCTCTTCAGTGCTGCAAAGAGGCTGACAAGGAATCAGAGCTCTGTTTAGCCGAGTATTCCTTTAACTTGAAATAGGCAAGGCAAGGCAAGGCAAATTTATTTGTATAGCACAATTCAACAACAAGGTGATTCAAAGTGCTTTACAGAGACATTAGAAACAAAAACAAATAAAAAGCATGATTTAAAATTGATTAAAACAAGCAAACAAACAAACTAACTAAACACACACATTTCACACCTGTTCGCGCGATCTGAACCCTTATCGCAAGGGGAGCTACCAGTCCTTCTGTGGACGAGCTACTTTCTATTTTAAATTCCCTGAATTTAAAGTACTCTCTAGACCCAGTCTAGACCCAGTTGGGGAGCTACCCAGAGCAATAGTGAGGACTTCACAAATTTCTTCATAATTAACCATAAAGAACCAACCATTCCTCAGATACATCATTAGGTACAACCACTTTTAAAATAAAGAACTGCTGATATTTACTTGTATTGTCTTTCCTCAGTGATTTTTCAGTCACTTCAATTACTTCCTCCAAACCATTAACATATCTACTTGACTCCAGATCCTACCATTAATTCATTCTTTAATCTGAAATATGATCAATCTTTATAGAGATCTGTATCACATGCTTTTAAGGTTGCAATAATTACACCACTTTTTTAAAAAGCAAAGGCTTTTTAAATTAACTGATCATCTACAAAAGAGCAGTTTATTCAAAGAGTTACATTCAGCATTTAGAGTTTACCACAGCTGCATGTTCTCCTTAAATTGCTGGCTGCCTTCTTATGGCTTCTTATCTTCTTATGGCTCAGTGTGTGAAGAGGACTCTCCATGTACGTGAACAAACCAAGGATAATTATGGAGTTCCACAGGGTTCTGTGCTAGGACTAGTTCTGTTTACATTATACATGGTTCCCTTACGCAGTATCATTAAAAGTTATAGCATAACATTTTCACTGCTGTGCAGATGACACATAACTTTATCTATCCATGAAGCCAGATAACACACACCAATTAGTTAAACTGCAGGAATGTCTTCTTGAAGACATAAAGACACAGATGACCTCTAATTTTCTGCTTCTGGCTGTCCCTCCCCAACCCTGGTTCTACAGGAGGTTTTTTCTTGTTAAAATGTACTTTTTCCTTCCCTCTGTCACCAAAGCACTTGCTCAAAGGGGGTATATGACTTTTGGGGTTCTGTCTGTTTTCTTTGTATTATTGTAGTGTCTTAACCTTCAAATATAAAGTGCCTTGAAGCAACTGTTGTTGTGACTCGCTGCTATATAAATAAAATTGAACTCAGTTGAAAACAAATACTAGTGAGCTTATGGTCAATGTACTAATTGATTACTTGTCCTGACCTCCTTTGATAGAACACAGAACAGGTATTTAAATAATCACCCTGCAGTGGTTTGAATCTCATTTATCTGCTTCCATAAGAAAACTGTGAAAACAGCAACACACACACACACACACACACACACACACACACACACACACACACACACACACACACACACACACACACACACACACACATCAGATGTTCTGCAGTATGTTCTTGCTTTCATCTGAACTTTTGTATAGTGATAGGATTAAAGCAGCTGATAGTGCTTTGTCCTTTTCAGCTGAGAAATTAGAGGGTGGAAGAAAACACAGAGAAGGAAAAAAACAGAAAGAGGAACAAAAAAATTTGGAGGAGAGGAAGAAAAATTTATTAGAAAAGCGAAGCTGACGGTTTGAAGAAGAGACTACCACTCACACCACAAGCAGTGATGAAGAATATGTAGCCCACTGAATGCACACTACTGGTCAAAAGTTTTAGAACACCCCAATTGTTCCAGTTTTTAATTGAAATTTAGACAGTTTAAGATTTCATTACACTCTGAAATGAAAGCATAGTACAAATAAGCAATTTGAGTTAAAAAGAGAAATTGTGGAATAAATTTATAGACCAAAATGTATTCTAAACCACCTTTGGCAGATTTAACAGCTGCACACACCCGTGGCATTCTTTCTACAATAGAAATAAATTTTCAATATTAACATTAATAAAACTATTAGTAATAACAAATATTATTAAGAAATTTCTTCCCATATCTTTTGCAGAAATTCCCATAATTGTGTGGCACTTGTAGGTTGCTTTGCTTTCACTCTTCTGTCCAGTTCATCCCAAACCAGTTTGATGGGGTTTAAGTCTGGAGACTGTGCTGGTCACTCCATGTTTTCAACTGACTGTCTTGTTCTTTTTTTTCCTAAGGTAGTTCTGGCATAGACTTATGTTTTGGGTCATTATCTTGCTGTAGGATGACCCCTGATCAATTAGGCGCATATCAGAGGGTATTGCATGGCGCTGCAGAATGCTGTGGTAGCTGTTTTGGTTCAGTGATCCTCTCACTCTGTACAAGTCAACGACCCTGGATCCAGCAAAACAGCCCCAGACCGTCACACTTCCTCCTTCATGTTGGACAGTTGATGCCACACACTGTGGAACCATCCTTTCGTCTACTCTACGGCGTACAAAGATCCTGAGTGATGAACCAAAGATTTCAGATTTTGATTCATCAGTCCGTAATACCTTCTTCCAGACTTGAGTAGTCCAATGATGGTGTTTAATGGCCCAGAAAAGCCTCTTTGTCTTATTCTGACATCTTAGCAATGGCTTTCTTGCTGCAACTCATCCTGTCAAACCTGCAGCTCAAAGTCTTCTCTTGACAGTTGACAATGAAACTTGCTCACTACGACCTCTATTAAGCTGTGCTTGAAGCTGTTGTGCTTTGAGCCACCTGTTAACTCTCAAAAACTCACCCTCTGATTCAGTTTCTTTTCCTTTTTATGGTGAAGGAAACTGGAATCACTGACACCTTGACTTTCTTTGCAATTTCTCTGTAGGAAAGACCTGCATTTATAAGTGTTATGATGGTCTGTCTCTCTTTCATTGTTAATTGCCTTTTTCTTGTCATTTTTGTAGCAACACAGAGAACTATTGTTCTGCAGTACAATAATGTTCCATTGATACTAATGAGGGTATGCTGCAACAGTGTGTTCCAACATAAACCCTTATGCAGACAGAGGGGGTGGTAAGTAATCCTGAAAAGTTGGAACACCTGTAGGAATTAGTAGCACCAGCTTTCAAGACTTGATAAACCTTCATAGCTGCAGAACAGCTTTACATTGTTGACCCATTTTGTGTTCGTTGAAAAAAGCTTTTTTGTATAATTCTGAAATGTAGATTATTTTTCAGTTTTAGGTAACCTTAGCTTATTTTTTTCAATCTCTGGCAGTTCACCACTTACATTTGTACCATTTCAAGCTATCCATTGGACAAACCTGCTGTTGAGGACTGCGCTTGAATATTCCCAGTACATTTATCTGACAGCTGTAGCTTTTAGCTAATTCTAATCACCAAAAGAAATATAATTCTCCATCTTCTCCAGCAAAGTTCTAGGTGCAGCAAAACTTTTCATTTCAGATTCTGTGAGAGTAAATGAAGTGCACATGACAATTAGCTTTCTTAAATGGGATTCAGTTTTAAGTGTCATCAACTTGTCCATTTCCTGCTACAACAAACCAAAATGCCCACTGCTCACAAACAATAAACTCTGTTTTTCTCTTCTGTGGTCACAAATTCTTTGATTTTGTTCTATTTGTTCCTCTCCTCTTCTTTCAGCTGGTGATGTAAGAGTGTTTATTATTCATAGCTGCTGAGATCCAATACCTCATCAGTATTCCACTCAGGACTGGGAGAGAAAAAGCATGCAAGAAATATAAAATACATATTTTTTTATGTAATTTCTGATGAGTCTTTAATGCTGTTTGACAAACAGCATTAAAGAGTCGAAATGTGATCTTTGGATGTATTTTGCTGTACCCAGTGATTCACAATAGAGGTAAAAATAGAAAATATAGTGATGATAAAAATCCAGGTCTCATTTTATAAAACCCTCCTTATTCCTGTCAGCCTTTCTCTATACAAACCAGTAATCACAGATCTTACTGGCAGCATTTCCTGCTTTAAAATAATTTAGAGCATAAAAATTACATGAAATTAGAAAAAAAAAAGTATTTCACTCACAGTACTGCACACACTACCACAGTGTCATAATCACTACAACTGATCATATAAGACTAATATTCTACCATTCTCAAATTTCTGACGACCATTGTGTTGCATGTCATGCACTCTGAGGATGGTGGGACTACAGATTTATCTTCAACCTTCTTAACACACACACACACACACACACACACACTAATTTATATTGCTCAAGAACATAAGTGTGTGATGGTAAAGTGCAAACTGCATCCAGCTAGCCAAGAACCCAGACTGATATTAAAGCCGAGTGAATGCTGACCTCAGCCCAGCAGTCTGACCCTGACCTTTAACAAATAACAAGGGGTTAAACAGTCTGTCTTTCTAACTGTTCATGTTTCTAAAGTAGAATCGCTGTGGCTGTCAGCTTTGTGTTCATGCGTAAATACTAAGAGAAAGAGTATGTGTCTTCATAGTATAGGGATTTGTGTTGGTATGTGGGACGATAGTCTGTAGGTTTATATTATAAAATGGTAAATATGTTTCAGGTCATTTTACAAAGGAACAAGAAAGTAATGTAATATGTAACAAATTACTTTCTTTGGAGAGTAATAATTACTGTAACGAGTAATGTGCAATAGATTACTTTTTTGAGTAATGACCTTAACACTGATCACAACAAAAATGGGAAATGCCTCCGACATGCACAAACATTTGTCCACACAGCATGCAATTCCTTGGCGAAACCAAACAGCCACTCCTTAAACCATTTGATTTTAGAACTGAAGCAGCCTCTTGGATGAGAGGTGAAACATCTTCACAAAACTTTAAAAAGTCCAGTTGCTTTCTTTCCAAGCTCCTGAGACATAAATAAGGACAGCTGTAATATTAATGTATCTACATGTGATCTACATCTGAATCTGTGATGGGAGTTTATGGGTAGTGGAATCAGTGCAACACTCCCTATACTCATGGATCCATGGATGACTGCATATATTACAGTAATGCATATCTGTAGTGACTGTAGTGAAATCTTATCTGAGTACAATACTAAACACAAGCACTGGTGATTAGTATGTGCTATTTTCAGAAGTGACAGATGTGAAATGACAGGTGTTGTTGCGGTCAGTCATTCACTCTGTCTGTGACACAATACTGAGTGTGTGGTTGTTTCATGTGTCAGTCTAAGTTCTGTCTGTTCTGCTCACCAAACCACTAATTGTGCTTCAGTTTTAATAGAGTTCCCTGCTTGTAAACACTAAAAAAACTTTAAAGGGACACAATGTTTATTTCCATTAATACACTCTGCTACTAGTTTATTAGGTTTTTTTATCAGTCCAATTCAAAAGTGTCCTGTGTTACTGTGTTAAAGAGACAGTCGATATGTGCAGGGTGCAGCATGGACAGGACAAAGGGTTTGTATGTGCCCAAAAACGGTAAGTGTTTCAGTATCAGTATTATCAATCAAGTTTTTGTGTGTGTGTGTGTGTGTGTGTGTGTGTGTGTATACTCACATGTAGCGCAAGTGTGGGTTCTTGGAGAAAACGCGAGCCTGGATTGTATGTAGGTTGCTCCTCATAATGGTTCTACCACACACACACACAGACAAAGAAGAGAGAAAGCACTTTGAATAACTTTCAGCTCTGTTACTCTGACAAACAGACAATTAAAAATGAATGAACGAATGAGCAGATAACAACTTAACAACTCGAGACGATTTATAGTTGGATCAAAATCAGGTCAACTACACAACAAATGTGAAAATCAGTGAAAGTATATTATTATTAGAACTTATTATCCCACTTCTGACAGTGAGTTTCTTGCTTGAAACAGCGCCAATGAATGGATTATTTTCCATTTTTGCTCGTAGTACATCTGTATATTTGCTCTCTGCTTAACTTATATACAGTGGCTTGCAAAAGTATTCGGCCCCCTTGAACTTTTCTGCATTTTGTCACATTACAGCCACAAACATGAATCAATTTTATTGGAATTACATGTGAAAGACCAACACAAAGTGGTGTACACGTGAGAAGTGGAATGAAAATCATACATGATTCCAAACATTTTTTACAAATAAATAACTGAAAAGTGGGGTGTGCGTAATTCCAATAACATTGATTCATGTTTGTGGCTGTAATGTGACAAAATATGGGAAAGTTCAAGGGGGCCAAATACTTTTGCAAGCCACTGTATATGTCATGTGAAAGTGTATGAAGAGAGCTGCACAACAACCAACATTTAGCATATACCTGTAGAAGCAAAAGATTTCAGCCAATTCTGGTCCACTTTAAATCCGGAGGGGAAAGTAGGCTGTGCGAGTTAATAAGCAGCACTGCCCAACCGTTGAGGCAGCAGTAAATCTGACAATTTTTAAAGGTCAATGGCCAACAACTAGCACATTTTGCTACTCACTCTTTCACCTGTACTGTAACAAATGTTATTTACAACATTTAAAGAAATAAGTTTGGTCTCAAGAAAAGTGAGGCCAAAATTAAGAAAGGTGTTGTTGCTGGTTCTAAAAATCCATGATCTGATATTTAATGATGAGTTAAAAAGGAAACTCAAGTCAACTGAATGAGTGGCATGGGAAGGATTCATACAGGTTGTCAATCAGAGCACACAATTACAAAGAGCTTTGGATAACATGAAAGCACATCAGCTAATGAGTGACAGAATGTCAGTGAAGATGCACTTTTTGAAATCACACTTTGACTTTCTTCCACCAAATCTGGGCGATGTCAGTGATGAGCTAAGGCAAAGATTTCATCAAGATACGAAGGTGATCGAAAGTAAGTGATTTTGGTTTTTTTGGAGATCTTTGCTATTCCACAGTGTTAAGCGCACTAATTAATAAACTAAACAGATTTACAACAATTTGCTCACCTAGAACATGCTGAAAATCATTTAATAGGAAATTATATATCAGCACAGTATTATGTATGTCTGTGAAATAAAGCTATAATAGAGGCTATTTAGTGTTTTCTATGAGAAACATTAATGGAAATGGTTGTAGAGTAATAGCCTCCAGAGAACCAGCCTATTCATTGATGTCCTCTGTGATGGACATTTGTTTTCGTTCTCTATCGTTTGACTTATTTGAGCTACTCTACTAAGTCTTGATGTACTAAAAAGAGTACAACCTGGGCTTTCCATTGATTTCTCATGTGTTTGTGTGGCCTCTATTAGATCCAAAGAGAAAGGAAATCACAACAAAAGTTCAATGGAAAGATTCTTTTTTCCACGGTTCTGAGGAGGAAAGTCCAAACGATAGTGAGCCTTTCTAATATTTCCCTAGAAGTGCCTCTTAGTCCTTAACCAAACTCTTAATACATGTTAAGATACACACTGATTTTAGACAGCAGTATGTCATTTTGAACTCAAAAGCATACAGGAGTTATGGCAGCTGGGATGAAACAAATCTCATCTATAACTTGCATCTTGTTGTGGAGACAACAAATGTTTAGCATAACAAGAAGAGAAAAGAAAGAAATGGAGGATGATAAAAGAAAAAAATTGACTGGTCAGAGATGCACAGAAAGAACAGAGCAGCTGTGTCTCTTGTTTGGAAGTTTTATGGTTCATTAAAAAACAAGTATGATTTGAGTACCAGTATACCCCAGTGGGTTGAGCAGCCGACCCAAATGCTGAACGGCTACTGCAGATCTGATTCCCCATGCCAGGACATTCCCTGCGGATCATTTCACTTGCTCCCTGTCCATCCTTTCCTGTCTGCACTATTGTCCTGCCAAAAAAATAAATGAAAATTTAAGGCCAAAATTGAATCTTAAAAAAAGCTGTAACTATAGTAACCTATTGCTAGTAAATCATAATGATTTAACAAAGTGAAGAAAAATTCGATGTGGAGGCCAGTGAAAAGCTGCTCTGTTGTTTGTTTTAAGGCACAGTAAAGCCACATTTTAGGTGTGGCCAAGTGACAAAGGGTTTTTGGTTTGGTGGCCTCAGGATCACCTCTATTTTGGGCGGATGATGTAGCTCTTCCGGCTTCATCAGGTGCTTGCAATGGTATTGGTTGCAACCAACAGTGAAGCAAAATGACTGTACAAAAGATGGACGACCTGGCTCCACTTCCTCCCACTATGCAAAATTGAAGCCAATATGTATTGCTCCAGGGGACTGTCATCTTATATAAGCTCAAAGATATAAAATGATCACTTTTTAATCCTAGTACAGCATCGAGTCAGTCAAACTTCTGGGATGTTGATCTGGTAAGTTAATTGGCAGAGGGGGGTGTTGATTGGTTTCAGCTTCGTTGGTATAAATTAAATTAAAGATGCACTAGAGAAGAAACAATAAGAGAACCGTGGAGCCTGACTGGCATTTGCCATAGAGTACCAGAATTGGCGGGTCCACTACTGGCACCCTGTGCTTTTCACAGATGAGAACAGGTTCACCCTGAGCACATCTGCGGTTAACATTATGCTGCCTGTAACATTGTTCAGCATGACCGGTTTGGTGGTGGGTCAGCAACGGTCTGGGAAGACATGTCCATGGAGGGACACACAGACCTCTACAGGCACCCTGACTGCCATTAGGTATGAGGATGAAATCCCTGGACCCTCTGTCAGAACCGACACTGCTGCAGCGTCGCAGTGCAGTGAGTCAAAATCACTCAAATGCTCATGCTTTCCCATTTTTTTCTGTTCTTAACACATCAACTTTGAGCACAAAATCTTCATTTGCTCTCTCATAGGATGTCAACAGTTCTACAAAAATTTGGATTTGGTTCATTCTTCATGTATTGGATCAAAACACTAAGCAGTTCTCAAAATGCACGTGTTAGGACAAATGACCTTACTTTCCAAAGCTTCAATCTAAAGAGGGACACCAGACAGCGCTGTCTGCTTTCAACCTCAGTTTTAGTCATTTTCATCAAACTACTGTTATGGAAAAATTCTAGTTTATCCTCACATTTAGATTTATATGTTTAGAATCTTACTGTATGATTTTTGTATAAACCTTTGCCTGCTTAAGATGAAGCAAGTGTGTGTCAGTATGACCTCACAAAGAACTGCTTAGCTACGCCTAACGATATTGTGGAAGGACGAAACTCCCAAGATGACCGGTGTCAGGAGCTTCCTGGGAAAAGATAGTGGCAGTTGCTCTCTGCCCAGCAACAGCCCGTGGGACAGAAACCTGTTGTAACTAAAAAGATGCAGAGAGTTGTGTGTGGAGGGGTATAAAAGAGGAGCTGAGACATCCCAAGGGCAGAGCTGGCATGACTGTGAACTGTGATGGTTGATGTGTGTGTTGGCTCTCCTGCGCAGTAATAAATAGCTTGATCACAGCTCTTTCCATGTTGCAGACTTTATTTACAAAATTCCATGACACTACTAGCAGCAGCAATCCGACAAAATGTAGATATAAATAGATACAGACCACAAGATAAGCCTGTATGCTGATGATGCATTACTGTTCCTTGGGAACTCTCAAACCTCTCTTCTGAAGACAATCACACTCATAGATAAGTTCTCATCCATGTCAGACTACTCCATTAACTCAACAGTTCTGCCTCTGAACTGTAAATTTCAGAAGACCTCCATCACTACACTACAGTCGGGCAACATTAGGTATTTAGGTATAATTTTTTCCACCAGCCTCTCGGTATGATTGAACCATATCCCTCTAGTAGAAATGGTAGAAGATAATCTCACGTTTTGGAAAACTTTACCTATAGCACTCAATGATCAGTCGTCACAATTAAAATCTGCCTAAAATAAACTACTTGTTCTCACTGATCCCTAACAAACCATTTACTGCCTGGTTTAAGACACTGGACTCAAACATCTCAAGTTTGAAAACTCTACAAAAGCCAAAACACAATGGTGGTTTAAAACTACCAAATTCTTATTATTATTTCTTATCCAATAGATTGCTTATATGCTTCAAAATGCATCAAATCAAGCTCGCTAGGTAGCCCATGGCTGGACCTAGGACAAGCACTCTGTGGAAAAGTAAAAATCTCTAATCTGCTTTTCATAAGGCATAAACCTTTCACCATGGAACGAGAAAGGGATAAAACACGTAGGAAATGTTATTCAAGGGGAAAACTTTAATGCCATTTCATTTAATTTCAGGAACTCTCATCAAGACATGGAATCAGCAACACTAAGTTTCTTGATTATCAGCAACTGAAATGTATCACACAGGAAAGATTTAATCCCGATCAACTGAACTTAGAAATACCTACTTTGGTAACAGAATTTTTACATTTCTGTATATCAAAATTTGTAATAAAAGCTTACTGTATATAGTAAGTTTTTATTAAAAAATGATGATTCAATCTTCCGACTACAAAGTGAGAGTGATATCTTTCCGTCAATCCAAATCACAACTTCTGAACACAAATACGCTTAAATACATTCAAAATGACTAAAAGCCCTTCTTACAACTTATACAATGTACTTGTACAAATATGCAATATACAAAGATGACCACTGCTGGGACTGGTGTCACACCTGTCTCCTCTATTTTAATAGCATTCTAGTTTTTCACACAGTCATGCTCACTATTTACAACTCATACACTCACTCAGTATAGAGCGAATGAGCTAAACAATTTCTTTAGCAGGCTTAGTTCACAGAGATGGTCCTGTACCACAATGCTGTAAAATACTCAGTTTAGCATCAACTACCAGGCTGCAGTCCATGAAAAATTCTCACTTCACATTACCCTATTTTGTAGTCAACTGCCTATCAGATGTAATTACTCAGTTGAATTTAACCAATGACTACACCCTGTAATACAATAACTTGTGGAGCTGGTGGACTTTCAGCATGTCACATCGCAAAGGAATTTTGCTCACTCTTTTTTTAATATGTAGCTCCTTGTTGTTTTCCTTTCTATTTTAAAAATTAAGGATTTTGCTTTAATTTATTTTGAAAAACTTTAGCTATTTCTGATACCAACAGAACAATTGCACGTGGAGGAAACACATCTATTACCTATTGTTGGAAGAAAAATAACTATAAAGCTATGCAGGTTACTTTAAGTTTGTTTTCCTATTGAAATTCTAATACCATGATAGTGAAATAATGTTTATGTCATTAGTCTACCTGTATTTATGGAAGTAAATCTAATTACAATTAAATATCTAATTGAATGGAATCAGTGAAATAAAGTCCTAATAGCTTTGACAATAGTAAAAGTAAAAAACAAAGAAAAGCTGGTTTAAGTAAGTCACCAGCAATTGGGGTGAAAGCAAACCAACCTATTCATGCACTGTTAAATGCTGTTTTCCTCGACGCCCTCTCTTACCTAGATTTGAAATAAATGACAAAGGCAACTCCAGACTAGCCATTTGTGTGCATGCATGCATTGAATTCTGCACGTAATCTGCACCACAAATTATTTTGCTACCACAATAAAACAGGAAGTGAGGGAAACAGACATAGAACTAAACATGGGGGAATTAACACAGAAGGGAAAGGCTGGAAAACACTAAGGGACTCCATAAAGATTAAAACAAACTGAAGATATTTAATAAGAAACAGGATTTGAAATTCAACACACAACTATGTATCAAAGCACTGCTAACAGCCTTACTGGACAATATTGTTTACTTCCCAAGTGGTCCAGCTCCAAAGTATGCTGAGGTGCTTCCTTTCATCTGCTGTAGACTAAACTGTGAATTGTGAACAGATTCTTTCCTGAGATTGGGATATCTCTGGGTCCAAATATTATTAGAACCCCATGCTTGGGTCAGTGGGTCTTTGAAGTGTGCAGGGCTGCTTGAACCTCTTTAGAGGAAACATTTGCTTTTGCGCATGTGTTTTTAAAGCACTGGTCTGATCCCCAAGAATAAAGTTAAATTTCACTGGCCAGACATTTCAGTGATAACATGTTGTAGAAAATGCCTTACTACTTACAGCCTCTGTAAGCCGGTGTAGAGCTCCATATCGAAATCCCTCAAGGTCTGCAGACCAGTCCAATTCTCGATGTGTCTGTAAAGGAATACAGGCAAGACACTGTAGTAGGGTGTATAATGTATCAAGTTACAAGTAACAAATTAATAATCTAACAATTTATTTCATGGATCAGATTTGTTGGGCTGTTTATTCTAGGGTGACCAACCGTCCTCTTTTCCTATATTCTGACAGAGGACCCGTGTGTGTGACATCACCCCCAAACTGCTGCTTGTTCTGCGCTCACAGACAGGACAGACAGCGTGTAGCAACGCACCTAATGATGTTTAAAAGATCCCAAAGCGCAAGTCCATCTTTCAGACGAACTGCAAAAGAAATTTCCCTCGTACCGACCATAGCTGGATGGTGATTTTTCGTTTTTATGGGCCGATGGGGGTTTTTTTGTAACGGTATAAACAATGAAAGGTGGTGGATTGGCCAGATGCTGGCCGATGTGTAAAAATAACTCAGTTGTTTGGTGGTGGCTGTGGCGGAGCTTCCACAGAGGTCAGCAGGTGGATGAGGGAAAGGGGAGGCAGGAGGAGGAGAGACCCGAGGCGGTTGCAGGTGAAATGAACTTCAGGTAAGAAGTTATGACCTGCAGTCTGAGTCAGATATAAACCAAATTTAGGTGGAGTTTATTTTCATTATGCTGACCTTTTACAGTCAGTTACAATAACTCGCACTGCGTACTAGCTAGCATGACAGAGTTTCTACAGCTGGGTGGGTGCTATGATGCTACTGATGTTGAACTTTATTCACAAGGTTAGTTATTAGAGTTGCCAACCGTCCTGTAAAAAGCGGAATCGTCCCGTATTCAGAGGAAATATTAAGCATTTCGTATTGAGGTGAAAAGGAACAGTTTGTCCTGGACTTCAGCTAGAATGGAAAAAGACACAAAGCTGGAGTTATTCTGCATCGTTACGCTGCACAGCTGCTTCTTCTTCTCTCATTCTCTCCCCCTCTCTCTCCTGTTGCTCCTTCAATCATGACACTGATCAGTGATAAGTGAAAGAAGAACAGAAAGAAGATACCGCCAGATGTCGCGCTAAACAACAGCAGCACGTTTAAGCTTGATCAGCTGTTGTTAGAATTTATTTAATATTAATTTCTAGTATCAGCTGATGTTTGCTGGAGCCACAGCTGTAAAAGCTGCTGGTCATGATGTCGGTTTGGATATGTGGTGAGAGGGAAACATGAGGATGAAACCAGGAGATGTCCTTACTGAATCATCAGAGCTGAACAAGTGATGGAGAAACAGGTTTACCTTTTAGGTGACATGAATGAGTTGAAGGGAAGTTATGAACTGTTTCTGAGAGACAAATAACACCAGGATCCTTTTTTATGTAGCTGACAGCTGGTAACTGTGCAGGGGTGGGTCTAGCAAAGCTTTGCCAGGGGGGCAGGTAGGGCATTAACAGGGAGAGGGGGACACAAAGAAATACTTTTCTTTCTTATTCTCATTTAAAATCTCTCACTTTTATTAAACTATTATCTGAATCTTACAACCAAAGTTTTTACCTGATGTAAAATGTATAGAAATCATACATATACCAACAAGACAGTGTATATCACTGTCACAACAGCGTTTGTTTTCATTCAAAGGCTTTATGGTTTTTCCTATAATACCTGGTGGGCCGGTCTGTAGTCAAAATGCCGGGGACGATTTTATGTTTCTTTAAGCAAGTTCTTCATGACTGAGCCAAGTGTCCTCTTTGTTGGAAATCTAAATATGGTCACCCTAGTTTATTCTATAACATGTCAGATAGTTAGCCCTGTAGCCCAGTTGGTTTCCTCCAGTTATGCTGGCCTCCTGCCACAGTCCAAGGACACTGAAGTGTGACATGTTAGGTTGACTGATTATTCTAACGTTGCTGTAGCAAAATAAATATTTGATAACTTTGAGCAGAGTGGTTGAACTGATGATTGCCATATGACATGGTATAAATACATTAGAGCAGGGATATCAAACTCATTTTACATGGTAGGTCACATACAGCCCACTTTGATATTAAATAGTCGGTTAGATCCCAGTTACCCCTGTACAGGAGGTCTGGACCAGCTCTCCATCTAACGGGTCAGAGTCTCTATATCCCTATGGGTATCACCATATTAGATGAACTGAGACTGATTTAAGCCGGTGTTGATGAGACTCACCATGGTAGACTGACTGGACCAGTGAAACTCTTCTTTGTGTCATTTTAAAGTTTACTTATACATTTAATTTCAATTGGTTGTCTCAGTTTTTCCAAAAGATTAGAAAATACTGCTTTAGTTAATGAAAAGTGTCCGTTTGACGTTTTTGGCTTTAATTTTAAGAAATAAAGGTGTAAAACTGCAGAAGAAGTTTTGGTAGCTCATTGCCCAAACTGTCCTGTAATTACAAAGCTATAGCACATAGAAAGAGAAAATGCTAAACACAGACTTAATTAAAGAGATGAATATTTGGTGGAGATCAGTGAATACTGTCACGGCTGCCGAGGCGAGCCGTGTGGAGTTAGAAGAAGGACCCAAGATGCAGGCAGTGGATGAGATGCCGGTGAGTTTATTTACACAGTGGTGAGAAGGCAAAACAGGCAAGAGGGAAGACAAAACTAAAGACCTGAACTGGGAAAGCTAAATGACAAACCTGAGATGAAACAAAAAAGGGAAGAGAGGCAGAGAGAGACGAGCAGGACACCGAGGAACACAGACTGACGCGGAGTTACACAGACGAACAGGCAGGAGAACACACAGGGCTTAAATACACACACACACCAGTAATCAGGGGATGAGAGACAGGAGGGCAACACAGCTGGGAGGAATCTGGGCTGACGGGACAGGGGAAACGTAAACTGATCACACTCACATACGACACGGACCTTCACAATAAAACAGGAACTCAGATACATGGAACCAGACAAGACATTGAACTAAACAGACAGATTCACAAACAGATGGGGAGACACCATAGACAGACAGATACAGACGCAGACTCAGAGGCAGATCGAAAATAACACAGAACTTAAACAATCATCATCTAGAAAATGATAACAAACTAAAAGCGCTGGGTCACCGACCCAGGACCATGACAGTACCCCCCCCCCTCAAGGGCTGGCACCAGACAGCCCAGCAGAAACGAAAAAACGGACCAAAACAAAACAGAAAACAACCCGACCAGGGCGGGCGGAGGGGGCCCAGGACGGAGGGACAGAGTCCAAAAAGGCCCAGATGGTCAAGTTCAGGAGGCCGACCATGCGAATGGCAACGGGGCAGGTCCGGATGCCGGCCACGCAGTAGGCAGTGGCGTGGAAACAGTTCTGGGGGCCGACTGTCCGGACGGCAACGGCGGCGTGGAAACAGTTCTGGGGCCGACCGTGCGGACGGCAACGGCGGCGTGGAAACAGTTCTGGGGGCCGACCGTGCAGACGGCAACGGCGGCGTGGAAACAGTTCTGGGGGCCGACCGTGCGGACGGCAACGGCGGCGTGGAAACAGTTCTGGGGGCCGACCGTGCGGACGGCAACGGCGGCGTGGAAACAAGTCCGGAGGCCGGCCACGCGGAAGGCAGTGGCGGCGTTCAGGAGGGCGTTCAGGAGGGCGTCCACGGTGGCGGAGATGCCCAACAAGCGGCCTGGCAGATGACCGAAGATGTGGAGGTGGTAGTAGGGGACCTGAAGGCTGCGTGGCCCCTGCAGCCCCAGGCGAGGCGCAAGCTGAGGCTGGACCAGACAAGGCGGAAGCTGAGGCTGGACCAGACAAGGCTGATGAGGATGACGAGGAAGCTGAGGCCGGACCAGGCGAGGATGACGAGGAAGCTGAGGCCGGACCAGGCGAGGCTGAAGCAGAAGCGGAGGCCGGACCAGGCGAGGCTGAAGCAGAAGCAGAGGCCGGACCAGGCGAGGCAGCAGCTGATGAGGATGCTGAAGCTGGACCAGGCAAAGCAGCTGATGAGGATGCTGAAGCTGGACCAGGCAAAGCAGCTGATACTGAAGCTGAAGAGGAGGCCACTGCAGGTGATGCGGGAGCTGGACCAGACGAGGATGAAGACACGGAGGCTGGACCAGGCGAGGATGAAGACACGGAGGCTGGACCAGGTGAAGCGGATGAAGCCGAAGCATGCGCTGGACCAGGCGACGCTGAGGAGGCTGAATCCGGACCAGGCGACGGCGTGGAGGATGCAGACGGAGGCGCTGAAGCAGGTGGCGGCATGGATGAAACTGCTGCTGCAAGCGTGGATGAGGCTGCTGGTGGAGCAGCTGGTGGCTGGATGGGCTCCTCGGGCCCCCCAGCTGACGAGGAAGGAGGCTGGACGGGCTCCTCGGGCCCCCCAGCTGACGAGGAAGGAGGCTGGACGGGCTCCTCGGGCCCCCCAGCTGATGATGCAAAAGGCTGGACGGGCTCCTCGGGCCCTCCAGTGAGAACAGTCTCAGGACCAGTGGGCACAGGGGCCCCTGGAACACACAGGACAGAACCAGCAGGCGCACGGGCCTCTGGCAGGCACAGAACAGGACCAGCAGGCGCACGGGCCTCTGGCAGGCACAGAACAGGACCAGCAGGCACACGGGCCTCTGGCAGGGACAGGACAGGACCAGCAGGCACACGGGCCTCTGGCAGGGACAGGACAGGACCAGCAGGCACACGGGCCTCTGGCAAACACATAGCAGGCTGCAGCTGCATAGAGCATCGACGCTGCTCAGGCAGCGACAGCCGGGTGCGGCCCTCAGCTGGCTTCTTAACCTCCAGGGGTCCGGAGTCTGCTGGGGGCTGAAACCCAGCCTCTGGGGAGGCCCTGGAGTGCACCTCAGTTTTAGAACTGGCCAGCCTTTGAGGAGTGTTGACATTATTACTAGGTGTGTCCCTCTGCTTGGAATGGACGGGCGAGGAATGGTGTTTTTCGGGTTGAATTGACTTGTATTGTTTTACAGGTGGAGCAATTGGTACAGGATGCCGGGCTAGCGGCTGCTGAACAGGAGGCTGGACTAAGGGTGACTGACATAATGGTTGTGATGACAACGGTGGTGGAGGTGGCGACTGAGCTTCGGGCCGGGCGGCTAACTGAGCTTCTGGCCGGGCGGCTAACTGAGCTTCTGGCCGGGCGGCTAACTGAGCTTCTGGCCGGGCGGCTAACTGAGCTTCTGGCCGGGCGGCTAACTGAGCTTCTGGCCGGGCGGCTAACTGAGCTTCTGGCCGGGCGGCTAACTGAGCTTCTGGTAGATAGTCTTTCTTATTTCCAGATTTTGGTTTGAAAGTCCGGGTTGGCATAACAGAGGACTCGGAAGAGGCAGAATGAAAGCAGTCCTCTAGATCCTCAGAGCGAGTGTTAACGGACCTTGGAGTATCAGACAAAGAATTAACAGTTTCCGAATTACTCTTTTCAAATTTGAATAACCCTGAGTTGACTGGTATTGAATTACTAGATTCAGGAAAAACTGACAGAGTGTTCATGAATGCACGCTCAGATGGAGCAGAAAAAACACTGCGCTCCTGACTCACGGAATCCGCCGGTAACTGACGGCCGTGCGGACGTCGCTTCCGCCTGGGAGAAGGGGCGAGACTGGCCGGGGAAGCGGACGGTGATGCGAGGCAGCTCTGAAGTGGCTGCTCCTGCTGTGAGGTGGATGGGCTGGGTGGAATGAGGATGATTCCCAGTGCTTTGTAAAAAGCCTGGGCTGGTGTGAGCTGGCCACTGGGGGGCTGCATGTACATGAAACCGTCACTCTCACTGACCCCGAGAGCTGGTTTGGCAAGCGAAGGATGACGGCGGCGTGACCGCCGTTTTGCCCGGAAGGAGGGGGAAGCCGACTGATCGGGCGGCATTGCGTCCAGCAGAGAGTCCTCTGGTGGACTGGGGAGAGAATCTTCCGGTAAGCCAGGCAGGTCAGCTGTCACAGTTGGAGGGTGAAGATGAAGCGTGTTGAGGATGAAGTCCTGTAGGAGTGGGTGAAGTGAATCCAGCAACCAGGGGTGATTGGAAGCTAGCCGCTGTATTCGGGCCTCCAGAGCATGACGAAATTCCTCCCCCTCATGCTCTAGCCACAGATTAGTCCATCTGGAAACTGAATCGGTTAATTCCTCCCGAAGCTCCTTGGAAGGTGCGAATGCCGCTGGGTCCATATTTGGCCGGTTCGTACTGTCACGGCTGCCGAGGCGAGCCGTGTGGAGTTAGAAGAAGGACCCAAGATGCAGGCAGTGGATGAGATGCCGGTGAGTTTATTTACACAGTGGTGAGAAGGCAAAACAGGCAAGAGGGAAGACAAAACTAAAGACCGGAACTGGGAAAGCTAAATGACAAACCTGAGATGAAACAAAAAAGGGAAGAGAGGCAGAGAGACGAGCAGGACACCGAGGAACACAGACTGACGCGGAGTTACACAGACGAACCGGCAACAGGCAGGAGAACACACAGGGCTTAAATACACACACACCAGTAATCAGGGGATGAGAGACAGGAGGGCAACACAGCTGGGAGGAATCTGGGCTGACGGGACAGGGGAAACGTAAACTGATCACACTCACATACGACACGGACCTTCACAATAAAACAGGAACTCAGATACATGGAACCAGACAAGACATTGAACTAAACAGACAGATTCACAAACAGATGGGGAGACACCATAGACAGACAGATACAGACGCAGACTCAGAGGCAGATCGAAAATAACACAGAACTTAAACAATCATCATCTAGAAAATGATAACAAACTAAAAGCGCTGGGTCACCGACCCAGGACCATGACAAATACTGCACTCTAGAAATTGATCAGCTAGACACAACACCAGTCCAGATATCTCTGAGTATTTCTCTCCATATTGCATATTTACAGCAGACAGTTAAAAAAGTGGTCAACCACATTTTGAGCAGTAGTGCTATTACGTAACCCCCAGGTAAAGCATGCACATACTGTAGTCTTGAGGTTACTAAATATAACAGAAAATGTTCAAACCAACTATTTTTGTGCCCAACAGTACTACTACTGCCTGTCCTTACTCCTCCTCCTCTCTCTAGTCCTCCTTTCTATTTCTACCCCTCTCCTCTTTCCTTCCTTAACTTGGCACTGTTTGAAAAGTCACAAACAAACCATCAATGTTTGCTTGCCAGAAGGAACTGCAATGTTACAGCAGCCTCCTACACACTCTGCCTCCAAAGTGTGAGAAACACAGCCGTAGAGAGAGGGAAAGCAAATTTGGAAAGAAATTCACAGACCGAATGTCATCTGTTTGGTCGTAGGGATGATGACTGCCAAGTGTGGAGCTGAAAGAGCAGTTTATTGCTAAAGTCTTTATTCGTTTCCCTTCTTATTTGATGTAATTACAACAAATATATATCAATATATTGTTTTAAAAAGCACATTTTATTGCACATACAGTGTTGTGCAAAAGTCTTGAGCAATCCCCATTGCTTTGTATTTTACTTACATGGAGCCAGACTCTTAATTAAATAATTCAAGTGATCTTGAGTAACAGTCCAGGTCTGTCAAAGTTTTTCTTTGGACTTTTTCACTTAGTTTATTATTGTGTAATTCATTTATCATTGACCTGAATCACCCAAGCATAAAAAAACACCTAACTCAAGTAATGAACCAATGTGGTGTATGCACAGAACAGTCAACTTGGGATGTCTGTAAATGGACCGATTATTTTACAGTGCTTACTCTACTTGAGCATGCAGAGTGCTTTATATAACATGCCTCATTCACCCATTCATAGAAGCATTTGTTTTATATGTCTTAGTGGTTTTTTTTTAATGTTTTGTTAAACTGTTAAAACATGGGTGATGTCAGCTTAAAAAAAAAACTAAAAGCTTTCCACCTTTAAAGTGACCTTGAAATTTTTGGATGGAAAATTTCTAGTTTATTCTCATATTTATATTTAGGTGCTTAGAATTTCACTGTAGGATTTTGTATTTTCTTTTATCTCTTAGGTGAAGGACATATGTGTCAATATGATCTGCTGTAGGCTGCTTAACTATGTTATCTGCCGACTGTTAGGGTGTAGAAGGATGAAACTCCTAGAAAGACCAGTGCCAGGTGCTTCCTGGGACATAGATAGTGTGAGCTCGCTCCCTGTCCAGGAATTGCACAGCAAAAGCTTTGGGGGGGTGGACTGAAAAACCAGTCCCCATGGGACTGAAAAACCATGACTATTAGGCTACAACAGTCATTTTGGGCGATTGTGGCTCAAGAGTTGGCAGTTCGTCTTGTAATCGGAAGGTTGCTGGTTTGAGCCCCGGCTCGGACAGTCTCGGTCGTTGTGTCCTTGGGCAAGACACTTCACCTACCGCCTACTGGTGATGGCCAGAGGGGCCGATGGCGCGATATGGCAGCCTTGCTTCTGTCAGTCTGCCCCAGGGCAGCTGTGGCTACAACTGCAGCTTGCCTCCACCAGTGTGTGGATGTGAGAGTGAATGAATAGTGGAATTGTAAAGCGCTTTGAGGGTCTCGAAAAGCGCTAAATAGATGCAATCCATTATTATTATTATTATTTTAGTATTAGCTAATAAACAATAATTGTATTATATACTACATTAGCTAATATAATATGGTCAACATTACATTTATTGTATTATAATATGAAATATTTTTAATTCTAAATTTACAGTAGTGAAATTGAATTCAAATAGCGAGCTTCAGTAAAAACTCAAGAAAATTCTTGACTTTAAAAAGAACACAAGCTGTGATCAATTGTATGTTTGTGATAAAATAAAGTGTACACTGATACATTAAATATACCTTTATTTCCTGTTAGAAAGCTGAATCATGCCATATCATAACCATGATTTTTGCTGAATGGGTCAAACAGAGATTTTTTAAAATTGTGGAATTGTTATTTATTCACACGTATCAGCATAAATAAAGTGCAAAATATACAAATAAGCATATACATCTCAAAAACACTTCTCAATTTTTGGTTCAAAAATTTAATTTGTTATTTAGTACGGAGGTGTTCAAAAGAAAGGTAGAACAATGAGTCTGTAGCCATCTGTAAAACACGATGGAGGCGCTGACATGTTTTTGGGCTGAATTTCAGCCAGCGTTGTGAAAATTGATGTAATTATATACACAGACAGGTACCGTCAGTTTCTGATCATCCATACAGTGCCAACTGGGAAAGATCTGAAACTTCCCTGTCTGTCATTTTAAACTTCAATTACACATTTAATCCCCGTGATATCTCAGAATAAGAAATAACTGCACGAGTATGTCTATTTTTTTCTAAATCATAAAAAGGATGCTGCTGTAGTCGGTGAATTAAATCTGTCAGCATGACTCTCTGTGCTTAAACTGTAAGAAATAAATGATTAAGCCATATTCTTAAAAATTAAAACACTCAGTGCTCATCAGTGAACTTCAGGAAAAAGTAATGAAGGTTAGAATTCAGCAAGTCATCTACTATCGATCCCTGGCTACTCCATCGCTATGACAAATATCCTAGGGCAAGATACTAACCCCAATGTCTCAAGTTAAAAGTTTGGTGGAGGTGGAATTATGGTGTGAGGGATGTTTTTCAGGAGTTCACCTCCCTACTAGCAGTGTATGGAACTCTTAATGCTTTAGCATACCAGGACATTTTGGACAATGTCAGGCTCCCAACTTTGTGGGAACAGTTTGGGAATGGCTCATTCATGTTCCAACATGACTGCACACCAGTGTATAAAGCAAGGCCCATAAACATCTGAGTCAGTTTGGTGTGCAAGAACTTGACTGACCTGCACGGAGTCCTGATCTCAACCCTATAGAACAACTTTGTGATGAATTCGAGTGGATACTGTGAGCCAGGCCTTCTCGTCTAACATCACTGTCTGATCTCACGAATATGTTTATGAAAGAAAGGTCAAAAATTCCCATAAACACACTCCTAAACCATTGTGGAAAGCCTTCCCAGAAGAATTAAACCTGTTATAGCTGCAGGGTGGGCTGACATCCTTTTAAACCCAATGGATTAAGAATAAGATGCCAACTCATGTTAAGATAAATGCAATATAGTGTACATATTATAGATGTTCATATCATGTATGAATTTTAAGGTAAGTTAATCTATCTCTATATCATGTTTCACAAGGATGTTATATGCTTGCATTACCTCTGTCCTGTTAGAGCTAATTTGGCAAAAAATCAGTCTGTTTACATAATATGTAATACATCAGTGTGTCTTTAGCATTAGCATTTAGCATTAGATATCAATTACCAATGAAACATCTCAGAGTATATCACCCACCATCGCTGTAGTCCTGACTCACAAAGTTAAAAAACTTTATCCCGACTGGCACCAAAATATTATGGTTCATCCACTGCTCATTGTTTTACTTTCATTTTTGACATGAGTGTCAATTATCTTACCTGTTGACAGGTAGTGATCACATAACAGAGTAAGAAAAACAAAAAAGCAGAAGAGGGGATTAATGACTTAAATCAATAATTTCCATTAATAATTAAAAAGCTCTAAATTTTGGGTTGAAGAGAAGAAGACAAATGTTCAAAACACAGTAAATGGTAAATGTAAATGGTCATCAGTATGCTAAAGAAAGATACATTTTCTTTGAGTATTAATTTAAAGATTTTGTTTAGACTTCATCTGACTTCACCAGCTTAACAAGACTCTAAAGGTCTTTTCACACATGACTATTAGAGGAAACTAGGCTAGAACATTATCTGAAGTTTCCTTTTTTTGCACTTAGCTCACAATAGTCATGTTCCTACTCCTGGAAATACTTTGTCTATTTTAGGCAAAAGTGCTGCCTGGATAGACTGGGCAAGACATAAGACAGGAGCTACAAATAACATGCATGAATTCTCTGGACTGTAACTTGCACTTATTTTATCTTTATTTATACTATTCTCTTATCTGAAGAATGTGAATGTAAAAACCTACAAGCTGCCAATGGAGAGATGCCAAACTGTGTTCATTGTTCTGGTAACAGTGACAATAAAGATCTATCTTATCTTATCTATTATCACACTGCTGCAAATTGAATATCATAGTGATTTTGAAGACCATTTAATACCCATTTGCATTCTCAGATACATCTCCATCACATAATCTCGAGAAAAGTTATAGGCCACGGTATATGTTTTTAGTTGTGGCATTCAATTGTATGAGCCATGATAACATGGTCATCAAGATCACTTAACATAGTGTTTTCACTAAAAAGTCTTAAGATTCAAGAATCCACCCATACAACTGAACACAAATCCCCAAACAAGGCAAATTTGTTTATTTCACTACTTTTGAAATATTTTCACAAGATTACATACAGCATTGTGGTGTGACTTAAAATTTAATTTAAAAGGCTTGTGGTCCAAACAAATTCCAAACGCTGAAGCCAAAGTAGCCACGGCAACCACGACACACCCACAAAGCCTGGGATCAGCTGTTCTCTAAAATTACTTTGCATTCAGCAGGAGGAAACACTGTCAGCAGAGCTGTCCAGTGCTGGTTTTCAGCAACCCTCGAAACCTGCTTCTAAGAGCTGCTGGTGAGGAAATTCTTGGCTATTATTACCACATGATTCCAAATTTAGTACTAATCAAGTCACTATATCCATACCAGAACCTATTGACACAAGCTCGGGCAAAATGTCACTTGACTGCATTGATGACATTGGACCTGCCACATATATCAGTAAACTTGACATGTTGAAAGGATATTGGCAAGCTTGTAAACAAAGCACTGTGTGATGTGCCAAACTGCAGAGTATATCTTTATGAGGTCATCGTGCACTCCAATCATTGGGCTGACCACCTTGCTACTTTCATATGCAGAGGATGCCCGGCTTTCTCCATAATGTCCTGCAGTTTCTTTAATGTCCTCTGCTCTGCCACTGTCACCAGAGTGTCCAGCTTCATGCCAACCACAGAGCCAGCCTTCCTGATTAGTTTTTCCAGCCTGGATGAGTCCTTCTTTGCTGTGCTGCTCCCCCAGTAAACCACAACATAGAATAGTACTCCGGCAACCACTAACTGGTAAAACATCCTCAGGAGCTTCCTGCAGTAGTTCAGTCTCCTGAGGGAGTACAGTCTGCTTTGGGCTTTTTTAATACAGGTGCAGTGTGTTGCATGACCAGTTCAGTTTTTTGTCCAAACATAGCCCGAGGAACTTGTACAGGGTGAGTCTTGGCTGATGCACTGTCATGTGCCCTATGATCTTGATCTCATCTTGCTTGGACTTGTAAGGGCATGTGTCTTGCAGACTGTTTGTTTTTTCCCTGCCTTTGTTTTCCGTTTCTCCATAGGTACACAGAATGCAGGCTGGTGCCGATTTGGAATCCCCAGCTAACTGGAGGGAGGAGAATTTGAAAGGACCAACCTGGATTGAGGACTCCATGGTGTCCTGGGACAGCCTCAGGACAGCTGAGATATTACATATCTCGGCTGTCCTGGGAAAGCCTAGGTGTTACCCCAGATAAGTTGGAGGAGATGGCTGGGGAGAGGGAGATTTGGGCATCACAAACTGCTTCTGGATAAGCAAAAGAAAATAGATGGATGGCATTTACCTTTTTTTACATAATATATTTGAATCACCTCCTTCCATCTCACTTTGAGACTGCAGTGGTTACTGCAGCCATTATATATAGACTTAGACTTGACTTTTTTAGACATTAATCCCACAATGGGGATATTGGGGATATTCACATTACAGCAGCACAAGGGTCAGCAACAAAATGTGAATTAGAACTATAAAGGACTGCAACCGTTTATCGAGTAATTGGAATAACTCAATTATAAAGAATCCTCAACACAATGTTTTTGCTTTGATGTTTTGTTAAACGGACAGCTCTATATCATCATGTGAATGCAATCATTTCATTTTCCATTGCAACTAAAAAGAGATGTGCATTAGACATGCATCAAGGAGCAGTGTGTGAATAAAAAGTCTGACAACATTAGGCCCATGCAGCCCCCAGTTTTTAAACAAAAAGATGGATAACACAGATAAACGGCAGCAGTGACAATCATGCCGTCATAGTTGAACATGGAGCCAGAGTGCGTCTGCACACACCCCGTAAAGAGCAAAGACGCGGCGCTGTTACTGAGACAGTCACTTCAGGTGGAGTGAAAGAAAAGTTTTTTCCAGCATCCCAATGAGCAGCACAGCTATCACCATCAAGATGTTTACTTGGAAAAAGCTAGCTTCATCAAACCACCTGTTTAATAAGCTCTGATGTGAAGGAAAGTGAACTTCATTTCTTATACACAGCAAAAATCTACAGTAAAGCTACAGAAGTTACATTAAAATATACAGAACTGTTAATTTTAGTCAAATAAAATATTACATTTTACATGGCAGCGATACCTGCAAGCAGAACAAGGAGGAGTGAGTATAAACGGCGGCATTGGGTGTACTAGACCATATTTATTTCAAAGCTTTTGAAACATTTTTCAGATATAAAGTAAAATAATGTAAATATCACATTTATTAAATTGTTTTAATATTTTAAAAATTCAAAAATAAAAGCTTTTTTTTCCCCACAGGCCAATAAAATTCTACATGGATCAGTAAAACTCTGGGCCACTGACTCAGGGCTGTTGGGTTGGACACTTAGCTATTATTAACATTAATTATTAACATCTACACCAACATAATGTCTGTTTTCAGCACAAAAATGTTGCATTAAAACACCGGGCAGACTTGAGAATGCTGAGATGCTGCCTTTGTTTATTGCAGCCGCCACATACTCCTTTAAAGGCGTACAGACACAAACTCATTCACTTACACACTTAAATATGCAGAAACACACACACTAAATCCACATCATCCAGGAGATACAACACTGTCAGAACTCTTTTTGCTCCTATTAATGTAAGACCGTTTTCCAAGAAGAACAAATTCAGGTAATTTTTATGGCTTAGTTTATTTTACTTGACTTAACCTTAAAACTTGAAATATAATAAAAATTAAATAAATAAATAAATAAGAAAACATGGTGTACAATAGTAAAACTATTTGGTAGTGATCAGAACTATCTATGCATAACAGTTTGTTCAGTGACCTCCTTTACACCACAACTTCAGAAGTCTCCAGTTTGCAGCCAATCACAGAAAAATCTGTCCTGATCAGTTTATTAGTCTGTTGGTGAGTATACTGTGTACACACCACAACTGACTGACAGGAAATAGCCATGTTTTTACATTAAAGGAGCTCAGTGTACTTAGGAAACAGAGTCTGCTAATCCACTTCTTTTTTAAACTTTATTTAATCAGGAAGTGAATATCTGGAGACAGAGAATATCCTTTGTGAGTGTGTACTGGGTTGGCATGGGAAGCATTAATCTAGCCTAATTTTTTTAATACCCCTGAAGGCAATGAATGTGTGTAAGGGCCATAGTGTGTAGAGTGTGTTGTGGGGAAAAGCAGCAGAGGGCTGTGAACCAAAAGTGTTTTAAAAATCGTTCAGCTTTTCTGCTCCCTTCAGGTTTCCTTGCTGGTGCCGGTTATTGTCCGTCACCTTAAAACCAGTGATTTTCTTCATTTCACTCCACACATCCCTCACACTGTTCTGCTCATACTGTCCAGCTTCCTCTTGCAGGAGTCCTCAGTTTCACCCTTAGGTCGTACTATGCTCTCCTCAGTTTGTCCCCATCTTCAGAAATTCAGGTTTTCTTCTTAAAAATTTAAAAAATTAAAAAAAAAACAAACTATAATTTAAGATATTAATCTTAAATTATAGTTTGTTTTTTTTTAAATTGTTTTAAATTGTCTTACAGCCATGGTTGGTAAGATGGTATGTTCACAGAATTTGATACATTTAAACTGTACTCCCTATGTGGGTCACATTGTACATTCCAGTCTGTAGTCCTCAAAGCCTAACCCATCCTACTCATGCCAAGATATTACTGTTATTATCATTATTATTATTAAATCACAATTCAATTACAAAAAAACTGTTTTCCAGATAACAGATACTTTATTTACTCTCTGACTTACTGTGACATATCAGACATCTCTTTGTTCTCTGCGTAATCTGTAATTTCAGTTAGTGCATTAGTGAAGAACTTATTGACTTTATCTTCATGGTCATAAATGACAGCATTTTAATATTGATGTCAGCACAGTATTGATGTTGTGTCATAATGTCTTTCAAAAACAGCTCAGTTAAATACATAAAGGCATGAAAAAGAGGACACAGTCACATGTTTATTGTCAGTATGACTGTTTAATGAATACAGCTCTTAAAGTCAGCATGTTGGTTTGTTCACAGCAAATAATTAATGATTTTAAATTAGTCGTTGGTTGATTTTCCTGGCACTTTTCCATCATCATAAATTTCAGAAATCTACTATATATATCCACTGAATTTATTTTAACTTTAAACAATGGCTGCTAAAGGGGGAAAAGTGCCAGAAACCATGATAATTTAGTGGCAATGAATTATATTAAACCTTAAATACTTTTCTCTGAAATTAAACTTAAAATGAAATAGACAAAAATCCAAAGTAAAAATTATCCCCCCAAAAATTTAAATTCAAAGCCAAATATATTAAATCGTGAATTTACTTCAAATTAAAGATAACCCAAACCTACTAAAAAGTACATTCTTACACAATAAATACAATTATTCATGATGATTTGTGCCAATTTGACCATTTTATTAATCAAGTTACCGTAACCACCCAGGATATGCTGGTGGTCTCGTAGTTAAACGAAGCTCCTTTCAGAAATGAAAAGATGCTTTTATTCACGTTAATATCCTGACATGACTTCAAATAAACTTTATTTCCTGTACTTACACACACTTTATCTCATATTATTACATGTTAAAACTCAACCCCTCACTTAACTGTGTGGGATATGCAACTGAAACCAATCCTGTGTTTTTCAACCAGTTTTCCACTATTGTGCTGATGAGCACAAGGAACAATGGAGCTGACATCTGACACTACACATGCTTCACTTATTCTGCTTAGGCTTCCTGGCTATTATTATTATTATTATTATTATTATCATTATTATTGCAAGTAAAACTGCTTTTTTACACGGTTCCCTTATTTTTCCGGGTGTAGCGATCAGTGTTGGAGAAGCAGGAGGGAATTCGATGTTCAGCAGCTCCTTTGATCAGTAATAATTTTTCAGAAAACCAGGTTAATAATGAAGTGAGGTTTTGTGCTCACAAAATAATCTGTGCGTGTAGCAATGTGTTCTGCCATCTTGTTGTAGACTGGCCACAGTTTACAAACTCTTCCCGTTCTTATTAATTACTGTGTGTTTTACTGTAGTGTGTGTACAAGATGTGTGTTTTGTTGGCTACATAAGAGATAAAAACAAAGAACCTACAGATGCTGTGACAGTCAGGTCCACTTCAGTCCACAACAACAACATGATGGACCACAGCCTGTGCGCACGCGTGTATGTGTATGTGCATTATCCCTGAGCCCTTGAGCACATGTGTATGTGTGTGAATGGCGGGGTGAGGTTTTGTAGTTTAAAATCACTTTGACTGGTCACTGAGATTAGGACTGTCCACGTAAACTTTACCTAATACTAGAGTGGACTTTATATTAAAAGGAAAGGGTTTATAGCAAAGCTCTAATATAAACTGTCAGTGCTGCAGCAGGTGCACTCCTGACAACTAGAGGAGACAAGAGGCAGTAATGATCTGGATCTTCTGATCAAAGTGACTGCAGTGCCACTCCCAAAGCAGGATGTCCACTCAGCATGACCTACGTTCTCAAAGAGGCTCTGGAAGAATATGACAAGGAGAGAAGACACCACATCTTCTCAGATAAAACCAATCTGTAGTTAATGAGGAAGAGTTATCAGAGCATCAGGAAAATTTATATATTTATATACTAACCCCGACACTACAACCACACTAACCCTTAGAGGACTTTGACCACACCATTTTGGGGTTCAGTATGTCACCCATGGACATTTCAACATATATTTGATTTAATGAATTAGGATTTAAAGCATCACCCTTCCAGCTAATGGATGAGCTGGTCTACCTCCTGGGCAAAGTGACTGATTGAATTCACAGTAAGGAAACATACTGTACAGCGAAAGTCAGTGTGATTTGACAAATGCAGCCATGGCATATGCTGAACTAAGCAGGCCACCAAAAAGAGCACGAGCAATGCTGAGCAAGAGACTAAAGGCTCAGAAGAAGACTGGACTTTGGTTTAGTCACAGACCAGTAACTAAACACTATCCCTAAACTTAGACAGAGTGCTACATTTATTTATTTATACAAAAAGCCACATTAACCCACTCACACACATATCTCAGTCGTTGTGTCCTTGGGCAAGACACTTCACCTACCGCCTACTGGTGTTGGCCAGAGGGGCCGATGGTGCGATATGGCAGCCTCGCTTCTGTCAGTCTGCCCCGGGGCAGCTGTGGCTACAACTGTAGCTGCCTCCACCAGTGTGTGGATGTGAGAGTGAATGAATAGTGGCATTGTAAAATGCTTTGAGGGTCTCGAAAAGCGCTAAATAAATGTAATCCATTATTATTATTATTATTATTATTATTATTATTATTATTATTATTACAACATTTCCTCACCAAAGAAATGAATATAAATTTAGTTATATTAAAACCTTATGATATACTGAGGACTGTTTGCCACTCTCTTCCAAAGCAAGAAGAAAGTTTTTGAGAAAAATTCACTTGTGGTCTGATGTGGTCAGTTTTCAGTATCTGCCCAGATAACATTTTTCATGGATATCTGGATGGCTGGTTGGCTCTTCATCTTAAAGAAACAGACTTCTGCACTAAAATTTGCTTAATATTATCTGAGTCATGACTGTTCTTATAATGCAATAAAAAAGCTATTTGGAAACATCTGGACCTATTACCTCTCACGCTGGACTGTTTCCTATAAAACCATGGCATTTAGCAATGTTATGCAGGAACAGCTAAGGGAGAGGCACACTTTCCATCAACAGATGGCTATGTTTAAAAGTATCAAATATATTCATGCATTTCAGATTTCCATTTCCTATATAAATTGATTCATTCACATCTTTTAGATCAGTTCGGAATTCGGAATTTGAACACTTGAACACTTGTGGCATACCAAAGACCTGTTTAATACCCTAAACACAGACAAAGATCAAGCCTCCTCATGTGAGATAAACCATATTCATCATCATTCTAATCTTTTTAGACCTGCTCAATTCTTTTACATTTAGATTACTCATTTATTTTACAAGAAATTAATAACAGAATGTAATTTTTATAAAGTAACTCCAGACCTGCCAGCTCTGCTTGTTCTGATGGGGTTTTACCATCACCATTAATCACAGTGTACGGTTCCCGAAAGTGAGGAACCACTGCACATGTGCACAGATGAAGGGAAGTTTTGGAGAAGACTGAAGTTTCTCAAAAAATGTTTAAGAGGATGTTTAAGATGGTTCATTATAAAGTCCTGAATAAAGCAGGTACATTTATTATTTGAGTCAAGTGGAACATTTATTTGCATAATCATTCTTCGGTATTCTGAGCCTGGATCCCTGAGTCATCTGGATCATTATTGATGTTGCTGTTATTCATAGTAATATTTATTAATAGTATCATTAACAAGAAGAAGAATCATTTTATTTTATTTCATTTTATTTTTTTTATTTTTTTATATATTTTAAGTATTATATTTAAAATTTGCCAGATTTTCAAAAAGTTTACATTTTTTGAACAATTCTGTGATTTCAATTTTATTCTATGAAAAGAAAAACACCAGAACTGTTTGAACCAGGAATCTCGCCTTTTTGCCCCAACCGAGGAACCATCACTCATTTCTGTAGCTGGATCTTATCGTGGGTTTTTAGTCCACTTGTTAAAAAAAAAAAAAAAACTATAATAAATTCACCAATTAAAAGGACAAAACTTCTCTTAAATATCCTTAAATCTTTGATCTAGAGAAGCAGCACTCACATGGAGGTGATGTTCTGGAAAAGATCCTCGATGCTCCCGGTATTATTCCCAGCATTCCCGGTCCCCTGGAAGGACAGCAGCGGGAAGAACTGGCTGTTGTCGGACTTACTGCAGAAGATTTCAGTGGGAGAGCAGGTGCAGGTGGGGGGACAGTCCAACAAGGAGCTCGGGCAGCTGTGAAAGAAAACGCTGAGCAGAACGGAAACCTTCCAGCAGCACCGGATCCCGAGAAGGCGACGCGCGCCGAACAAATCCATGCTGTCACGATTCAGTCCCAGATTCCAACTTTGAAGCTGAACGAGAATGAAAATGACTAAAAATGAAAATGACTCAGTCCGTCAGAGTCTGAAGCCGTGTGAACGCTGCGCTCGCCTTATTCCGCTCAGTGGAGTCCAAACGGTCAAAGCTGTAAACATCTCCCTCCGTGTGTTCACGCGTGTCTGAGTGTGCGCGTGCTTGTGGGGGTATCAGAGGTTTTAATGATGCCAGTCACGCCCCCCTCCCTGCTCGTCACACCAACAACGTTTGGATGGAACAAAGAGGACAAAATAAGAAAAATCCAGAATATTCTCCCGCTGTTTGATGTGTACGGTCGCAGTGAGCATTTCTCTCATTTTCATCTCCTTTTTGAGTCATCTGTCCATCTCTCAGTCTCTCCCACACACTCTCTCTCTTTCTCTCTCGCTCCCCGTGGCGTTTCTTCCACCAGGGGTCGAGTGAGAGAGAGAGAGAGAGAGGCCCCATCCTCTGAGTCCACCTGCTGGGCAGAGGAGCGCAGTGGACACGCGTCAGCTTTGCTTTTGTGCGCACGCACACACACGAGCGAGAGAAAGAGAGAGAGATTCACACTGCTCTGATCAGGCTGAGTTACAGTAAAGAACAGTTTAAATAGCAATTGGGATAAATATGAGTTCGTGATTATCAGACACATATGTGTGTTATATTATCTCCATCAAGCTCTCGAACTGTTGTAAAATGAGCAGCTACTCTTTCTCAGGTGACGGTGCAAGAGTAAAGGTTTGGTTAGGTGGATGAAAGCTGGCCTTTGAGGCAGCTGCGCTGTGACCGCTGAGCCACAGCGCTCCCTGTTTGGCCTGACTGAAACTATAGCATTATGTGACCACTAGAGGTCCCTGAATGACAGAGTGTAGCTGTGGGATCATACAGGCTTAGTTTTCCTTTCTAACATAATGTATAGCTCCAGTTTTGGAGCATACTGTGATCTACGTGTAAGTATATGTGTCTGCATACGTGTTGGATCCCAAGGAGATGTTACACAGATTCTCCTCCCCTGCAGATCATGTCCTGTGGAAATCACAGTTCACCTGGAAATGTGTCCACACATATTACCCCCATATTCTGTTCTCCACACACTCTCACTCAACAATAAACGGTCTATACAAAGCATCTCGTGAATGTTAATGTAGAGCAATGAGCCTGCTGACCATTATTCTTCCATTCATGTTTTCCTCTGTCTCCGTTTAATCACAGCTTATCAAACTGATCGTCAGGCAGTTTTCCTCCATCCAGGGATATCAGTTGAAAATGTGACTTTCATCTCATAGTCACTTGGCCTGTAATATTAAAAGGACTCATAAGGAGGATATCCACTTTAATGACTGTTTGAGACCTATCACTAGTTTTATGTACAGATGGCAAATTTACACCGAGGGGGAAGAGTTTGTGTGGGAGCCACCACAGTGTCTCTAGTGGGCTCTTTCTACCCGATGGCACAGTCATGTTCACTGGTATGTGTATAAAATTTGAAAAAATTACCAACACTAGGAGTGGTGTATATTTGTATATCAATATATTCCACGTATACTCGCAATTGATATCAGGGGCAGACAAAACAGAATGATGATGCATCCTGTATCATCCTGCACTTCAGCTGGAGTGGTACACAACTGATCTCAGGCATTGATAACTGGTCCACTGAGGAAGAAGTTGTTAATCCTTTTCTATTTTTTGATCGATATAAAGGAGGTCAAAAAGATATTTTAAAAAAACAACCTGGTTGGAATAAATCTTTATCAAATCTCAGTATCATTTATGAAATTAATTTTCTCTCTCTTTTATAGAGTATCAATGATATAAATTCTTTCAAAATATCTCAACAACAACTATAGGCAGGGCAGTGCGTGTGAGTGTTGGGGGAGCCTGACCTCCATAGGCAGTATCTTTCATTGCAGCTATGAAGCAAATTTCCAGACATGAAGTGAATGCAAAAGAATTGAAAGCATACTTATTGCCCAATTTACTCGCATTTTAAAACAAGTCGAGTCAGTTTGACTTGTATTCCATTACAATCGAGTACCATCTAATGTGTATTGGCTCGTTACAGCAATGCGGCGAAATATTTGTATGCGACATGAATGCCGCAACAAAGTTGGATCTTGAGGCAACGGTATACCTGCTGCTTGGTCTGTTGTTTTTGGTCAGGCTCGATGACCACAGTGTTGTTTTTGTGCAGCTGTTTCCTTCATTGCCAAGTTTCAAAAATGGTGGTTTGATTTTTCTCAAAGACACGCTCTCATGACTCATCGAGTGACGCCACTGACTAGCCAATCGGCACGTAGGCTGTGAATGTCACATTTTTTGGATCGTTCAAACCACTTCAAGTAGCTACTAAAAAAGTAGCTGGTATGAGGGACTATCATCAAATGGAAAACCCTAAAAACTGTATCAAGCCATTAGGTAGTAATGGAAAAAAAGTTATAAGTGACAATTCAGGGTCCAGCCCTAATTATATACTTTATTAAAAAGGAAGTTTTTAACCGTATTCTTTGAGTAGAGTAGTAGAGAGGGTTTTTGTCCTGTGAATTCAAACTGGAAGCTGGTTTCACAGAAGGAAGCCTGGAAGCTGAAGGCTCTGCCCGCCATTCTCCTTTTAATACCCAAAGCACCACAAGTAAGCTTGCAGTCTGAGAGAAAAGTGCTTTATTGGGGTGATACCATGAGGTCTTTTAGATTAGATTAAGCTTGATTATTCAAGGCCTTGTATGCAAGAAGTAGGATTTTAATTTCTATTCTGGATTTACCAGGGAGCCAATGAAGAGAAGCCCGTATAGAAATATACTCTTCTGTTTCTAGTCTATTTCAGTTCTCTTAGTGCAACATTTTGGATCAAGGGAAGGCTTTTAGTTTTAGTTTTAGTTTTAAGGCAACCCAATAATAATCAATTATAATAGTTCAGCCTAGAAATAATAAAATTAACTACTTTTGTTACCATCACTCTGTTTTACTAATAGGAAGCTCTATAGTAGGGTACAGGAAAGGAGAGCTAATTAGTCAAACTTCAGATTAAGGAGGAACGATGTCATTTTCATCTTAGTTGAGGAATGTAAACCAGTTCTTTATCCTCTTCAGGATATTCAAATATGCATGGGAGTTCGCCCATCCAGTCCACATGTGTTTTGTGGACTTGGAGAAGACACTGAACTGCATCTCTTGGGGGACCCTGTGGGGGGTCCACTGCTATGAGCCTTTCAGTCACTGTATAACCATTGCAAGACTAGGCCCACATTGCTGCAAATAGTTGGATCTTGTTGGATCTCTTGCTTACGAGTGAGGGGGAGGAGAGCAGAAGATTGAGAGATAGATTGGAGCCAAGTCTGATGTGGATGTTGCACCAGTCTTTCCTGTTGAAGAAAGACATGAGCATAAAATAAAGCTGTTGGTTTACTGGTCAATCTATATCTTCACCCTCACCTATGGTCATTAGCTCTGAGTAGCAACTGAAAGAATGAGATTGCTGATACAAGTGGCAGATATGAGCTTAGTCAGGATTGCTGGTTTCTCTCTTAGAGATATGATGAAGAGTGCAGTCATTCAATAGAGGGTCAGATTAGAGCTACTGCACTTCCACATCGAAAGGAGCCAGTTGAAGAGGTTCGGACATCTGACTAGGATGGCTTCTGGGCAACTCCTGATTGAGGTGCTCTGGGAATATCCTACTGGAAGGTGGCCCCAGGGCAGAACCAGGACCGGCTTGAGATATTAGATCTCTCAGCTGGCCTGGGAAAGCCTTGGTGTTTCCCCCCGATAAGCTGGAATAGTTCGCTGGGGAGAGGAAGGTCTGGGCGTCCTTGGTTAGGCTGCTACCTCCGCGACCCAACCCTGGGTGAGCATAAAAAAAATGGATGTATGGATCGATAGATGGATGGAGTTTTTAAAACCTTATTGTTGTCATTGTCCCTCAGTCCCTGATAGTCATGCTTTGCATCATTGAACTACTCAGTTAAACACTGGCTCTTACTTCTATGTGTGTGTCTGCCTCTCGTGTCTCACGAATTCTTACCCTGTGTTTTACTCTGTACAAATCCCCGGATTCCCTTCTCTGGTGTGCTGAGCTTGACGTTTGAGAGCGAGTGTTACCTGTAAATATTGAATGTGTAGATTCCCTACCTCCCTGGACCCGCCTGGAGCACTATTCCCCTGTTGCATTGTTCACGGTGTAAATATCTATTCACTGGAAATAAAAGCCCTGAACTGTGGTCTTCTAAACCCTGCATCTGAGTCCTACCTGCCCATTAGCCTTGATAATTTTAGTGTATTATGAGTCTTAGGTATTTGTATTATTGGCTTTTTGGTGTTGTCTCACCTTTATTATTTTTCTAAAGAGGAGTTTTTAAAATTTGAATTAAGTTAAATTTAAATCACACGTTAGTAGAATTTCCTGTTTCTGTTTCTTTTGCTAGGCTTCTGGCTTTTGAAAAATTAAGAGGAAGAAAAGAAAAATTGTCTTTGCTAATGTCATACTATAAGCTGTGCACCTGTTTTTTGTTTTAATTAAATTTAATTTTAGTTTGTTCTTACTGTAAATCACTATATATCTATATTTATTCCACTTAGGTTTTGGGCTAAAAGGGTTTGGTGCCACCCATTCTGATGAAATCAATCAGATGTTAATGTCATGACTTCTTAATGTACCTATGACCATAATGCATTATGGATGAGCCATTGATTCCTAATGGCTGGTTAATGTAGAGCATGTGACCAGGCTGTGGTTTCATGATAGATGGATAGAAACAAACCTCTCTGTTTTTAGGTCTTTCAGCGCCTCTGTCATGTTCTTATACACACACACACACACACACACACACACACACACACACACACACACACACACACACACACACACACACACACACACACACACACACACAACACAGGCCTGCAATATGTTTTGCAATAACAGGGGTGTTGCTAGACTCTTGAAACACTGAGGGCATCACTTGATAGCTGCACATTTTAATTGTTATTTATTATATTTTATAGTAAAATTCATATAACTATAAATAGAAAACATCAAACATTATGTGCTTCCTAAAGGTTGAAGACACAGAATACTGAGTACTGAAATCAAACACCTGTGCAACTGGAATTCTTCTTCTTATCATTTTTTTTTTAAGCAGCAGGAATAAAACCTTAAAGGTGATGAAATGATGATGACAGTACTTAGTTCAGTTTTTAAACTTTACCAGCTCTGGCCTCATAGCATCTGCTTTTGTTGTGCCATACTGGCTCCTTTAAACTGTGTGCTTTTGGTGTATTGTTTGTCACCTTGTCCATAAAAAGAATGGGCCAATCAAACTCCATCCAAACCTATCAACTTATTTAATACACGCTGACTCAACCAACTATTCAATTATTATGTTTTCTTGTCTTTGTCTCATCCCCGTGTCTCCTGTGACAGTCTGTCATGTCCTCTGTGTATGTTTCCTCAGTCATGTATTGATTTATTCCCTCTCTGTCCCATGTTTGTTTTCCCATTTGTGTCTTACTCTGTGTCTCTTGCTCACTCGCCCTCCTTGTCTCTGGGTTTGTTCCCATGTTCTTCTCCTTGTGTTTCATCCTTTGTCTCCCCAGTCTGTCATATGCTTTCATGTTTGTTTATCATAAATCTTCACATCTCACTCTGTTGCAGACACTCAAAATCTATTCCAAAAAGTTATACCTAATAAAGACAGTGCAGATGAAGGTGGTACATTATCCATAGCTTCAGCCCATAACAACTGAGCAGTATTACCTCTGGTGGGCCACTAGACTGGGAGTGTCACAGTGCAGCTATAAACGGATGAGTGAGATAAAGCTACAAATTCTCCTTTCAGTCTGGTTAGCTTTCTTAATATTCATTTTAGCCCTAACAAATATATTTATGTCCCCCCTATTGAATTATTTCACCCTCTATCTGTGGACTCACAGAGCTGAAGGACAGATGAGTCCATTTAGGAAAGTAATGTCCCTATTTGTTCTATGAAAAACAAAACATACAAGCACACACACACACACACACACACACACACACACACACACACACACACACACACACACACACACACACACACACACACACACACACACACACACACACACACACACACACTATTACACCATTACAGTCTGTGCTGTGCCCCTGGCAGTATAACCCATTAGCCTTTAGCCATTAAGAAGGTTTTTAAGGACCAGACCACAAACAAATCTTTAAAAATCAAAACACAGACACATGTACTCATGGACCACTTCCTTTTTTCTTCATACAGATGTTACACAGATGATACGTAACTGTGCATCCTAATGAAACCTGGTAACCCAAGCCTATCTACCCGATGTAGTACACTATAAAAAATGCTAACTTAACCATAAAATACCTAAAATAGTGATGCTCATGTCTGGCTGCTGGCATGAGTGCTTTTCAAAAGTGTGTGAATTTGAGAGCGAGAGCATGGGAGAGCACTTGGAAATGGCTTTGAAGGACAGAACAAACACCAGAAAAAGTATTAGCAGGTCAAAAATGAGAAGAAAGTGTTAGGTAATCAGGTGTCAGCTGTTAATGTTTTAACTACAACAATGAGATTCCACACTGGTATCAAGACTGAAATACACACTGATTTCAAGTGGAAATGCACAGTTCAACCCATGGTTGTCAATAAGTCCGTCCTTTTTCTTTTGTTTTTGTAATAATGGAGAGCTTTCACGATGTTGTGTCTTTGATTCAGATATTAGTTTATACACATTCTTCCATTAAATGTATCTTGTGATATTATTGTTGTAATATCTGTAATATTATCTAATAATCATGTTATCTCTGCAAAGGAGTTTCACCAGCAATCTTTGTGCTCCATAAAAGCGTTTATGTGACTTGACATCTTTCCTTTTTATATCCGCTTCTTTCCTTTTTTAGCTTTTCCCCTTCCCCCTCTATCTACCAATTAACATCAGCATCTCCGTCATCCAGAGCTCTTACTGCCTATCTCTTCCTCTTCTCACAGACTACATCATCTAATGTTCTTAATGCCCACCAGGATCATCTTCATTTATTTCATATTTGACTGTATATCCCAACCTCAGCCTCCTATACTCATGTCTTCCTGCATCCTCTTCCTCTTTGTGCACTATTCCCTCGGGCTGTTTCCAGTTATAACTTCAAAACATATGTTTCAGTCCCACAACAATTTCTGACAACACAAAAAACCCCATGGTGGTTTGTTGTGCTGTGGTCAAAGGCCACACAGAACAGCAGCACATATAGATAGGGCAATATGATTTAATGATCAAGGCACATATTCACGTAACAAGCCTGTAACCATTTGCTACAGTCAAATCTTATACTGTGAAATCTCACACACGTCAAACTGAAGGCAATTCACCACATCACTGAATGTGTATGCACACATTATAGTTCGGGGACATGTACCTGTTTATATATGTGTGTGTTTGTGGGTATGTTTGGGGCAGAGGGGGTGTTAAAAAAAACTGCCACCAATCAGAAACAGCCTGCATTTAACTGGTGGTTTCAAAAAAAAATTCAGTGCTTCATTTTCATGCACTTTAGCTCCAGGTCTAGCTTTTTTCCCTATGTTTTTGAAAATGCAATTTCAGATTGCTTTAGATGTTTTAGCTAAATGCTTGTTCTCTCATCTCCTCTCTCATTTTTCAAGTATTCAGTTGAGGGCCAGCACAGTGGCAGTAGTTACCACAGTTTCCTCACAGCAAGAAGATCCTGAGTTCAACTCCACCACCTCACCAGGGCCTTACTGTGTGGAGTTTACATGTTTGGATGGGTTCTCTTCAGGTACTGTGGCTTTCTCCCACAGTCCAAAGACACTTTGTTAGTGTTAACTGGTGATTCTAAAAGTTAGTGTGTGTAAGGTCCTACTGCTCAAGAAGGCGCAAGTACAGGACTAATCTAAATTTGCCTGTGAACATCTAAATGATTCAGAGAAGCCTTAGGGGGAAATGCTGTGGAGTAGATGAGGCCAAAATTAAGTTTTTGGCGTTAACTAAACCAGTCGTGTTTAAAGAGACATGCTGTGTAAGAAATGCTGTTCATGACCTGGGGTAATTTATTTATTACAGAAAATCAAGATCTTTCATGTAAAATACTGGTGACCACAGCAAACTGCTAGAGCACAGATCAACCAGAAGGAGGTTTCAGCTGCTGCACTCTCTTTACAACTGAGTTGCCACAAGTGTTACAAAATTTATCACCCCATTCAACCTGATGGAGCTTGAGGAGAGAGAATGACAGAAACTGCACACAAAGGGGGGTCCCAAGTTTGTAGCATGTGTGATACAAAAGAAACTGAAGCATAGGCTGCGTTGTGGAACAGTACACATTTTATGTAGCTTTGCCATGTTACTCTTCTCAGCCCACCCCTTTGGCTGCTCCGACATGGCTGAAATAATGAGCACTAGTTCTAGTTGTCCTAGCTCTAGTCGGCCAGCCTCCCCTCCAACTATCCCCTGAACCCACTGCACCACTGCACCACCCCTGCACCACCGCATATCTCCATTGCCCGACTTAGGCTCGGTAGCCGTCCAACCTAAGTTAGGCCACCTATGTGTCAGTTTAATTTCCCCCTGGGCTTAAACCTTCCTCCCAGTTTTCTTTATTTAGGTCCAGCACTAATATAGTATAGTTTATAATACAGGGAGTGCAGAATTATTAGGCAAATGAGTATTTTGTCCACATCATCCTCTTCATGCATGTTGTCTTACTCCAAGCTGTATAGGCTCGAAAGCCTACTACCAATTAAGCATATTAGGTGATGTGCATCTCTGTAATGAGAAGGGGTGTGGTCTAATGACATCAACACCCTATATCAGGTGTGCATAATTATTAGGCAACTTCCTTTTCTTTGGCAAAATGGGGCAAAAGAAGGACTTGACAGGCTCAGAAAAGTCAAAAATAGTGAGATATCTTGCAGAGGGATGCAGCAGTCTCAAAATTGCAAAGCTTCTGAAGCGTGATCATCGAACAATCAAGCGTTTCATTCAAAATAGTCAACAGGGTCGCAAGAAGCGTGTGGAAAAACCAAGGCGCAAAATAACTGCCCATGAAGTGAGAAAAGTCAAGCGTGCAGCTGCCAAGATGCCACTTGCCACCAGTTTGGCCATATTTCAGAGCTGCAACATCACTGGAGTGCCCAAAAGCACAAGGTGTGCAATACTCAGAGACATGGCCAAGGTAAGAAAGGCTGAAAGACGACCACCACTGAACAAGACACACAAGCTGAAACGTCAAGACTGGGCCAAGAAATATCTCAAGACTGATTTTTCTAAGGTTTTATGGACTGATGAAATGAGAGTGAGTCTTGATGGGCCCGTGGCTGGATTGGTAAAGGGCAGAGAGCTCCAGTCCGACTCAGACGCCAGCAAGGTGGAGGTGGAGTACTGGTTTGGGCTGGTATCATCAAAGATGAGCTTGTGGGGCCTTTTCGGGTTGAGGATGGAGTCAAGCTCAACTCCCAGTCCTACTGCCAGTTTCTGGAAGACACCTTCTTCAAGCAGTGGTACAGGAAGAAGTCTGCATCCTTCAAGAAAAACATGATTTTCATGCAGGACAATGCTCCATCACACGCGTCCAAGGACTCCACAGCGTGGCTGGCAAGAAAGGGTATAAAAGAAGAAAAACTAATGACATGGCCTCCTTGTTCACCTGATCTGAACCCCATTGAGAACCTGTGGTCCATCATCAAATGTGAGATTTACAAGGAGGGAAAACAGTACACCTCTCTGAACAGTGTCTGGGAGGCTGTGGTTGCTGCTGCACGCAATGTTGATGGTGAACAGATCAAAACACTGACAGAATCCATGGATGGCAGGCTTTTGAGTGTCCTTGCAAAGAAAGGTGGCTATATTGGTCGCTGATTTGTTTTTGTTTTGTTTTTGAATGTCAGAAATGTATATTTGTGAATGTGGAGATGTTATATTGGTTTCACTGGTAAAAAATAAATGATTGAAATGGGTATATATTTGTTTTTTGTTAAGTTGCCTAATAATTATGCACAGTAATAGTCACCTGCACACACAGATATCCCCCTAAAATAGCTAAAACTAAAAACAAACTAAAAACTACTTCCAAAAACATTCAGCTTTGATATTAATGAGTTTTTTGGGTTCATTGAGAACATGGTTGTTGTTCAATAATAACATTATTCCTCAAAAATACAACTTGCCTAATAATTCTGCACTCCCTGTACATAACTAATATCAAGCAATGTCCACGTGCACTCTTGTAAAATGGCCTGAGGTCCATGCGCTCAAACTGACTCTCCATCAGCAGTAACTTGTGGCACTCCCGGGATGGCCAGCTGGTTCACCTGCTGACACACCTGACAGGATGGGCACCACCAGCAACCCAGACAAACACCTGTACCTTCACTGATGGAGGTGTTGGCCCAATAGTGGTGGAGCATAGGCAGCGTGATGGAACAGTGCACCTCTGGAAAATATTTGCAAGAATTTCAAGCAAACACTTAACTTAGTTGTTATTGGGTATTGTGTGTAGAATTTTGAGGAAAAAACGAATTTAACCTTTTTTTTTTTTTTTTTAATAAGGCTGCAACATGACAAAAAAGAACAAGTGAAGTGCTGTGAATACATCTCAGATGCACTGTAAGATTCACTAGAGAAGTTTGCAGCCAAGTGTGAAGCAGCAGGAATACAAATTTTTCTGAGGCCATAGTTCCCAGCCAAAAAATGTAAAGTTTGCATCGGGGAGAAGTTGAAATAATGTGAGGAATTCACCTTTCTACCAGGTGAAGAGTTTCAAGGGCTTGGATGAGGCCTTGAGACAGAGCCACATGAGAGAGAAAACGTCTTGGCTTGCTTCAGAATGCCCCAGTGTTTCCCTGGAAGTGCTGGAGGAGGTGGCAGTAAAGATGAAGTACTGAGAATCTCTGCTTAGACTGCTGTCCATCGTATGGACCTGAATAAATAGCACAAACTGTATGGATGCCAGAAGATTTATATTTTACCCCATTTCCATGTGTTGTCTGATGTTTTGCCTCAGTGACTTCACTCACTGCAGACTATGATTGTTCATTTTAAGTTGAGAAACAAGCATTTTAGCACACCCAATGCCAGTTGGCTTTGAAATAAATACAACTTAATCTTTTCTAATGGCTTTTCCTCTTATCTCAGCACATTACGGGACAATATTTCCTCATTTGTATCCATTAATGTATTTGGTTTCTTGCTGATTTTCAGATAAGATGGCAAACAATCTGCCTCGTTTAAATTGATCTTGTTTTGTTTGTTTTTTTACTAAACTGCTCAAAGTGCAGATGAAGGTGTAAACCAATCCTGGACAACCCAATTACCTGTGGTCACTTTATCTTTTAAGTCATCGATAAGAGGCATTTTATCCCTGCTGTTTATGATTTTATGTTGTTATATTGATGTCAGCAGTCCTCCTATACCTCCACACACACCCACACACACACACACTTTCATAACCCTGTTTCATAGCACATACACACATGCACTCCCAAACCAACTTTATGACTTGATCTCTACCCATTCAGCCACGTTAATGGAAGCAGACCACACATCCAGTGCTGTTTTAAATCCCATTGCGAAGTTCTTATGATTCACAAATGCTTCCTCTCCTTTTTACTAATGCTCCTTCACCACAAAAGCCCACGAGTCAGCAGACCTCAACAACCTATTCCCCACACACACATACACACACTCACACACACAAACCACGATTGCCCATTAAGTGGCATTAGAGCCTCTTTCTGGTGGCTTATTCTGGCTTCATGGCACCAAAGTAGCATTCCACAGTTACCCTGTAAGACTCTAAGTCTCACCACACATTTCACATCAAAAACTACTGCTAATGCACTAGTTCACAATATTACAGCATATTGCAGACCGTTACCTGGAAACATCTATACTTGTCACTCTGTCTGCTTCATCTGCATTCTCTTTTTCTCTGTCTTTGACTATGTAATACTATGTGGATATGGTTTTATGTCCTAACAATGTAGGCAACAGTCCTGCTAGGACATACATTGTCCCTTGAAAAGATTGTTTCACTGTATTTTCCTTCACTCAAGAAAAAAAATGCTGTTGCTGACTTTAATTGCTTTAATTACAGCTACATTTTTCTTGTAATTTTGTGATTTAAGTATAGTAACCTCAGTTTCGATAATCACATCAACAATGTTACCAGAACTGTTTTCTATCACTTAAAAATCTGAAACTGACTCATTATAGAATTGCCTTTAAAAATAGTTTTACATTTGTGCTGTTTTACCCTTTTACTACTTTAAACCTGTACAGTTCTTTGCAATGTTTCTTCATTTCCTGTGTTAAGCATATTGAGTTTTCATGTATTGGAAGGTGCAATATAAATGAAATTTTCACTGTCATTTTTATTGCGAGAAAGGACAAGAGCAAGCATAGTAAGTAAGCATAGTAAGCATAAACTGTGCCTGGAACAGAAACACCTGCATTAAACTGTTGGCACAAGAATCTGCACCAAAAACACGGTAACACAAAGCCAGTGTCCAGAGTGATGTAAAAACCCAGCCCATTAGCCAGAGCCTGATCTTCAACATGGTCCAAGGCATAGCAATGATGAGCAGTGAGGTTTGTAGCCTCTGTTTCTATGTATGTAAGTATTATTGTAGGGTCTACTTTACATTATAAAGCGCCTTGAGGCGACTGTTGCTGTGATTTGGCACTGTATAAATAAAATTGAATTGAAATGAATTACCTGTACATGTTTTTACAGAAGACACAATGTGGTATTTGCCCTAGGCTGGGTGTCTTTGGGTTCTGTGACTGAAGCTTGAATTCAGTGGGAAACAAAATTATTACATAAGCTGTTTAGGAATTTTTTTTTTATACATAGTCCCCCTTTTTCAGGGGTTCAAAAGAATTTGGGCACCACACAGGGTCTAGCTGCTGGACTGGGGTCACATACGGGCAGCTTTATCATTACCCTGTGTTCTTGGATAGCTCTGCATTAGCTTCCTGTCTGTACATCTACTTGCAAAGAGCAGCAGTTATGTTAGCAATATATTACAGTTGTTTCTGTCCTGGACACACGTTCCCTTGCTCTGGTCCTTTTGTAGAATAAAAATAAATGTAATGTCCATATACACACTCCTCAAAAGTTGCATCACAGTACTGCTTTACTATTTTCCTCCTCCTGCACATGAACTGAAAGCAGCAGATTGTACCACAAGCATGAACATGAACAGAACAGAATCATGAAACACTTGAAACCTGACGGGGAGGGAGGAAAACAGACGCACAGACACTGAACAGAGGAAGACAGAGGACTTAAATACACAGAAGGGTAAAGAGGGAAGTGGAAACACCTGGAGAAACACAGCTGACATAAATGAACATGATGCTACAAGGGAAGTGAAACTAAACACAGCGAACATGGAAACACTAGACCTTTCAAAATAACACAGGAAACATCGATAGATGAAGACACGGGCATAACTTACACGATTAACACAGGGGACAAGACAGACTACACAGAAGACAGGAAAAGACTCGGAGAACACGGAGAACTAGAAGAAACATAGACCAGACTCAACTAAGACACACTAAATAATAATACTAAAAACGAAAATAATACTCATAAGTAGGGATGGGTACCGGTATCCGGTGCCATCATGGCACCGGTTCTGTCATAAATGGTAGTAACCAGACCGAAAAGCAGCGCACATTTCGGTGCTTTATTTCGGTGCTTTAATGTTGTTCGTGTGTAATTTACGTTGAGTAGGCTAACCACGTTATTACATTAATGCATGTAAGGTGAACTAGCAAACATCATCATAGCTACATGCGGCTGTCTTCTTGTTTGATGGCAGATACTCCCTTCACCCTGGCCAAAAAGGCTAAAATGACCAAAGAAAAAGTGGAAAACAGTTAAACATGAGAGGTTTTTGGACAAGAAGACCCCCATGAAAAGAATATCGAGGGAACAGTTTACCCTGCCCGGGATAGGGTTACCGGGGCCCCGCCCTGGAGCCAGGCCCGGGGAGGGTGCCCGAGGGCGAGCGTCTGGTGGCCGGGCCTTAGTCCATGGGGCCCGGCCGGGCACAGCCCGAAGAGGAGACATGGGCCCATCCTCCCGCAGGCCCACCACCCGCAGGAGGCGCCATAGGGGTCGGGTGCATTGTGAGCCGGGTGGCGGCCAGGAGCGGAGGCCCTGGCGGACCGACCCCCGGCTGCCAAGACTGGCAATAGGGACATGGAATGTCACCTCTCTGGTGGGGAAGGAGCCTGAGTTGGTGCGTGAGGTTGAGAGGTACCGGCTAGATATAGTTGGGCTCACCTCTACGCATTGTCTGGGCTCTGGAACCAGTCTCCTGGAGAGGGGCTGGACTCTGTCTCAGTCTGGAGTTGCCCCTGGTGAGAGGCGGCGGGCTGGGGTGGGTATTCTTATATCCCCTCGGCTTGCTGCCGGTACGTTGGGGTTTTTCCCGGTGGACGAGAGGGTTTGTTCCCTGCGCCTTAGGGTCGGGGAACGGGTCCTGACTGTCATCTGCGCTTATGCGCCGAGTGGCAGTTCGGAGTACCCAGCCTTCTTAGAGTCCCTGGGGGGGGTGCTGGAAGGTGCTCCACCTGGAGACTCTGTTGTCCTGCTGGGAGACTTCAATGCTCACGTGGGTAACGACAGCGAGACCTGGAGGGGCGTGATTGGGAGGAACGGCCTCCCTGATCTGAACCCGAGCGGTGCTTTGTTATTGGACTTCTGTGCTAATCACAGTTTGGCCATAACGAACACCCTGTTCGAACATAAGAGTGTCCATAAGTGCACGTGGCACCAGGATGCTCTAGGCCGTAGGTCGATGATCGATTTTGTAATCGTATCACCAGACCTGCGACCATATGTTCTGGACACTCGGGTAAAGAGAGGGGCTGAGCTGTCAACTGATCACCACCTGGTGGTGAGTTGGATCAGGTGGCGGGGGAGGACGCTGGACAGACCTGGTGCACCTAAACGCGTAGTGAGGGTGTGCTGGGAACGTCTAGCAGAGGCCCCAGTCCGCGAGATCTTCAACGCACACCTCCGGCAGAGCTTCAACAGCATTCCGAGGGAGACTGGGGACATTGAGTCCGAATGGACCATGTTCAGTGTCTCCATTGCCGAAGCTGCTGCATTGAGCTGCGGCCGCAAGGTGGTTGGTGCCTGCCGTGGTGGTAATCCCCGAACCAAATGGTGGACACCAGAGGTGAAGGGAGCCACCAGGCTGAAGAAGGAGGCCTATCGGGCTTGGTTAGCCTGTGGGACTCCGGAGGCAGCCGACAGGTATCGACAGGCCAAGCGGAATGCGGCTCGGGCAGTGGCTGAAGCAAAAACTCGGGTGTGGGAGGAGTTCGGAGAGGCCATGGAAAAAGACTTTCGGACTGCCTCGAAGAGATTCTGGCAAACCGTCAGGCGTCTCAGGAGGGGAAAGCGGTGCTCTACCTGCACTGTGTATAGTGCTGGCGGAGCGCTGTTGACGTCGACTGAGAAAATTGTCGGGCGGTGGAAGGAATACTTCGAGGACCTCCTTAATCCCACTGACACGTCTTCCGGGGAGGAAGCAGAGTCTGGGGATGAGGGGTGTGACCCACCAATTTCCGGGGGCGAGGTCACTGAGGCAGTTAAACAACTCCTTGGTGGCAGAGCCCCTGGTGTCGATGAGGTCCGCCCCGAGTTCCTGAAGGCTCTGGACGTTGTAGGGCTGTCTTGGTTGACACGTCTCTGCAATGTTGCGTGGAGATCAGGGGCAGTACCTGTGGACTGGCAGACCGGGGTGGTGGTCCCCATCTTCAAGAAGGGGGACCGGAGGGTGTGTTCCAACTACAGGGGGATCACACTCCTCAGCCTCCCCGGGAAAGTCTATGCCAGGGTGCTGGAGAGGAGGGTTCGTCCGCTAGTCGAACCTCGGATACAGGAGGAACAATGCGGTTTTCGTCCTGGTCGCGGAACACTGGACCAGCTCTTTGTCCTCTCGAGGATACTTGAGGGTGCATGGGAGTTTGCCCAACCAGTCTACATGTGTTTTGTGGACCTGGAGAAGGCATTCGACCGTGTCCCTCGGGGCGTCCTGTGGGAGGTGTTGCGCGAGTATGGGGTGTCTGGCCCATTGCTACGGGCCATTCAATCCCTATACAACCGTTGCAAGAGCTTGGTTCGCATTGCCGGCAATAAGTCGGACTCGTTCCCGGTGGGTGATGGGCTCCGCCAGGGCTGCCCTTTGTCTCCGGTTCTGTTCATAATTTTTATGGACAGGATTTCTAGGCGCAGCCAAGTGGCGGAGGGCTTTCGCTTTGGTGGCCTCAGAATCTCATCTCTGATTTTTGCGGATGATGTGGTTCTGTTGGCTTCATCGGGTGAGGGCCTCCAGCTCGCACTGGAGCGGTTCGCAGCCGAGTGTAACGCAGCGGGAATGAGGATCAGCACCTCCAAATCTGAGGCCATGGTTCTCAGCCGGAAAAGGGTGGAGTGCCCACTCCGGGTCGGGGATGAGTTCCTGCCCCAAGTGGAGGAGTTCAAGTATCTCGGGGTCTTGTTCGCGAGTGATGGGAGAAGGGAGCTGGAGATCGACAGACGGATTGGGGCTGCGGCTGCAGTAATGCGGACGCTGCACCGGTCAGTCGTGGTGAAGAGGGAGCTGAGTGTAAAAGCGAAGCTCTCAATTTACCGGTCGATCTACGTCCCTACCCTCACCTATGGCCACGAGCTGTGGGTAGTGACCGAAAGAACGAGATCGCGGATACAAGCGGCGGAAATGAGCTTCCTCCGAAGGGTGGCTGGCCTCTCCCTTAGAGATAGGGTGAGAAGTTCGGCCATCCGGGAGGGGCTTAGAGTAGAGCAGCTGCTGCTCCACATCGAAAGGAGCCAGCTGAGGTGGTTCGGGCATCTGGCAAGGATGCCCCCTGGGCGCCTCCTGGGCGAGGTGTTCCAGGCATGTCCCACCGGGAGGAGGCCCCGGGGCAGACCCAGGACACGCTGGAGAGATTATATCTCTCGGCTGGCCTGGGAACGCCTTGGTATTCCCCCGGACAAGCTGGAGGAGGTGGCTGGGGAGAGGGAGGTCTGGACCTCTTTGCTTAGGCTGCTACCCCCGCGACCCGACCGGATAAGCGGATGAAGATGGATGGATGGATGGATGGTTTTTGGACAAAGTTTGTGTTTTTTTCCATTGTTTAAGCACTGCTTCCAGCCAAGAGTGATACCATATATGCCCCATAGCTGCAGAAAGGCTAACATTGTTATCTTTTTACAAAAAAAACAGCTGAACATGAGAGGTTTTAGGACCAATTTTGTTTTCTCCATTCTTCAAGCACCGGTTTGAGCACCGTTTAAGCACCGGCACCGTTTCAAAAGTACCGGTTTGGCACCGGTATCGGATAAAACCTAAATGATACCCATCCCTACTCATAAGTAATCAAACATACAAAATTCTCAACTCAACCTCAACTAAGAACAACACACGAACTAAACAATACTTTACCAAAAGACATCAACAATTCTAAATAGCTCAAAGAGCTGGGTCACAGACCATGCCCCCGACAGCTGTAGGAGGAAGGCCCAGAGAAGCCTCTCTGATCCCAGTAATGATGTACCGTTGTATATGACAAATAAACTTGATAAAGTGCACTGTGAATGGGTAATAGGCCTGTAAGTGTAAGGGCACTTTGAGTGATCAATAATGACTGACATTCAATTTTCCCAGTACGGCCTTAATGAAACTGAGTTTGACACTTTAAAACTTAATAAATTTTTAATTCCAAAACAAAAAACAAGCTGATTTCTTTCTCTAGCAGAGAACAAAAACAAGAAAACAACTCATAGCTGTGGCAATTTTTTAGATAAACTTACAGTGCATCTGGAAAGTGTTCACAGTGCTTCACTTGTCCCACAGTTTGCCATGTTACAAAATTCCAAATTAATTAAATTCCCTTTTTTTCTTTTTCTTTTTTTTCTTTTTTTTACCTCAAAATTCTACACACTATATCCCATAATGAGAAAAAGACGTCAGTAGTCCAATCATCCGCCCCTGGAGCCAATCAGCCTCCACTCTACAAGGTTTTAATCTGTGCTATCTGTCATTTTCCCTTTCAGACTCTTGTTTGTGCAGCCCACCTCTTTCCCATCTCCAGCTCACAGACACCTCAGTCAGAGTTCCATCCAAGCCTCAGCCTGTTACTGCAATCTGAAGACTGCTGAAGATTCTAAGAAACATTCTGTTCTTCGACAAAGTCTACAGCCTGTTCGAATGTTCTTCATCAGTGTTAATGCTGTACAAATATATCAGAAGCTGTGTATAAACCTCTTTGTGCATAGAATGTGCCCATATGGAAAAGAAATAGTAAAAACATATATGATTTACTTATGAAAGTGGCCACTTTCTCATTACTTTCATATATTTTTTTAGTAAGTATACAAAACATACAAGTTTCATTATATAATTTTTCAAGGGATCTTATATGTGTTTTCACTTTTGTATGCTTTTCATACAAGTTTCACACAAGACAGATAAAAACTTTATAAGATTTATATATATCTTTTCCATATGGGTGAGCTTAGAGAATGAGTTATATATCATGTCTATGTTAGACTTAAATGTTGCAATCATTTTTCCAATAAAAAGAACCTTGACAAATGTCCTGACAAATTATGTTGTAGGTTACTTTGGAAACACTCTGGCAACCAAATACAATATGCTCAGACGCTTAATAAACAATACTAAACTGAACAAAGAAGCTGGATTATGAAGGAAAGGAGAGCTAGTGAAGTAAAACAGTAGGAGTCATGTGAAAGAGACATCAAGGACAGAATCCATGAGGACCCAGAGCCAAAAAACGAGAAAGAGATTTCAGAAATTATAACAGTAAAGGCCTCCTTCTATACAGAAATCACATCTGGTGTGTGCTGTGTGTGCGCTAAATGGATATGCCACAGGGCCTTTGTCTTATTAAAGTTATTACAGGGACATATCCAGATCACCACTGCTTCTTGTTTATTGAAGATAAATTACAACCACTGTAACAGGAGCAGGTTTCATAAAAAAAAAACACCACTGTTCTCTTAGAGTCTAGGCAGTGTTTGGCGAATTCTGTCATTTTTCTTCAAGATACTGACATTTCATTTGATAAATCATGAACGTAATTGATTTTATTTCAAGAGGCTCACATTGTGGCAATACAAGGTGTTCTCAGTTATTGAGCTGTTTGAATATAATTTAGCACCTTTGGAGAAACAGTCGGATGTCCCACAATACACTGTGCCGACCGTTTGCTGACTGTCGGTCAGCTTTTTTTCTTCTTCTCTGAAGCTGTGCACATCTTTCATTTCTCTGCCGCAGCTGACAGCCGACATCCAGCTGAACAACAGAGTCCGGAATCCTCTGTAATGGATTATGGGAATCTTCAGTGATTTTATGTGCACACACACACACACACACACACACACACACACACACATATAATGCCTTTATTGTCACTGTGATGACACCATATGAAGGTGACAAATGGTGATTGATTGTTTAAAAAGTTGGCTTTAAAGGGAAAGTGAGATGCAGTGAAGTTCAACATGAGGAGAGAAATGCAGACAGAAGCACAAAACAGAATCAAAAGAAGAACAGCTGAGATGCAAACAATGGATGCAGCAACCAACCTCCTCTGAACAAACAAGAGCAGCATATATTTACAGTCAGCTGACAGCACCATCTAGTGGTAATAATATAAAGCAAAGAGGAAGTTAGTGAGGCTGTGATGAAGACACAAGACATATTGGTACAAGCTATCACAGTACAATGCTGGAATTCACTGAGCCTCTGAGAGCAACCCATTTTTCACTAACATTTGTAGAAACTGTCTGTGTGCTGCTTGAGTTTATCTATATATTTTATTCTAGTCTAGAATGACACATTATGTCATTAACTGCCAGAACTCTGCTGCCCGTGTCATCACCAGGACCCCTTCTGCCCACCACATCACTCCTGTCCTGCAGCAGCTTCATTGACTCCCGGTCAAATATCGCATCAATTTCAAAATACTCTTGTACACATTTAAGGCTATTCATCATCTCTCTCCTCGATATCTCTCTGACCTGGTTAAGATCACCGCCCCATCTCGTTGTCTCAGATCTTCTTCTTCCCTTTCACTCTCCGTCCCTTCCCCCCGTCTTGCAACCATGGGGAGCAGGGCTTTCAGCTGCTCTGCTCCATGACTCTGGAATTCCCTACCTCCTGATTTAAGAAACATCTCTTCCTTCTCTCTCTTTAAGTCCAAACTCAAAACCCACTTGTACAAAATAGCTTATCCCACATAACCTTTCCACTCTCCTATTTTATTTGTTTATGTCTTATGCTTTTATGATTCTGTAAACTTCTTGCTTTTATGTTGCTTTTATTCTACTGTGTACAGCGACCTTGAGTGTTTTGAAAGGCGCTTTCAAATAAAATGTATTATTATTATTATTATTATTAGTATTATTATTATTATTATTATTATTATTATTATTAACTTCTTTCTCCCTTCAGACTTTCTGTGCATGCCCAATTGGATTTTTTTAAACAACACTAATTACAAACACTGATTTATGTATGCCAACATTTATTATCAAGTTTTTCTAAAAACTCCCTGAAAGTCCTTATTTAGGTGTGTCTGAAAGGTGAGAATAGTAACAGGGAATACAAACTTCACTTTTACATCTAGATTTGAATTTGAAATCCTTTCACTGACTGGCAGAGTCCTGAATGACCAGATCCCATCTCATTAAAAATTCAATTTGATTTTATTTACATAGTGCCAAATCACAACAACAGTTGCTTTTATATCATAATGTAAAGACCCTACAATAATACAGATTCAGACAAAGACTCCATGGTATCGTTTTATGCCAATATTGCACTTTTCTCTCAGACTGCTGGTGCATTTGTGGTTATTAGAGTTTGGGAGGAAGAGCCTTTAGCTTTCAGGCCCCTCCTGTTAAAACCAGCTCACAGTTTTATTCAGGACACAGACATCCTCCAGATTCTTAATTATATTGCATAAAGACAGCTTTTGTTGTGAATTAGTGCCATGTCAATAAAATGATTTAAACTGAATAATGTAATAAAAAATCAGAAATGATGTTTGCATTCTTTTTGTTTTAAACTTATTTACCACTAAAAGTGCTCTTTGCACTGCAATCCACATGCAGACAGTCACAGTTATTAATTCAATGTACTGTGTGGTTCAACACTCAAAGACAAAATGCAGTCTAGAGAAGCCTATTACTGAGTGCAGATTAAATTTATCAAGACAATGTCCTGAAAGCCATGAGACCACGACCCCCAGCATCTGTCAGGACTGCTGCTCACACTCTGTCAGATCACCAAAAAGACGATAAGCTAACTATAAAAGTATCACTGAGCTTTTTTCACATGAGAACCCTCGGCCCTTGACCTTCACCATCTGTTACAGAGTGATTTGTTTCAGCTATCCAGTTCCAAAAGTAAGAATCAATGCTAAGAACAGACTGGATTGCACTGAAGGCATATCTAGGGAATTGATTGCATGAATTCACTATCAGTGTAGGCTGAAGGAAAAAAGGACTCAGGACTGATTATGATACTTAGGATTTGACAGAATACATCTTTATTTACTTATAGGATGTGTTAATATCTGATTATATCTTACCTAATATTTATGCATAAATGTAGAAAAACATGAAAAACCTTGTTCATCTCAAAATATTTCATTTCAGTCAGTGCTCTGTATGCTACTATGATCTTGTAGTAGAATGACCCAACTGCACACCTGCAATCAATGCTTATTTACAGTCCCTTCAACTTTATTTTGCTTAACTCAGAGTCGTAACTTTTTTAGCTGCATTCTGCTTCTGGATATTGAGTTGCATAATCCACCAAAACTAATACAATGTGATAACCTTGTGCACTCCAGTGAAACAGCTCAATGAGGTCCATGCCAATGTGCTCAAACAGGACCTCTATTGAAGGTAGTGCACAGACACAGAACAGACTTCCTTGGAACCTTAGTTCCTGGGCCGGAGAGACATACAAATCTTAAATACATCTCAAAGCAGGATGAGTTTTTTTAAAATACAGGAACACAGGCAGGCAGATATGCTGGAGAGAGACAGAAGTGCTGTACATGGAGAAAAACCATGGTGTACAATCTGGACTCATAACCAACAAAACAAGCAAAACAAGCAAACAAATACATGACCACTTCAAAGTCCACCTCTGTTGTTTAGTTGAGGTGTTGGTGCCCTCCAGAGGCCAGGAAATGTATCACTTGTACAGGTTTGATTTCAAACTGCATATCTGGTTTGTATATGTGCATGAGGAAAGAGGAAAAACGGCGTTATTTTGACACAAAAATCTTGTCACACTGTTGATAATAATGTAATTTCAAGGCCTTATACACTGACATTAGTTTAAATAGAGCAAAACTGTATTTTCATCAAAGTTAGGGTCTCCACTTATTCTGTTTTTGATTACTTTATTATTCTTTAGAAATGTCAAAACACAGTTGGATTAGCATATAAGTAAAGACTGTGACAAATATTGCTACAGAATGGATAAATTATGCAAACCTTAAGCAATCACTGTCTAACAAAATGAATCTGTGATGACTTTTTGTGGTCTGGACTTCTTCTTTGACTGGGTGCGTGGAGTTTAAATTAAGTGGATGAGAAAAACACAGACACTTCATAATCTAGGAAAAGTTGTTTCAAATGCCATCATAGCTGTCAAGAAAAAATAGACAAAGTATTGAAATGAGTATAAACTATATGGGTGACTGCCAACTAACTGCACTTTGAAGTTAACCAAAGTCTAAACAGTTATCATACCTCAGGAACCTGCCTGACTCTCACTCCTTTAGCTCCTCCCCTTGATGAAACTGCATCCATCAGTTTTTGGGTCCAATGGTCAAGTTTAGCCATGAAGGTAGATTCAAAGCTTACAGTGGTTATTCTCTTGAACTCTTCTTTTATCTGTAGACAACACATACAGAAAAATTGCTGTAAGAAACGTTAACCCTTATTACAAACAAATGTCAGGCTTCACAATTTAAACTTGCTTAAAACTGCAGACAGATAATCCACCACAGTTATAATTTAATATATTTTTAAAAATATTAAATAATGTTTATCTATGCGCAAATTGCTTACGTAAAGTCTTAATGTCCTGGCATTCACATAGTGTATGCCAGGATGCTACTGCCAAAATCATATCAACAATATTTCACGAAACTTGATGTGTTAAAAAAGTAATAATGATACATACAGCTCTTAAGATCAAGAACAATACGTAGCTGTTTCACAACAGTAACCAAAATCATTTACAATGTAATATCATGTAGCAGGTATCCTTCTCACAGAAGTATTCACAGTTTGAAGGCGTCTAACTTTTAAACACACAAACAACAAAAAAGAGTCTGTGACTGAAATTAGATATAATTAAAAAGCAACGTTTTAATCGTGCTTTGCTCTCATAAGTATTATCCACTTCTATGCTAAAGTTCAGAATGACTATATACAGTGTTAAATATTAGCATTACTTACATGTGGTATGGTACATTTGTAACATGAGCGTAACATCATAAACAAATCCACTACTGCTCATAACATTGCTTTAGTAGAACTGCTATTTGTAAAACAAATGTTACTTACCTTAAACATGCAACACATTATCTACCTGATTTAATTAACTGCACCTTGAATTTCACTTTAAACCCATTAAAATTGGGATTTAATTTCAAATTACAGTTTTTTCTGATTGCTTAAGCACATTTTTTGTAACTATTGGCTAATTTTGCAAAACTCTTCACACAAATAAGAAAACCTGTCACCCAATCATCAAAACATTGTAGTTCTCTTGCAAAAGCAAACACAGCTAGATTAACTCTTCACACCTTCGTAAAAATGGTGTTTCCGTATCAAACAGTACACACAAGCCATCATCTACTAAGCACACAATGCGCCAACTGCACACTGATGGTATGAATACAAAACACATCTGGCTTTTGCTTTCTCTGTGCACAAGGTAGGCTATGTCAGTTTGAGCTCATACTTCTGTCATAGATCCATAAGCATAGAGGGATCCAAACTTCAAGTACTGGTGTTTATTTAAACACATCAAAACAAACACAAGTGTTTATTTCCAAGTATAGGATTATTTGCAATCGCCATAATGACTATATGGGTTACTTGGTCTGCAGTGAACATGCTTCCTCTGCCCCCAGCATCTGGTCATCTAGCAATTCTGTAAAGTAACAATTTCAGTATTTTTACATCAATGGTATTGGTGTGTTTCTCATTGGCATATGGCAGTGCTACAGATCTTAGTGCGAAGTGACTGTACTAACCGATTCTCATTTCAAAATGTCCCTATGGTACTTGCTACAGTGTAGCGGCTCGAGTTAGGCTGGACCCGTTGGCCAGCTACCCTCAGGGTCATTCCACGGTTGATGACATGGTCCACTATTGTAGCTCTGATGTCATCAGCAATTCTATTTCTTACTCTTCCTACCCTTCCTCTCCCCCCTCCTCATCTTCCTCTCCCTCCTCCTCGTCTTCCTCTTGCTCCTCCTTGTCCTTGTCGTCCTCTTCATCCTACTTCTTCACCTCCACGTCCTCTTCCTCGGCCTCCTCTACTTCTCACTCTTTCTGCTCCCTCCATTGTACTCCGCACACACAGCTTACCTGGATTATAGTGCTTAGGCTGATTGCAAAGTGAACGAATTATCTAAAAAAGTTTTCACATGTGAAAGTGTGCCAGACAGTTGGCAAATTAGTGTTAATGATAGCCATACATGTGTATACTTTTGCTAGGAGTGTGTTGGAAATTTGGTAATTGAGTGTTGTGCAGTGAATTGTGCCTACCGTTTTGCAAAGTGTGTGTTACAAAATTGCAAACTGAGTGCAAAGCAGTTTTTGTGCTTTTAGTTTTGCAAACTCAGTGAGTGGTTTTGCTATAAGTCTGAATAGTTTTAGAGATTGTGCTACAGGAATCACAGTTGGGGTTTAAGCATTCAGAAAAAACTGTAAATAAAAAATTAAGTTGATGGAGTTTCTCAAAATTATTCAGTCAACACAACCTAACAAAATAAAGTTTGCAATTTAGAAGATGTATCTTAATAAATTTTTCTCTTGCAGTAATGCATTTAATCAAGTGGTGGTAACAGGTGTGGTGAGTGTAGAGACCAGATCGAGGATTCTCACAAGGAGGATTTTGCTGCAGCACCCTCTTTCCAACTGAGTTCTGCTAGCTCCTGTGAGGAACTAATCACCAGCCACTTACACATTTTCCCCTAAAGTCCTTCTTTGTCATCTTCAGGGATTCCATGTTGTTACTGAAATGACAATATAAAAGTGACTGTGCCACAGATGGACCAGTCTATGACATTTTGGTATGTTGTGCTAAGATTAGCTGAGGTTGTAGCAGTATAAAAGGTTTTTCACTACTATGTTCAAATATAATGGAACTTTTGTTGAATTCACACCTCACGTGTGGAAAACAGAAAGGAGGCGGGCTTGCTATTCTTGTTAACAACTGGTGGTGTAACCCTGTTCACATAACAATGAAAGAGCGGAGTTGTTGCCCTGACATTGAACTGTGCGCTCTCGAACTCAGGCCGTGTTATTTGCCCAGGGAATTTACCCATGGTGGCTGTTTATGCTGCTCCCTCTGCTAGCCCCACAGCTGCATGTGACACTGTTCACTCTGCCATGGCCCAGTAACAGACTGCGCACCCGAGTGCCTTCATTCTATTTTGGGTGACTTCAACCAAGTCAGCTTGGACAATAAATTGCCAGCTTTTTGCATTATTTCCTCAGGCATTAATAAAGTTTTCTGATTCTGATTCCAAAAAGATAAGTTTGCACATGCAGGGAAATTACTGTTACTACTATTTTAACACTGCTGTGTTAATGTTAATGGCCCTTCCGGGTCTCCTCTCTGCTCTCTCCTATCTTGTCCCTTTTGTCTTACTTCTCTCTATCACCTTTTCTATCCCTTTGAAGAAGTGAGACTCCATAAATGCTAAAGAGGTAAGTATTATTGCTCAGTTGTAGTGAATAGATAGAATAAACTGTAGAAAACTAAACAGAAGAAAGAAGAAGAAATAACAATTTAACATAAACCAGTGACACACTCCAGGGCCTGATCAACCCTGGCAGGGCCTCCTTGGATGAGGGTGTCTAGTGATAATGGCCGAAACACCCGATGAATCCAAGGTCCACTACTGACGATGTGTCCCAAATCTTAATATCTAATCTAGATCAGATCTCTAATCCCTAAACCTAACCAAGGAAAATTAGCCTGGGGAAAAGACCGAAAGTTGATGCACACAACGATGTGTGCTGCTGGTAAAGTTTCTGGGCTGCTTTTCCTCATAACAGCCATCCCTCAAGAGTCTCTCCATCTAAAGCAAAGCATTATCAGGGACTGTAACATCTAGTCCTTTTTACTGAATTATAATACAAAGATGAAGAACTTTCACTAGGCTACTGCTTACATAGTAAAAGTAAATCACATCTTGTGAAGTTGCAGTTTCATTTTACAATGAAAATTTCTGCTTCATTCAGAGTCGTAACATAAATCTACTTATTAAAAATAGAAAAATTTGCAAAATAAACAAAAACAATACAAAAACTAAAGCTCATTCTCATTTTCATTTGCATCAGTGATTTTTGAAGTATGGGCTGAAAGTCATCCATATTTTTCCTTTTTTGAACAAACAGTAGGGTAAAGTAAAAGCAATCATAAAATCATCTGACGTAGGACAAGACACTGGTATGCAGATCCTATTGTGACTAGCAGTCAAGAGGCCTGAGTGTATGCTGGAATGTGTGCGCGTATGACCTCCACCCTGTATTGTTACACTGGAAACCAACCAGAAAAACACGTGACACAGATAAAAACCTGTTCTACAGCATCACCACCTGTCACACCTCAACACACAAAACTAACTTACCTTTGAAGCTGGGACATACCACACATATCAGACATACAAGAGCAGGACCTGCAGAAAAATGTGTGTGAGGTGTTGCTAAAAGCATGTCTTACTTCACAAAAGTATGCCAGATGTTATCTTTGGGGGAAAAAAGTGGTCTCCATAGTAAAGACGAGTGTGAAGAAGAAAAAGGAAAAGCACTAACCATTAAACAGAAGAACACATTAAACTGAAACCCCTGAGGCTGAAGCACGAGAAGGAAAGAGTGGAGTAAAAAAGAGTTGTGTAATTGAGCGGAAAAAAAGCAATAAAATCAGAAGTGTTTGCAGGTCAGATAAGATGTGTGTATTAGTAATCAGACAGGTTTCATGAGAGAAACATGGAAATGTAAAACTTAAAAGGAAAGAATAAAAATGAGCCACAAAGGAGAATACTTGTTACGTGGAATTGGGAAGAAAATGAAAAGCAGAGAGACATGAAATATGAAGGCATAAAGAAGAGCTTTGGATTAAGAGCAGTTGCAGGTCAGCTCACATAGCTGACATTCCTGATCACATGCACACTTTTATCTGGTTCAGTCTCACTCTGTCTCTCACTGAGCTCAGATTCATTAAACCTGACTCATCTGGTTTCCTGGGTGTGGCTGCAGGTTAATAGATGAAACACGTGGCACACTATAAATACCTTTCTTCTTTATTTCCATTAGGGTCTAATGGGAATAAAGAATAAAAGTTTGTGTTCTGCGTCCTGATCAGCTGTAGACCTTTGTGAATCAATCTCGTCTTCTGTACAGCACAGAATGTGTCCAGCTTGTCAAATTGACATAAATCTTCGATCACTAGCAGTGTGACTCTGAAGTGCTGTACTGTATGTTGGTAAGTTTTCTCCCCAACAAATAACAACAATGTTGATTCAGCGTTTTGCACCGCCAAAAGCACCTGCAGGTGCCTTTGGTTTCATTTTATAATACTGGACTTATTTTTCTACAAAGCTTTGAACTTTGAGAGTGTTTAAACAATAGAGAAAAGTGTGAAAATGTTCCTGCCTGTCTGAGAAAAGTGTATAAAGTGTGTAGTGAGGGGTTTTACAGCTTTAAAACATCTATAATAATTGTAAAAAGTAAAGTTGGCTACTTCACGGATTTCACCTATTGCAGGTTATTTTTGGAACGCAGCTCCCGCGATAAACGAGGGACCACTGTCTCCCAGAGCTTTTCAAGCTTTTGTACACAGACTACAGCATGAACCTTCTTGATACTTTCTTGTTTCCAATTTATTACCCCTCTATTACCAACCACTCTATAATAGCAACTTCTACTTATATTTTTTGTCTGACTCAAACCTGGGACAAAAATCATGATCTTTTGGTGTTCACAGTTTTAGTTTTTAATACTCATGCTATCTCCTGTGGGGCATATATATTTATATGAACTACATAACCATGATATCCTGCTTCAACAATCCTTCTGATCAACATGTTCCAACCATGACCCTTATTTGAATGACCCTAACTCATAGGCTAACATTAAAGCAAACCATAATGCTAAAGAAGTGGCAAGTTGGTGATGCACAGAAAACAAGAGAGGATTAGACATGTCTGTCCATCTCTCTGTCCATCTCTCTGTCCTTCTGAGCATTTCTGAGGTGTGGGTTGTCTACTAAATGCACATGCCAAAGTGTCCATGAGCAAGACACCGAACCAAATTAAAGGCTAAAGGGCAAACAGTCTCTTATATAAGCAGGGGCCCTGCCATGATACACACACACAAACACACTGGCCTAACTGGCTGGAGGCTTCCCATGATGCACTGTGTGTTTATATACGGCTCTGAATCTCATCATTGGTTATTATTAATGGTTATTAACATATATAATTATTAATTAGTTACTCTCACCAAAGCAGATGAATAATTGCTATGCTGATTCATGTAATGAATTTTTCCATTGCATTTTGTTTAAGACTTTACTGATTAGACAAAGCTTTACATTAATACTCACCAGAATCCCACCAGGTCACCCGTTGCTTCAATTCACACTAGGGAGACATCGGCGAAGTGTCCTTACTGTAGCCTTTGCTGTCAAATAGCATTCTCATCTGGTCCTACTTGGCAATCTGGAGAGATGCAGTGATGTCAAAAGCAGAACTTTTTTTCTCCGCTAGGTTACCAAACACAGTGTACAAGATCTCACTAATGGCTTCAGCCTTAATTGAGCTAGTTTTGGTGATTTACATATATTGTAGTTACAGTCTTCTTCACTCACTATAATTCTTTATCCTGTCTTCACAGGTAGCCCTATCTGTTAAAAGAGAGCTTTTCCTTCCCACTGTTGCCAAAGTGCTTGCTCGTAGAGGGTTATCTGATTGTTGGGATCTCTTTGTTTTCTCTGTATTATTGCAGGGTCTTTACCTTACAGTATAAAGGGCACTGAGGCAACTGCTGTTGTGATTTGCTTCTCTATAATCAAAATTGGATTGAATCCTTGTTGAATCACAAATCAACTGTGATTGACCACATTTTTTTTTGGAAAGATGAGTTCAGTTTCACTGCGACAGACTGGCGACCTGTCCAGGCTGTACCCCGCCTCTCGCCCTATGACAGCTGGGATAGGCTCCAGAAAAAGGATAAGCGGAAGCGAATGGATGGATGGATGGAGTTCAGTTTCATTAGCCACAGCCAGGCCTGATTATTGACAGAATTTTTGACAGACAAAATCACTTAAATAGAACCTATCCAACAAAGTAAAATAGTCTAAAATTCTGCTTTAATCCAAGGAAACAGCTGAGAAACAAAGTCACTGACATCTATTAGTCTGAACAGGGGGGATGAAGCCATTGCTAAGGCGTGGGTAACTATGGTTACAGCTGTTATCCACAAATGGAGAAAACTTGAACAATGGAGACATGCTGGACTTTTTGGAAAGTTTGAGTCCTGTTAAATCTGATATAAAACTAACATAGCTTTTCATGAAAAGAACATCATACTAACAGATAAACATGGTGGTGTGGTAGTGTGATGGTCTGGGGCTGCTCTGCTGCTTCAGGGCCTGGATGACTTGATGTAATTGATGAAGCATGAATTCTGCTCTCTACCAGCAAATCCTGAAGGAGAATGTTCATCCACCAGTTCATGAACTGAAGCACAAGCACATTTGGGTTATGCAGCAGGACAATGATCCACACACATATAGTAGGTCCACCTCTGAATGGCTCAAAAAACCAATGATCAAATGAATTAAATCAGACTGAGATGCTTTTTAACATGACCTCATGCTAGAAAACCATCCAACGTGGTTGAATTAAAACAATTCAACAAAAAAGAGGCCAAAACTCCTCCACAGCTATGTGAAAGACTCACTGCCAGTTACCACAAACACTTGATTGCAGTTCAGCTGCCAAGTGCAGCACACTCAGGTTTATGGGGGAGTTACTGTTTTGCATAGGGTCAGGTAGGTCTGGATAGCCTTCTTTGATTGAAAATCATGAAATCACAATTTAAACATTGCATTTTGAATGTTCTCATCTTTGTCTGATAGTAAAATGTGTTTGGTGATCTGAAACATGTACCCAATATGCATAAAACTATGCATATTTATAAAGGATGCAAATGCTTTGTCACAGCACTATTGTGCTCTAACATTATATGGTTGGAACATAACTTATGGTTGTTACAGCTGGTTGTCTAATACACTCTTTGTTTCTGTCTTGGTGTTTCCACACTGGTTAAAAGTGCGTTGTTTGCACTAGTTGAGTTTTTCTCTGAAATATAACATTTTATATTCACCAGGCTATCAGTATGATATAAGTAAAAGTGATTTGACATTAGAACACAGTATTATCCTTTCTGTCCTTGTGCCAGCAAAAGCAAAGGAGGAGTAATATGAATCTGTCCACTGGAGTATGGAGCAGCACACACACGCGCACGCACACACGGAAAGAGAGAGAGAGAGAGAGAGAGTAATAGACAGGTCATGTTGTGTTTTCTTCTTCCAGTATCACGTCCCGCCCCCTGTGTTCATCAGGAGGAGGGGTGGGGAGCAGAAGGGCGGGTTTCGCTGGTACCTCAGATCTCATACTGGATTTACCGGACTGCACCTGTGAGGAGCCGGGTTTGTTTCTGCGCGTCGGGAGGAACGAAAGGCGGGCCCGCAGCAGCACGGCAGCCAGGAGCCTGTCCGAGGACAACACCAATACCGCTGCAGCCCCTCAGCAGCTTTACGCTCGAGAGTAGAGGAGGGAGCTGCCAGGCTGTCAGACCTCCAGCGGATATTTTTACCCGCAGTGCCTCAGACAAGCAGCCGACCGAGGAGCACAATGTCCAGGCAACAGCAGCAGCAGCAGCAGCGGACTTCGTTCAGACTGTCGGACAACCTGGTGGAGGTCAAGAGCAAAGTAAGTGATGGGCTGCTGACTGATGCTGTTAGCGACGCAGGGTGTGCGTTATCAGGACCCCAGCCCTCCGCTCTTCTCATCCAGATCGTGATGTAACAAACACAAATATCTGGCCGCTGCAAATTCACGCGATATTTAGAAGAAACGAAATCCGACCGGGTTCAGCTGACAGCGGCCTGGCTGCTGCCGCCCGCAGCCCCCCCACCAACACCACCAACACCATCAACATCGTGTCAGCCTGCTCAGCCTCGATAATCCCAGTCCTGTGTTTAACTCGATCTCTCTCTCTCTCTCTCTCTCGATCTCTCTCTCTCTCTCTCTCTCTCTCTCTCTGTGTGTGTGTGTGTGTGTGTGTGTGTGTGTGTGTATAAGAACATGACAGAGGCGCTGAAAGACCTAAAAACAGAGAGGTTTGTTTCTATCCATCTATCATGAAACCACAGCCTGGTCACATGCTCTACATTAACCAGCCATTAGGAATCAATGGCTCATCCATAATGCATTATGGTCATAGGTACATTAAGAAGTCATGACATTAACATCTGATTGATTTGTGGTGGTGTGGTGCCAAGCTGTGTTGGCTTATTCTTTGGTGTTCACATTTTAGTTGTTTGTGAGGTTTAGCTTTTGTAATAAGAGAAATAATGAGAAATAAGCATACCGAACACATAAAATTACAGTGCGATTATTCTGTAATAGTAAGTGCTTTCATGAAGATGAAAACCAAAATATTTTTTAGGTGAAGCTGTGTCCGTAAACTCAAATATTGGCAGCATTTTCAATGTACTTTTTATTGCTAATGTTTGAAGAGCCTGAAAAATAGTTTAAAGATAAAACCTTCCACAGGCCCTTCAGCCGCCTCGCACAGACTGTAGACTGGTTTCACATGAAGAATGTGGACCAGTCCACGTATAGAAATATGTAGACTGAGTCAGTGCTCAAACCCACGCAGTTTTTTGTAGGTAGGAGGGGGTGTGTCAGAAACACCTGTGGTTCTGTAGAAGTCTGTGTCCTGTGACGTGCTTAAAGTCAAACAACATGAAGGGCAGTTTAGTAAATGAAGCTCCTGTTAGAGAATTCTGTGATTTCCTCTGCTTCACAGTCAGGTTTGTGCCGTGCTCATGACATCCGCCTGCAAACTGATCGCGTAGGGAACATTTTTAGCTTTACAATGGGATTTACTAACCAGTGGGTCATGTCACAGTGGCAATGTTCATCCTTTATAAGCAAGTTGTGTTTCCCATGATTATCCAAAGAAATTGACACTAGAATGGGCAACATAGCCTCAAAATGATATCCATTTTTTAAGGAAATCCAATAATATGAATTTGATGATGTTCTAAATGAACATTGTATCAGAGAGTGCAGCTTGCAGACAGCAGCACTGATTAGTGCAAAAAAAGAGGGAGATTTTCCTTTTATTCCAGTGTGCTACTGTCAGTGATGACACATTATAGTGCAGTAAGAGTGACAGCATTATATACAGTGACAAAGAGTGAGTCGAATGCTTAACTCTTTAGCAGTAACTGAAGTAACTCAACAGTTCAGTAACGCGGGACGGTGTTATCACCTATTAGAATCAGTACATGGTTTGGTTCTTATACAACACCTTTCTCCTCAGTTTCATCATTTACAACAGTTTCTACTGCTTGTCTCATTCACGCAGTCACACACACACACACATTCACCTAGTGCTTTTGTCTATCAGTCACACACTTACCCTCTGAAGAATGGATCAGTATCTTACCCACTGTCCAATCTCTGCTCTTCCTGTCATTCAGTTCAGTTCAGTTGTATTTATATAGCACCAACTCACAACAACTGTCAGCTCAAGATGACAGTTGTGATATGTCATTTGGTTGTATGGAGTATAACTAGCTGGTGGTCCAGTGATGATGGCTGAGTCATTTGTTTACTTTTGGGTCACACGTCACCAGCTGATCATATTTCCTGCTCATATGCCTTCATGGCCTTGCTGTACTGGCTGCTGTGTTTTTAACTCAACCGGTTTGTTGTTTACATTTTTAGTGGGAACAGTTTCGTGAATATTTTGCACAGTCTTTCAGCTTTACTCTGTGCTTTGCCATACAACCAGAACTTTTTACACCAGAGATGAGCTAATGAGCATCAGGGCTACAACTCCTGAGGACTTATTTCCATCATTCATTGCCTGATCTGGCCATTCAGGTTCATGAAGTGAGACGCTGTAGGAGAGGAAAGCAAGCCGGTACACTCCTGCATCTCCACCGCCTCCATACTCCACTACAGGGAACATAAGCTCATTGGGCAGTAAAATAGATGAACTCCAGCTATTGATGGGGAAAAACAGAGACTGCTCTAAATTGGCTGTTTTGTGTTTTATGGAAACTTGAGTGGATCTATACTGGACTCTGTGGTGCAGTTGGTAGAACTCCAACTCTTCAGAGCAGATTGCCACATGAAGTTCTTCGGCAAGACAAAGAATAGAATAGAATAGAATTCAACTTTATTGTCATTGCACATGCACAGGTACAGGGCAACGAAATGCAGTTTGCATCCATCCAGAAGTGCTTTAGTGATATAGATATATTACAATATATATTAGCAATAATATAGATATGTGAGTATATTACAGAAATGGGTCTATTATGGTATGTTATAATGTACACGGTATGAAGTATGTTGTGAATATTCTATAACTATAAGTATGTACAGGCTGTAGTGAGTACAAGCTATGTACAGGCTATGAACAGGATATAAATATGAAAAACTATACAGAATATGAAATAAATAACTTTACAGAATCTGGGATATACAGCTATACAGAAATGGGAACTATGCAAGTTGTAAACAGTTGTAGGATTAAAGATTATCGAATGTACAGAATGATTATTTACACAGAGCTATACAGTAGTGCAGTTAAGATAAGTGAGGGTGTAGATAGTTTCTACAGAGGCTATATAAAGTGCTAGTGGTTGTGAGTGGTGGTTCAGTCCATGTTATTATTGTGTTTGAGGGTACAGTTGTCCATTGTGTGTGTGTGTATGTTCAGTCCATGAGTTTAACGTGGGTCAGATGTCAGGAGGCAGAGTTCAGGAGTCTGACAGCTGTGGGGAAGAAGCTGTTCCGGTACCTGGTGGTCTTAGTCCGGAGGCTCCTGTGGCGCCTCCCAGAGGGCAGGAGGGTGAAGAGTCCATGTGATGGGTGACTGGGGTCTTTGATGATTTTCCCAGCCCTTTTCAGACACCGCTTCCTGTAGATGTCTTTTATGGCAGGAAGTGGTGCTCCGGCGATGCGCTGGGCAGTTTTCACGACCCTCTGCAACGCCTTCCGGTCCGAGGCAGAGCAGTTCCCGTACCAGACTGTTATACAGTTGGTCAGGATGCTCTCAATGGTGCAACGATAGAAGTTCACCAGGATGTCTGAGGACAGGTGGTTCTTCCTCAGAGTCCTCAAGAAGAAGAGGCGCTGGTGAGCCTTCTTGACCAGCTTGGAGCAGTTGGTCGTCCAGGTGAGATCCTCGGAGATGTGGACTCCCAGGAACTTGAAGCTGCTCACACGCTCCACAGCCGTCCCCTTAATGTGGATGGGTGGATGTGGGTCAGCATTCCTCCTGTAGTCCACGATGAGCTCCTTGGTCTTCTCGGTGTTAAGCAGCAGGTTGTTTGTGTCGCACCACTCAGCCAGACGATCCACCTCCTCCCTGTAGGCGGCCTCATCGTTGTCACTGATGAGGCCAATCACCGTGGTGTCATCTGCAAACTTAATGATGGTGTTGGAACCATCAGCAGGTCTGCAGTCGTGGGTGAAGAGGGAGTAGAGGAAAGGGCTCATCACACAGCCTTGTGGTACACCGGTGTTCATTGTGATGGTAGATGAGCAGCGGTTATCCAGCCGGACATGTTGGGGGCGGTTGGTCAGGAAGTCCAGTAACCATTTGCAGATGAGGGAACTGATACCCAGGTCTGTCAGTTTCCTGATGAGTTGTGAGGGGTGGATTGTATTGAATGCTGAACTGAAGTCTATAAACAGCATTCTGGCGTAGGTGTTGTTGTTGTCCAGGTGTGAGAGGACAGAGTGCATTGCGATGGAGACTGCATCCTCTGTGCTCCTGTTCCGGCGGTATGCGAATTGGTGGGGGTCCAGGGTGGGGGGGAGACAGGATTTGAAGTGTGCTAGGACCAGTCGCTCTAAGCACTTAGTGATGATGGGGGTGAGTGCTACTGGGCGGTAATCATTGAGGCAAGATGGGTTGGAGTTTTTGGGTATCGGGACGATGGAGGTGGATTTGAAGCAGGCCGGTACCACAGCGTGGGCCAAGGACAGATTGAATATGTCTGTGAGCACTCCTGCAAGCTCCCCAGAATACGCTCTGAGAACACGCCCGGGGATGCCATCAGGGCCTGCAGCCTTGTGGACATTGATCCTGCTCAGCACCGCTCCTACATCGGTGGGGGAGAGAGTCATAGGTTGGTGGTCTGGCGTCATGTCTGCTTTGGTTGTGGTTGTGGGGTTCCCTTGCTCAAAACGAGCATAAAAGTTGTTGAGCTCGTTGAGGAAGGAGACATCAGAGGATGCGGGGGAGGGTTTGGTGGTCCTGTAGTCTGTGATGGTCTGGAGTCCTTGCCACATGCGTCGGGGGTTGGAGTTGGAGAAGTGTTCTTCTACCTTCTTTTTGTAATGGTGTTTGGCTTTTTTGATGCCCTTCTTTAGATTAGCCCTGGCTGTACTGTAGGCGTGTGCATCTCCTGACCTAAAGGCAGTGTTGCGGGCCTTCAGGAGGAGACGAACATCCCGGTTCATCCAAGGCTTCTGGTTGGGGTACATGGTGATCTGTTTCTGGGTGGTGACACTGTCTGTGGTTTTGGAGATGTAATCCAGTACAGATGAGGCGTACTGGTCCAGGTCTGTGTGGGTGAACATATTCCAGTCTGTGTTTTTAAATCTGTCCTGGAGCACTGCGTCTGTCCCCTCTGGCCACACTTTAATTGTCCTCACAGCAGGTTTCACACGTTGGATGAGTGGTGAATACCGAGGTGTGAGGAACAGGGAGAGATGGTCCGATTGTCCAATGTGGGGGAGGGGTGTGGCTTTGTAGGCTCCAGCCAGGTTGGAATACACATGGTCTAAAGTCTTGTCTCCTCTGGTGTGGCAGGAGACATGTTGGTGGAATCTGGGGAGGACTGTCTTTAAATTGGTGTGGTTGAAGTCGCCAGCAACAATAAAAGCAGCCTCGGGGTGTTTATTCTGGTGTTTGTTAATGGCTGCAGAAAGTTCTTTCATGGCCAACCTAGCATTAGCGTCGGGGGGGATATACACGGCAGTGAGTATGATCGAAGTGAGTTCTCTGGGGAGATAATAAGGTCTGCATTTGACCATTAAAAACTCCGCATTAGGTGAGCAGTGACTCTCAGTAGTAGTGGAGTTCATGCACCAAGCATTGTTAATATAAATGCACAAACCTCCACCTCTGGTCTTGCCGGAGTCATCTGCTAGCCTGTCGGCTCGGTGTGTGTGGCGTCCTGCTAACTCGATAGCATTGTCCGGGCAGCTGTTGTTCAGCCATGTTTCAGTGAAAAACATGACATTTGAGTCCATAATCCGTCTGTTGTTAGTGATGGAGAGCCGTATCTCATCCATTTTGTTTGCCAGAGAACGGACATTGGCGAGAAAAATACTGGGTAAAGGCAGCCGGTGTGGTGTTAGCTTTAGCTTAGCCCGTAGCCCTCCGCGCCTACCTCGCCTTTGTTTACGATCTCGGCGCCGTCTGCGTGCACTTCCGCCCAGCCGGGGTGGAGGTATCTGGTTTTCTGCTTACAGTGGCTGGTGTAATGATGTGACTGTTATTCAGCAATACTGCTCCCCTCATCTGGACTCAAATGCTCATCCCTTCAGTAATTTCTCCATCTCCCTAGAAACCTCTCTCCCTACTTGAAAGAGATGTAAACAAACTCAAAACAGAACACCCAGAAAGCAGCAGGACCAGGCTCAGTGTCTCCATCCACCCTGAAGCCCTGTGCTGATCAGAGACATGTCATGTGCCAGCCTGCTTCCACAGGACTTATCATTCTTGTTCCATTTTTTAAAAAAAGGGATCACAAACCGACCTGTTGCTCTGACCTCTGTAGTCATGAAGAGTTTGACCGTCTGGTACTATCACATCTAAACTCTATCACTGTCCCCCTCCTGGATCCCCTGCAGTTCGCCTACAGAGCCAACAGGTCAGTAGGTGATGCTGTTAACATGGCACTGCACCTGGACTCTGCAGGAATTCATGCTAGGCTACTTTTGTGGACTTTGGTTGTGCTTTTAATATATTCATCCGTACTCTGCTGCAGGAAAAGCTCTCCCAGCTGAATGTGTCTGCTCCCACCTGCAGGTGGATCATTGACTTCCTGTCTTTCATTGCATCAGCACTGGTTCCCCTCAGGGCTCTGTCTTTACTTTTCTAATCTTCTTCTTGTATACCAACAGCTGCACCTCCAGACACCAGTCTGTAAACTCCCGAAGTTTGCAGATGACACCACCCTGTTGGGCTTATCTCATGTGGAGATGAGTCCGTCTATATGAGCGAGATTGACTGGTGACTTTGTGCAGTGACAACAACCTGGAGCTTAAATGTTGTGAAAACAGTGGAGATGACAGTGGAAACCAGACATCCCTCCCAAACATCAGCCTCCTCATCAAGAAGACACAACAGAGAAAATACAACCTGCAACGTCAGTGATGGTGCAGTTTTTCTCCATCAATGAATCTATTCTCACCTCCTCCATCACCGTGCTGCTGCCAAGGACAAATGCAGACTGCAGCATGTCATTCCCTCCACTGAGAAGGTGATTGGCAGCAATCTGCCTCCCTACAAGACTTGTAGACCTCCAGGACCTCTAGGACACCTCCAGGACTCTATGAAGTGGGGGGTCGGCATGGATCTTGCTTGCCTGTCTCAAACTGTTTGTGACACTGCCCTTTGGCAGGAGGCTGTGGTCCTTTAGAAACAACATGTCATGGCATGAGAACAGTTTTACACAATGACACAGCAACAAATTCCTCTTTTGTACAAAGTTGCCAATAAAAAGGAACAGATATAAATACATTATATTGCCAAAAGTATTCACCCATCCAAATTATTGAATTCAGGTGTTCTAATCACTTTCATGGCCACAGGTGTATAAACTAGAGAGATTTCTATGCTGAGCCTGGGACAGAATGGATGGAGAGCCAGTGCATAACATATTGTATTTTTCATTTGCACCTGTGTAAGAAAAAAAATGAAGAAAATTTTTGCTATTGTCATCAGAAAAAACAGAAAGAGCAGGTTAAGCAGGTGATATGATCATGGTAATGGTATCAAATAATAATGTTGGATTGTGCTGACTATTAAAAGCCAGCCTTGTAAAATAGACAGCTCTGTTTTCTTTGACCAGGGCTGATAGAACCAGGTGGTTGGTAGATTAGTTTTTACCTCCAACTCTAACAAGCTGAAGTTCAAAGATATAAAATTGTCCTGCATCCACTGCGATGCTAACTGGTGAAACACTCCAAACACTAATATTAGTTCTCCTCCTCCTCTGCCAGGGTCCCAGTACCCATCTGAACCAACCCCAGTGAGGCCTCTGTAGTCTGTCCTGCGCTACCAGGATTCAGTTCAGAATAAAAAAGTCAAACTTCATGAAACCAACAAAATCATTCAATGCAAATGATTTATTGGCTCCAGAATGACAGAGTGCCATCTGTAAAGTTGCACAATTATCAACAGCAGCAGCCAGCAGAGAAAGCGCAGGTTGACTCTAAGTCGTCAGTGAATGCTGAGGACTGCAGGATCAGAGACCAGCTGACAAGGAGAGACAGGGTGAAGCAGCCTGAGGTAGTACGACCCGGAGAATCAGTCTATAGATGAGAAGTTCCAGTCAGTGGGGCACGCAAGGGAACAAGTGGTCAGATGCATTGTCACTGAGCACAGCCTCAGTTTTCCTTGGATCCCAGCTTTTTTTCTGCTCAATCCCATCCAGGAAATAAGATAAGAGATAAGATAAGATAGAACTTTATTAATCCCTCGGGTGGGTTCCTCTGGGAAATTCGACTTCCAAAAAAAGCACAGCAACGACCGAAGTTACAGTTACAGAATTGTTATATATATATATATATACACACACACACACACACACACACACACACATATATAAATACAGAGACAAATATAAATAAAATATACAAAGGGGATAAATAGAATAAATAGGAATAAAAAATAAAAATACAAGTGAAATCATCTCCTTCTCATTTTCAAGCAATACAAAATGCTGCCACCAGAATACTTATGTTTTCTCCTAAGTCAGCTCATATTACTCCTGCTTTATACTCAACACCGGCTACTTATATACAGAGCACTAAATGGAAATGCAGCAATCTTTTATCTCAGAATGTGTTACTCGTGTGAGATTGGGGTGGGGATGGAGCCTTTCAGCCGGTGGCAAAAGAAATTTTGGATTTCTGAAGTCCCACTTTGACTTCATTTATCCAACTCTGTGGACTCATTCTTATTGTTTAATAACTTTCTTTATAATATTTTCTTTCATGCTGTGTTTGAACTTGGCTTTATATTCCTGTTAACTGTGCTTCCATTTTCCATTCAATCGTATTGTTATTATTCATAAGAACATGTGAGCACTTTATGCCAACACATATGTGAAAAGCACTTTAAAAATAACCTTATTGTTTTACTTAAACAAAGAGCACCAGTGTGACTCTTCTGTACCCCACTAATCCCTAAAACCTGATTACGGCCCTGAATGCAGCAACGTCAACATTTCCATATATCATATGACAGTACTGGTAAAGTAGCATGCCACCCTAGAGTCCAAGATACAGATGAATGCTCTGATAAAGCACACATTCTTCACACTGAGTACGCCCAGTATAGCTTTCAAGGCAAACATGCCAGTGAGAGGTCTAATACTCTGTGCTGTTAATTATAGAGCTAAAGGGAGGCACAGTATTTGTGTTAATATCCACCGGAAGAAGCATAATGTTGGGAGACAAAACAAAGTCAGCGTGAATCTCATTGTGTAATTACTGTTTGAAAGTTTCTGTTATAATATACAGTTGGGACAAAAATTAAACTCCAGAGTTTGAGTTTTAGGTCATGTCTCAGTTTTAATTAAACAATTTTTAAACATTTCTGCTTTCGCCAGGCATCACTAGTTCCAAACAGCACACAAACAGTACGTGCCTTGTCAGTACATCATGCAAGTTGGAGATGTCACGATACAGGAAGAGTGATAGAATGACATAATTTTTAAGATTTGTTACTACAGTACATAAAAATAACAAATATTCCATAATATTTGAAATATGTTTAAACTCCTGTACCAGTACTGTCCCTACAGTTCCCTGTGATTTTTCCTTGTTTGTGTTTCCATTCATGAAATGGGCACTGTACCTTTACATCCATATCAAAGGTGGTTACTGAGGATGGCCTTTATGAGGGGCTTGGATTTTAGCACTGAAATGAAACAAAATCTCAAATTTTACTGTCGGTGTTCACGTTAGCCTTATCTATGTAGATTAATTTACTTCTATACTATACTAATATAAAGCACTTTGAGGCGATTGTTGTGTGGTTTGGTGCTATATAAATAAAATGGAATTGAATCGATAATTAGGAATGCATTAAGAGGATCCCCTTTTTGATTTAACGCAATGCAGTCGCTGCTACTGAGAGAGAAGCTACAGGAAATGGCGGTAAACAGGTCCAGATAAATAGAGAGGGTTGTGTCAGGAAGGGCATCCGGCATAATATCTTTGGAAAATAAAACATGCAGATGATCAAGAATGAGCTTTCCATGTCAGATCAGTCGAACCCACAGCCTCCAGTGCTGTTGGCCATGAGGGTGCTGGTGGAAACTGTGCTTCTGCTGGCTGAAAACAAGGAGAAACAAAGGCAGGGTTGTGGAGGTGAACGCAGGGACTCTAAATGTAGGGACTATGACTGCTGAAGTGAGAGAGATGCTGATATGATGGTGAGAAGAAAGTTAGATATAGTGTGCATGCAGGAGACCAGGTGAAAGGAACCCAGGCCAGGGGCATTGGAGGTGGATGCAAGCTGTTCTCTCATAGTACAGATAGGAAGAGAATAGAGTGGGGGTCATGTTGAAGGAAGAGTTTGTGAACAGTGATCTGAAGTTGAAGAGTGTCAGACAGAATCATGACTCTGAAGCTGGAAATGAAACAGCCGATGTTGACTGTTGTCAGTGTGTATGCCCCACAGGTTGGATGTGAGGGAAGTGTCTAAAACTTTTCTAGATAGGTTTTAGTGACATCGCACTTTTTCTATGCTTAGAGGTGACATCGTATCAAAACTCTTAAGGACTACGGTCTTCAACAATGAATCCCAAAGTATGTTAAATAGGCTCAACAGGTTTTGTTATCCATTCCTAGTTAGTGGCTGTAGCGGTTAGCCACACTTAAAATGCTTAGTATTACATTTAGCTAAAATTGTAAACACAGATTGAGCCTCACTATTAAAAATCATTTGATGTGTGTTTGTTGCCTTCTACAGTTTGATGCAGAATATCGTCGTTTTGCTCTGAAGAGAAATGGTCCAGGGGGCTTCAAGGAGTTCTACCGCCTCCTCCAAACGATTCATCACATCCCTGGTGTTGATGTGCTACTAGGATATGCAGATGTACACGGGGACCTCCTTCCAATTAACAATGATGAAAATTACCACAAAGCCATTGCATCAGCCAATCCGCTGCTCCGCATTATTATAACCAAGAGAGGTAAGAGAAAAAATGAGGTAAAAATACATTTTTAGTTAATTAGGCTTGAAAAATTACTTTGCAAAGCAGTCTAAATGACAGATCTCAACATGTTATATGTCTTTCTACACATTGATCCTACAGTTATTTTAATGGCTTCCAAAGTATATTTCATGTCTTTTTAAAATGTTTTCGTCCCTCCAAGAGAATAACATCAATGATTCATTTACTAGTGGACGATCACATCCACCTGTCTATCCATTTTCTTCCGCTTATCTGGGGCCACGTTGTTGGGTCAGCAGCCTAAGCAGAGAAGCCCAGACCTCCCTGTCCGTAGCCATTTCCTCCAGCTTTTAATGGAGAACACCGAGGCGTTTCCAGGCCTGCCGTTACCCATCAGCTGCCTCTGAAGTCCCGTAAGCTAACCAAGCCCAACAGGACTCCTTCTGTAGCGTGTTGGCTCCCTTCACCTCGGTTATCCACTATCAAGTTCGGAGGTTACCACCATGACAGGCACCGGCCACCTTGCAGCTGCAGCTCAGTGCAGTAGCCTGTAGCCTCATGTGCAGCAATGGAGGTGTTGCACATGGTCCATTCGGACTCAATGTCCTTAGCCTCCTTCGGAATGCTGTTGAAGCTCCACCTGAAGTGGGAGTTTAAGATCTCGTGGACCGGGGGCCTTTGCCAGGCATTCCCAGCACACCCTCGCTATACATGAACAATCCCGTTGCTCTAATCAATCACTGCTTACCAGTTTTAAAGAATTTACAGAATCTGATAATTCTTGTCCGACAATTTAGGTCATGCACGCATTTTTCCTGAGCTTTTCCCGAGCTCACTTCACTGACTCCAGCTGGTTCTAAACAATTTATTCCAGTGCTGGCATTTAATCTGACTGCTTGTTAAATTTCATGTTAATTTTGAAATCATTTAATTGCTCAAAAGTACACTGAGGACTTATTTGTTACCCTTATGTGTCTGGATTTTACTTCACTGAATCGGCAGAGGTCAGCAAGCTCAGTATTCCCACTGAGAATGGCAGCTTCTTCCAATTTTAAATCTCTTTTTAAAGCATACAAATCAAGAATTAGTGAAAAATTGGCACTTCCAAAGCTCTGAACATAATCCACAGTAATGTATCCAAGTTTAAAAAGAGAACCACCCTTGTGACACTGACAACTATGACGTCACTAACCAGTTAAACTGGCTTCGTAGCACACACCTCTGGTAGCACATACTTTGTGCCCAAGACATAGCAAGAGTGAATAATTCAAGAAAGACAAAAATGTATCCTGTAATTTTACAGGTAGACTGTAATGTTAGTGAGCTTTATTGTTTACCCCTGAGACACTACATATGAAGCAGAAACACTTATTACACCTGCTGACAGTGGTGATGTTTATCCATCCATCATTATGGATTATGTGAGTGTTTTCTAATACACTGTACCATTGTTGTCTCCCAGTACACCTTTTCATGCTATGTCATAACTCAGGATGTGATGACATTAATGTGCTGCTTAGCAGCCTGCTAGAGATCGGAGTCACAGACAGCTGCCAGCAAATCAGATCAGCTCTATGGTCTGGGGAACTAAAAAGGAAGCGAGCTCAGGAAAACAAGGCCCTGGAAACACAGAGAGAGCAAACATGTGCACGTGCAATACGTTTGTTGAAATCTTATTGAGGAGGCTTGTATTCGCTTTGTTTACTCTTTTAAACTCTGCAGTCCAGAAATGATAAAATCCTGTAAATCCTACTGGAAAATCTTAAACCCATGCATTGCATTAGGAGTAGTGGCGTCACTAGAAAGGATTAGGACTTGAGTAAGGCAGCTAAAATCTATTCCCACAATCACTTATCTTTCATTCCTGAAGTGTAATCCCATTTATTCACTGCATCCACATGATTGGCAAAATTTGCACAGCTGAAGGATAGAGCAACAGGAAGATTAAGTGGTGACGATAGTTTGTTTTTAACTAACCAGGTCTGTCTCAAATAAGTTCAGTAAGGATCTCACATTTTTATTAGTAGTCTTTGTAGCAGCTCTGTTGCTCACTAGTGTCACTTGTAAGTATTCAGTGAAATGTGAAAGACTTCTAAATGACTGAAGACATCATCAAACCCTTTATGAAGGCAACAAGAAGTTCATTTTACACTGAAAACAGCAGATATGTGTTTCCTTTCCTACACGCTTCTCTCTCCACTTCAATTCCTCTTACTTGGCTACATTCATTTTGACCTTTACTACAGCTTGTCTTTGTGTGTTAGCACTGGTGTGCATTTGTGAGTATGTGTTTGTGAGTGAGGGATAGACAGGGGGATACCACAGGATAGAAACCCATCTGCTGCTTTAAGCCATTAGCCATGAGTGAGTTTATTTAACTTTTTGGAGCAAGATAATCTCACTCAGTTTATATGACTGATGTCTTTTGAGACTTCATCAGTCATACCAGATCCATGCAATGCCACTACTGTGTGTGTGTGTGTGTGTGCGTGCGTGCGTGCGCGCGCGCGTGCGTGCGTGCGTGTGTGTGTGTGTGTGTGTGTGTGTGTGTGTGCGTGTGTGTGTGTGTGTGTGTGAGAAAGAGAATTGTTGACTTGCACTTGTTGATTACTTTAACACATTAACACTGCAACAAAGTCTACATCGAGTAGACTTTGACACAACAAAGCAGTTATATGTATTTTAATCAGTAAGGTTCCATGTGAAGAATCAAAGTGACTACGGTCTTAGTAATACTGACAGAAGAGCAGTGTGTACCTTTGTGCTGCTCCACCCTGAGTATGTTGCTGAGGTGATTTATGATAACTAAGAGACAAAATACCTTTTTTCACATCACAATTTTGCATCTGATAAACTAAAATGATTCAAACTGGAAACTACTGAGACAGTACAACTTGTAACACGTGGCACAGAAATGTCATGTTCCACTGAGAGAAACACTAAGAAATGGAGCGGCGGTAAACAGACTAAGTAATCATGGTTGATGGGTTCAAAACACAAGAGCTTTGAAAAAAGTGTGTTTTAACAAATACAATTTAAACAAAATAACACAATAGATGCACCAGTTGTCTGATGCATTGTTTTAAATGTAAAACAGCGTCACAGTGATTACAGGAGCTTTTATCACAATTGAAAAAAAATTATACAGTTTCAGACCTAATAGTCTGCTTTTAAATAGGAGGTGAAGTAACAAAGCCCTTACAGAATGACGCTCCCCCTTTGTCTGCACTGTGCACAGGCCTGTTGTTGTCCTGCACTGCATATGGCCATATGGCACCCCCTTGGGCTCCAGATGGTGGGCCACTACAGAGTGAGGTCACACTAGAAAGAAACATACAAATGCTCATGACAGCTGCAGATAACAGGAACATGGTACATTAGGGACAGATATATGGGGCACTAAGACACAGACACAGATTTACTCTTTACGGCCATCCTGAATACCATTTCTGAGCTCTAAAGCTTATGATAGTAGTAAGCAGCAAGTATTTAAAGCTTTAGCCAGCAGAGAGGGGGAGGTTCATGTCTGATCTTATAGCTTTGATGTTGTCTGTCAATGTCACTCCACATACATGTTAGAGATCGTGGGTTCACTGTAATTTCAGCTATAGTGCGTGTTTTGTTGATTTAATTATGAGGTCATAGAGTGTTTTATAAAATGTGAAAAGATGAGCGAAGGCCCTGCAGCCAGAATGCCAAGACTACTGATTAATAAGCCTGGCTAGGCTAAAATTTTGGCAGAAAACAGTCACACAGGTCGTTTATGCCTGCTGTTACCATCATTAGCGGTCACGCTAGAACTGGACTGAAAATCAGTATCAGTACCAACAGGTCGGATGAATCCAAATATGAAATTTTTGGTTCGAATTGTCACCAGTTTTTACTGTATGGGGCGGGTCAAAAAATAAACAAAGATGAGATTCAGTAAAAAATGTGCAAAGTAAAGCTAGCATGTCACAGGTCTGCCATAAATATTTACAGTTATTTGAGACTGTGGTGGGGCAGTGATCATTCCTCACTGTTTCCTGTAGGAGCTGGTCTAAATGGGACACACTGGAATTTAACAACTTTGTATGAGGTTTAGCACATGTTTAACTTTTCTGAAAAAGACTATATTTTGTGTCCTTGTATATAACATACAAGAACACAAAATAATGATCAATACAGGTTGATCTATAGTGGTCCAAAAATAGCTTTTGCAAAATTAGAGGGATCTGATTGCATTATTTGTGCATTTAGAGAAGGCTTAACCATGTTTGTGTCTTCATGCTTTAGTCTGGCTCTGTATGCCTTGATAGGAAACATTATTTTTGTGCATTAACCATTAATGCTGCTTAATGCTGCTTCCCAATGACCTAATGTGTGCGTGCATGTGTACACACACACACACACACACACACACTGGCAGCCATACATTCCCATTAACCCTGTTTGACAGCTAATGTGCATCAGATGATGAGTTGTTTCTCCCTCTTCTCCATGCTTTTCTCTTTCCGTCATTCCGGTATAAGTTCAAAGATTTTATAGAACTGGGTAGAAGTTTTGAAAAATGTGAAAATTGTGAAAGTTTACATTTTTTGACATTTTAGTAGTTATTCTGCGTGTTACAACTGCTATCTGTATCTGTAGTTCAGTTAGCTAAAATGGCTGGTTTTATTCCTGACAAAATATGGATACAGACAGAATGGAACTGTGGGAAAAAATGATCTGAAGCTAGTAGTAATATTGTGTTCATATCTGAGACTGACAGTACACACAAGAAAGCTCTGATCTTTTGAATGTAGAAATTTTGGAATGAAAAGTTCAACTATCCAGTATCAAAGACTTGTGGAAATGAGCTTCTTCCGAAGGGTGGCTGGCCTCCCTTAGAGATCGGGTAAGTTCGGCCATCTGGGAGGGACTCAGAGTAGAGCAGCTGCTCCTCCACATTGAAAGGAGGTAGTTGAGGTGGTTCGGGCATCTAACAAAGATGCCTCCTGGGTGAGGTGTTCTGGGCATGTCCTACTGGGAAGAGGCCGCGGGGCAGACCCAGGACATGCTGGAGAGGTTATATCTCTCGGCCTCGGAGCACCCTGGTGTTCCCCTGGACAAGCTGGAGGAGGTGGCCAGGAAGAGGGAGGTCTGGGCTTCTCTTTTTAGGCTGCTGCCCCCGCGACCCAGCCCGAATAAGCAGAACAAGATGGATGGACTTTATTTTTTCCAATTATGGTGTAAATAATACACCGTAACTGTAAAGTTTAACACTTTAAAAGAATCACAAATCAGCAAGTAGCCATTAACAGTCTCCATTCTTTTGTGTCTTCTTAAAGAGGATGAACCTATCATTTTTGGCACCAACTCCCTTCAGAGGCGTAGAAAGGGGCTGGGCTTAACGAGCCTGCGTGCCACTGGCTCAGGCTCCACCCACTCAAAGGGCAGATCTGGCCTCATGATTGGACCGCCAAAGAACTTCAGACAGATTTCTTCAATCATCGATGTGGACATTTTGCCTGAGACACATCGACGGGTACGACTTCACAAGCATGGCACTCAAAAACCACTTGGGTTCTACATACGTGACGGCGTGAGCGTGCGGGTGACACCGCAGGGCGTAGAGAAGGTAAGGTTTGTTACTTTGCTTTTACCCTGCTTACAAGGCAGTATTCTGCCTTTAATGCTGACAAAATTGATGAATTATTTCCCTGTAATTCACCAATGATGTACCAATTGTGCAGTTATGATTGGGCCGGTAAGATACCCCCATCTCAAAATTTCTCTAAAAATATCAGCAAGTAGCACCTTCACGCAGACATAAAGACAAAAGTTATGAATATATGAATATCAGCTATAATAGCTAAAAGCTGTTGTCTCATATTTGTATCTTTCTTCTTGCTCCTGAAGGTTCCAGGGGTGTTCATATCTCGTCTTGTGCGTGGTGGGTTAGCAGAAAGCACTGGGCTGTTGGGTGTTAACGACGAGATCCTCGAGGTCAATGGCATCGATGTAGCAGGAAAATCTTTGGATCAGGTAAATGCCCTTCCAGGCTCAAAGAAAATTCAATATATACAGAAGATTCAGAATTAACTTGATCAAGATTCAAGTGTGCTTCTTTTTCATGAACAGTAAATGTACTTTGCCCATAAATTACAACACAGTCGCACTTGTGTGTGTCGTTTTTTTTTTCTTTATCCGTAGTGGATACAAGCTTACAAAGTAACAGTTCAAAAACAGCTTAGGAAGTAAAAGTAGTAGTAATGATTAGACCAGCGTTTGTATGTATCAAAGTAACGGGGTGTTAAGTCACTCTATATGCACTCATTAGAGCATTTTAATGATAATCAATCAGGGCTGGACTGGTAATCTGGCATACTGGTAGGCCAACACATTTTTGGGCCAATGGGTCAATTGAAGCGCTGCTGCGCACTGGCTTTACAAGCGCTGACAGCAGCCCATTCGGTCATTTTAATTACTGACAATGTATTGCCCAATCAAGTCTCTAAAAGCTACCGGGCCCTCCCATACTTACGCACACGCACCTTGTAGAATACAGTTTGGTAAAACAAATGGCTAATTTCACCATGGGCCGCTCTTAATGGCTAAAGTTTAGCTTTTAACTGTCACATGTTTCAGTGGAGTGCAAAAAAGAAACTTTTGTGTTACAGCAACATGATAAAGAGTAAAAATAGTAAAGTCTACAATAAATAACAAATAAACTAACAAATAAAGTAAGACTGGCATTGTGTGGAGAAGAGTGGAGTGCAAATTGCACAATATTATATTCATTAAAAAATAATATTATATGTTATATATAACATGTACACTTTAAATCTAAGAAAAACAGCTGCATTTTTCATCGCATCATTTAAGCCCTATTTGACTATCTCATCTGTCATTTTAGGTCACAGACATGATGGTGGCAAATAGTCACAACCTTATTGTGACCGTAAAGCCAGCTAACCAGAGGAACAATGTTACGCATCGTAGGAGTAAAACCTCCGTAGGTAACTCGGGTTCTCTGGGCTCAGTTGGATCTACAGGCTCTGCCGTGTCACATGACTCACAAAGCCCCGCCTCTCTGAGCAATCCCATCACTGCAAGGTTTGTCATGCATACTATCTTTTTTTGGGCCTGCTAATGAACAGAAAGAATGGGGACTGTGGCAGCACTGGCATACATCATATCTGTTAAAGGAGAAAAAGAAAAAGAAGTTTGTGCTTAAACGTTTAATGAAATGAAACTTCATTGAAACTGTTGTTTTGAAATAATAATGAGAATCATGAATTTTAGAAAAATGCAGTCAAAGCTAGCTGAATTCTCAACTTTATTCACAAGTTGCCAATAGGAACGGACACGTGCAGTTTATATTGCATTCACTTTTTTCTTAATCATTTGGCATGTCTTTTGTTACCATAGCAACAGCATTGCTGAGGGTGACAGTGATGATGGTGGTGATGATGATGATGAAGGTGACCTCATTCTGGAGAATGACTGCCTGACACCCTACGACTCCCACCGGGTCACTAACAGCACCACTATGCCCGACAGAGACTCACTTAGCAATGGGCCACATAGCTACACCGTGGGTAGGCCCCTCCCACAGAGTGTCTCATTGCCCAGTAATGTCGGAGCATCCCTGAGAGACAGCGCCATGATGATCTCCAGCCACAACGGAAACTCCACCCACACAACTAGTAGTAGTGAGGAGAGCATGAGAGAAGATAGCAACGTAACAGCACTGTAACCACGACAGCACTGTTCCATTGAGGACTATGAATGTTAGCGCAACAGTGCTGAAACCACGGCAAATACAGGTGGCTGTGGTCCTGTTAGATAACAGACTTCTAAAAGAGGAGGGAGTTGACGTATGAAGCACTGACAGGACCTCCGGAGGGACCATTCAGTCTTCTGCTAGTTTACACTTTACCTCTTTCCCGCCTTGGTGGATTGTTGGCTTTTACTGTATGAAGGCATAGGAACACTGTATACGATGCAACGTATGGCTGAAGTTTTCAGCTTTGTCAGGTTCTATAAACAACAGTAATTATATCATTTTTTAAAAAATGTTATATTATGGAAATGTTTAAATACCATAATGTATTAACAGATTAATATTGACCATTTAATTAAAAAAATTAAATAGTTATAAATCCTCTTGTAAAAGCCATAAGTCACTTTGATGTCAATGTATTTTAAAAAATGTCTTCAAACCTATAGTTGACTTTCATGTTTTATTTTTGCGGCACCACAAAAACCAGTGCAAGTAGCACTACGTCACTTTGGCATCTCTAACTGTGAAACTTTGTGTCTGTGTAGTAAACTTAATGCTTAGTGTGGCAAACATGGCGGATACACATGGAAGCTTCATGAAATGAAGCAAAGTGATTAAAGTTGTTTTAGCATTTGGGTAACTGGGTCTTAGACTGCCGACATCTCAGAATTACAGGTAGTTCTGGCTCCGCTTCTCTCCCTGCTGTAACTTTGTCAAAAGCTTTTAATACTTCAGGAAAAGCACAGCAGTAAATGAACAAAGGTAACATGTATTTTAACCCAATACTACTTACTTTACATTGATTACATTTAAATAAAAGTTTACTGTGATTTAAAGCAGAAGCATCAGTAAGTCAGTCTGTTTTATGAGTGGTTCTGACAGTACCCATTGTTCACAGCTGAAAGTCTTCAAACCCCTGCAGCATTTGAAGAACACAAATAAAATCCTGTTTCCTCACAATGGGAGTTGAGAAGTGATTTGCTAAAAGTATATTTATTACTCACCTCACCATTTACCGTTTGTGTCAATCTTTCCGAACTTCAAATTCCTACACAGCAAACTACAGGGAGTGCAGAATTATTAGGCAAGTTGTATTTTTGAGGAATAATTTTATTATTGAACAACAACCATGTTCTCAATGAACCCAAAAAACTCATTAATATCAAAGCTGAATGTTTTTGGAAGTAGTTTTTAGTTTGTTTTTAGTTTTAGCTATTTTAGGGGAATATCTGTGTGTGCAGGTGACTATTATTGTGCATAATTATTAGGCAACTTAACAAAAAACAAATATATACCCATTTCAATCATTTATTTTTACCAGTGAAACCAATATAACATCTCCACATTCACAAATATACATTTCTGACATTCAAAAACAAAACAAAAACAAATCAGCGACCAATATAGCCACCTTTCTTTGCAAGGACACTCAAAAGCCTGCCATCCATGGATTCTGTCAGTGTTTTGATCTGTTCACCATCAACATTGCGTGCAGCAGCAACCACAGCCTCCCAGACACTGTTCAGAGAGGTGTACTGTTTTCCCTCCTTGTAAATCTCACATTTGATGATGGACCACAGGTTCTCAATGGGGTTCAGATCAGGTGAACAAGGAGGCCATGTCATTAGTTTTTCTTCTTTTATACCCTTTCTTGCCAGCCACGCTGTGGAGTACTTGGACGCGTGTGATGGAGCATTGTCCTGCATGAAAATCATGTTTTTCTTGAAGGATGCAGACTTCTTCCTGTACCACTGCTTGAAGAAGGTGTCTTCCAGAAACTGGCAGTAGGACTGGGAGTTGAGCTTGACTCCATCCTCAACCCGAAAAGGCCCCACAAGCTCATCTTTGATGATACCAGCCCAAACCAGTACACCACCTCCACCTTGCTGGCGTCTGAGTCGGACTGGAGCTCTCTGCCCTTCACCAATCCAGCCACGGGCCCATCCATCTGGCCCATCAAGACTCACTCTCATTTCATCAGTCCATAAAACCTTAGAAAAATCAGTCTTGAGATATTTCTTGGCCCAGTCTTGACGTTTCAGCTTGTGTGTCTTGTTCAGTGGTGGTCGTCTTTCAGCCTTTCTTACCTTGGCCATGTCTCTGAGTATTGCACACCTTGTGCTTTTGGGCACTCCAGTGATGTTGCAGCTCTGAAATATGGCCAAACTGGTGGCAAGTGGCATCTTGGCAGCTGCACGCTTGACTTTTCTCACTTCATGGGCAGTTATTTGGCGCCTTGGTTTTTCCACACGCTTCTTGCGACCCTGTTGACTATTTTGAATGAAACGCTTGATTGTTCGATGATCACGCTTCAGAAGCTTTGCAATTTTGAGACTGCTGCATCCCTCTGCAAGATATCTCACTATTTTTGACTTTTCTGAGCCTGTCAAGTCCTTCTTTTGACCCATTTGCCAAAGGAAAGGACGTTGCCTAATAATTATGCACACCTGATATAGGGTGTTGATGTCATTAGACCACACCCCTTCTCATTACAGAGATGCACATCACCTAATATGCTTAATTGGTAGTAGGCTTTCGAGCCTATACAGCTTGGAGTAAGACAACATGCATGAAGAGGATGATGTGGACAGAATACTCATTTGCCTAATAATTCTGCACTCCCTGTAGCAGGAGGAGACACCTCCAAGACACAAGACAAATTATTTAGCACTTGTTGTTGTACTCATCAAATAGTGACCCAATTGTACTATAAAGCACCAAATTTTACCAAATGTAAATTTTATTGGTGAACAATTGGTTTAAAAAAAAAGTAACACCGAGGGGAATGTCATAATAATTTCTTGCAATTATTCTCATCACATGTGCACAACTGGCTGATTTAAAGTTTCACGTTTAATTGTTTGTTGTTGTTGTTTTTTACTTTAAACTAAAACCAAAAGAAATGAAAACTTTTGTTCCCAATCATGTGTTTCTGAAAAATGTGTGGCCGGTTGGTTGTCACATTGCTTGTTACTGGCACATTAGTGAGAACTGTAGAGTTGTGTTAATATCACACATTTGACCTGACAAACTTGTTCTTTTTTTTTTTTACTGGTGAATTTGTGGACCCAACATAAAACTTTGAGAGGAAGAAGTTTTATGTAATTGTCATGGGTCAGAGTAATTTTTCATATGGTTTTCCTTATTATATTACATGAGACATTAAATTTCAAAGGGACTACCTACATAAATAAATCTGAAATAAATGATAGATCACAAAACATTAGCCATTATATAAATATGGACACTTATTAAAAAGGTGAAGTCAGTTTTTCACTAGCAAATTAAAGCTAGTGGTAGCTAGGTTTATAAAGAGGTGTGTAACAACCAACCCTGCTATGGGGTTGGTTGCTACACAGTGACAGAGTGCTAATTACTTTTTTTTGGTTAGGGTTAGAGACCCATTTTGAACCAGCATCTTAAGCTTTGATTTAATAAAAGAATGATTATTGAACAATGTTTCAATGATCAACAATTCATGCAAGATTGAAAAGTGTGACAACCAACGCCAGTCTTATAGGGTAATGACAATAAAAAAGGAAAGGAGAAACCAAATAAACAAAAAAAACAACTATCATATGAGCCCATATAAGCTGTGCTCAGTGGTGAGGCTGTCCGACACCACTGTCCGAGGGGAGGAAGAAATGGCAGGGCCTTCACAGGAGACCCCATTGATTCTGGCAATTCGCTCCACGGATGATTTTCCAGGAGGAGTCTGGAATGACACTCCACGGTCCACCTGGGACCAAGTGATGAAAATTTATGTTTAAATTGTGCACCCTGATGTTTCGCTGACATTTCTGAATTTTGGAATGATTAGGACCTGACGTGACATTAAGCAAGGCAAACAGACAAACTGACTACTGAACAAAGGAAGACAGAGGACTTAAACATGGAAAGGTAACGGGGTAGTGGAAAGTGGAAACACCTGGTGAAAACACAACTGTCACCAATTAACCTGACGCCACAGGGGAAGCAGAACTAAACACACTAAACATGGAAACACAAGACTTTCGAAATAAAACAGAAAACATGGAGAGATGTAGACGTGACAACACAAGCTTGGCAAGAGGATGTGGAACACGCAGACATGAAATACATGACAGACTGGGGGAACGGAAAGGAACACAAGGAGAGGAACATGGGAACAGATAAGGGGGATGAGGCTAAACTAAAAGTTATACATAGAGGACAAGGCAGACCTAAACAGGAAAATGACACATAAACCAGAGAGCATGAATGACAATATTAACTAGACTAAACCCCAACTAATAATAACACTAGAACTGAACATTATCCACAATACATCAGAAGAAGGTCAAAGGTCATGACCTGGATGTAAAAGGTCTCATTAATAAGCAACTGCATGAACAGAATCTCCACTTAGGGTAATTTATAAGTTTTGGTCAAAGATAACTCCATGAGCAAATTTCTTTGAAAAAGAAAACGTGTCACATCTTCAGTAACTTTTCATTTATAAATTGCTTCATAATAATTCACACCAGGTTCTCTGTGACCTCATGGTCCTCTTTAAAATGCACTCTTAAAGTAATATGTGTGTTTATATCATATATGATACATCTTGAAAATCTGTTTTCTTATAATGCATGTGTTTTGTTGTTATAGTTGCACATCAGCCAGAATACTGCATGCTTTTGCATCAACCCATACACTGCTTCCTATTGGATAGTCATGGGAAGTGGAGTTTATTCCACTATCCATATTGTTTTTAAACTACTTTCCTCACAGTTGTATACAGAGGTAACACGTGCTTTTACTCTGCATTTTATTCCTGCAGCAAAAAAAAGCATCAATCCCAGCACAATGAAGAGTGGTCATATATTAAGAAGCCACCAAATGCTTTCATGCTGTACCTGACAGAGCAGAGGTCAAAGGTCATGGCTGAGCTGAACATCACTAGAAGTGCAGCGGTAAATGCAGTTGTGGGAACGAGTGTAAGTGTGTAAATCTGCATATATATACGTATCTGTTCATGCTTTATGCTGGTGTTTGTGCATGTGTAGCAGCTGTCCTATAGTTATGTGTTGTAGCAGTGTAGCTGTGTACTTATGCATGCTGACAGTGTGTTCTTATGATCTTCTGTCCACAGTGGAAGTTACTGTCAAATGAACAGAAGGCCACATATTTCAGTCAGGCAGAAACAGAAAGATGCCGTCACACCAAAAAGAATCCTGATTGGTCCACCAAAGACACTACGTATGTCCAAACTGCCAACATGCAGTCCGTACACGTGCGCATCACTGAACTGAACGATGAAAAGATCACTGAAAAAAGTTTGTATCAGCTCCTGAAAATTCTATTGTGTTTGTTTTTAGGGCAAAAAGATAAAGAGAATCTGACATTGCACCTCTAGCACAAGTGAGAGAAGATTTCAAAGATTTGTTGAAACAAAAAAGACTGAACAGGAAGTTCAACAAGCCAAGAAGCTTTGTGTGAGGCCAGATCAGATACAGCCATCTTCTTCTCATTCATCTGTGACAGAGCCATGCCAGCAGCCACAGACACAGCCAGGTGTTACCAACCTGCCTCACCAGCAGTCAGCGTGTGTGCAGCTGACAAACACACTCATCAACATACCTGTGTGCAAAGTAAATTGGATCCCCTCTTTCTCTCATCAACACCTCCCTGCATCCACATCCTCCTCTGCTGCACCCCTTCAGCTCCAGACTGAGACCACCTTTGTGAGAAAAACTGGTGAAGACTTGCTTTCAGTGCTAGAACAGCTTGACCCCCTCCCCGTCATTGCCCTGTCTCAGCAGCCCTCCTCTCCTCATGCAACCTCTGCTGGCTGACGCTTGACTGTCAGTGCCAGTACCAAAGAAAGCCACCCCTTCTGGCCTTAATGAATTCAGACCATTATTGACCATCAAGGTGCTGAAGAGACTGGTTCAGCTTGCAGGTGAAACATGTTCTCAACCCTCTTCAGTTTGCTTTCCAGCCTCTTGTGGGGGTGGATAATACTGCTGTCTACCTGTTGCAGCATGGTCACTCTCACCAGGATGGTACTGGTGACATGCAAGTATCATGTTTCTTTTTATATTCCTGTGCCTTCATCCAACTACTTCTGCTGAGTGAGAAGCTGCTCAAGATGGGTGTCACCTCTTATGTCCTGTTTACCTTCTACACCTCGGATTTGTAGTACAACAGTGAAACATGCCACCTGCAGAAGGTCTCTGATGACACAGCAGTGGTTTGGTGCATTTAGGGTGGGTAGGAGTTAGAGTACAGGGAGCTGGTGGGCAGGCAGCAATCACCTCCATCTGAATGTCAGCAAGACAAAAAAGATGGCGGTTGACTTCCAGAGAATAAAAACTTCACTAGCTGGGCCCACGTCCCCATTTTAGGTTTAACAGCATTTTAGTAGGTAAAAGTAAATGCTTTGACATGAATTGAGCTGTGGATTGGGGAAGGCCTCGAAGGGGATTGGCGACGGCTCCCGGGCCTGGCAGATCCCCATGTACTAAATAGAAATGAAGAAGTTAAAGAATTGAAAACAAGGAGGGAGGGAGGGTGGGGCACGTAAATGAGAATAAACAGTTTGCAGAACTGGGGGAACCTATACAGATGACAACCGGAAGGAGCGTGTTTGGAGGCGTGGTCCTGCTCCTGAAATTCCGATACATAATCTCCAATACAACTAGGGTGGAAACAGTAGACAGATACAGGTATTTGGGTATTCACCTGAATGACGGACTGGACTGGAGGACCATAAGTGATGCTGTGTATAAGAAGGGGATGAGCACAATGTACTTTCTAAGGAAGCTCAGATCCATTAATGTGTGCAGCAAGATGTTAGAGATCTTCTACCAGCCTGTGATAGTGAGTTTCATCTATTTTGCTGTTGTCTGCTGGAGATGCAGCATCATTGACAGAGACACAATGTCAGTCTTACTTTTACTGCTTTTAAATTTTTACTTTTGTTTTGTTTTTTAGGTTTTTTTTTTTATCAAAAAATTGAAATTCCTGCACTCTTTCTTATGGCTTTTAAAACAGCTATGATGCTTAACACTGGAGCTCATGAAAGGCAGATTTTCACAAAGAGTTGTTCTAGTTTCAGCCATGGGCTGTCTAACAAGCTTAATTTAGACCAACATTGGGTTTTGTCTTTCGTATATTTTTTTAAAACTTATTTGTGATGGTTTATTTTTCCATAAAGATTTCGAGATGTTTGACTCTAGTGACTCAAACCAGGCAATAGTAGGTGTGGTGGGGTATGGTTTGTGTCTCAGCTGAAGGGGCGGGGTGTAACAGTGGGTTCAGGGGGCAGTGCTATGGAAGGCTGGAGGTCACAGCCGTCTCTCATTAATTTCATCATGTCGCCACTATTTGAGTAGCATGCCGGGACCCAGAAGAGAGGAGTGGGAGCAGACAGAGGACAAGAAGAGGGCAAACTTAGCCAACAGAAGCTGAAAAGCTACACCTCTGTTATTGTATATAAAGCACTATAAATAAATTGTCACTCATAGTACAGTGCTGAGTGTGACGGGTCTTACTTCCACAGTGATGCCAATGGACCAGCAACTGGCGTAGCCAGCAAATGCGCCAAGATCGTGGTTGAGTTACCGCCATGCATATGGAACAGATGGCAGTGCACCAACAACAGCTAGAACGGTAGCAGAACCAGGCTGAGTGCTACACCAAAGTTTTGGGCAATCTGTTTTGCTCGTCCTGGCACCTCCTGGGCACCACCGCTGCCCCTCCTGGAACCCACAGTGACACTCTAACAGATGAAGGGGACAACCACTGGCCTTCCTGGAGGTTTTTCAGGCCATTGCAGAGACGTGTCAGTGGCTTCTGTTGCTGCCTGGTGAACCAGCCAGCCACCTGTTACCTTTAATAGAGGTCCAATTTTAACGCATTGGCACGGACCTCATCGGGCACTTCACTCGCTTTTTATTAGTTCTAAAGGATGCAATACAATATCGCAAAGAAGGGCTGCTGTGCAACATTTCTGCAAAAAGTCTTGCGCAGGCACTGTTTCAGGTTTTCTCTTTAGTTGGCATTCTGAAGGAGATACTCACACACTAAAAGAACTATGTGAATTATTGGGCGTTAGATCTGTTTCACCTACCCTCAGACTGACAGGTTGGTGGAACGGCTAAATAAGATTTTAAAATCCATGATTCGTAAGTTCATTCACAAGGATGAGCAAAATGGTCACTGGTTAGACCCATGTTGTTTGCAGCAGGGAGATGCCCCATGCCTCCATGGGATTTTCTCTCTTTGAGTTACTGTTCGGCAGGAAGCCGCAGGGGGTTTAGGACCTAACTTAAGGAAACTGGGGGAGGTCCAAGCCCAGATAAAAGAGAAATTTTGTACTTTCTGGACCAGAGAGAAAAGCTACACACATTGTGAAGATTATCAAGGGAGAACCTTCTCCAAGCTCAGGAATTGCACCTTAACCTCCTAAGAGCATGGACAAAGGCTGAAACTGCTTCCTTGGTGAGCTTGGAGAAGGAAAGAGGTGGAATAAGGTCTGGCGCTGCCAAATTCCACCATTCCTGCCTCCCTTCATTATGATGACCATCTCATACAGAACCAACGAAAAGATGTTGCTGAATTGCAACAGCGTTTTGCAGATGTGTTCTCTCTGAAGCAATAATCTCTTACATTTATTAGCGTGCATGTTTTATTGGCTGAGTGTTGATAAAACCTATTATGAATGAAGTGACTTTTTCTAATCTTCTGGCAAGGGCTTTGCAACCTAGTTTAAGAATACTTTAAGTATTTTAGGGTAATTAATTTTTCAATACATTTCCCACTGGTTTTTGAAATAATGACTGAAATCTTGTTCTTTAAGTAATGATGTATTAAATCTCCAGTTCCTAATTGGTGATGCATCTTCTTTGTGTCACAAAGATAAGACATTGCTGCACAATCACCAATATTGATTGAACGAATCTGCCTGTAATCTCCCTCATAATGGAGCTACTAACTAAAAAGTAATCTCGGGAAGAATGTGAGTGGTGCACTGGTCTCTGAGAGTGGGGTGATGTGAACACACAGCATCACAAAGACCAAAATCATTCATGTATTGTTTAAGAATATCTGTAGTCTCCCAGTTCATTTGACTAATTTCTATGAATTCCTGGATTAAAACCCAGGTTGCAGTCTCCCCCTATTATAATGGTGGTGTCAGAGTGATCCGAAAGTGAAGTGAAGAATGTATGGTTAAAGGAGGGGTCATCAACATTTGGTCAGTATATGCCATCAATACATAGATATTTTATTTTTAGATGTACGTGTAGGTACGAGTCCGTGTGAGGGAACTGCGGAGAGGTGTGTTTATGCAAATATTTTGGGCACATGAGTTAACTGGCTAGTCATTTTAAGCCTCTTCCCTGAAACCAACTCCACATACATCCCATGTGACAAATCTCAGTGAATTTCTGCTGTAAACCATTCAGACAAAGAATAGAAGACAAATGCCTCTCTGTAAATAACATTTATTTAGGTATACAATTTAGTATTCTTATTGACTGTGCACCACCACTGCCTGTCTCGCTCCCTTTTCACTTGGTCGACGTCAGTAGCTTCTAAATGCAGCATTAAGCCTCACCGGAGGGCAATAAAAAAAATTTTAAAACAAGTAATTTTCCTACAATGTTTACAGATGCAGGATCACAGGCAGTGCAAACCCACATGCTGCAGGGAATGTCACAGGAATGGCAAAAAAAGAACTAGATCCAATGAAAAAAACCAAACAAAAACCTAACTTACCAGTCATGTCTGAAGTAGCAACTTTTAGTCTTTTAAAGGACCCCATTGTCCTGCTTGATATCCTGTACCCCCCCCCCCCCCCAAAAACAAAACAAAAAAACAAAAACTATCATGGAAGTCGAGGACATGGTGCAGCAGATGAATCAAAGGAAAGGGGAAAAAAAGAAGACGCAACCAAAATTTTGCAGGGAACTTGAAAGTATGAAAAGAAACTAATAGTGTTCTCTAATACTAAACCAACTGCTATCAAACACAAAGATGATCATGCCCATTTGGTCTCCCTTTTAATTTTCAAGGAATGAAGACATGAAAACGCACACAAATATTTCTCAAGGAGCACACACAGATTCAGACTCCTCAAAGTTGAGTGTTCTCTATTCACCTATTAGCGAAAGTGAAATGTAGCTGGTGCCGTCTCCACATTGTGCTGATGCTGGATTTAAGTGCTTCTAATGACATGAAGGAAATGACATGTGGAGTTGTGAGGATGTGTGGCAAACGGACCAGATTTAACGGATCAGGTATTGCACAGATTATTTATAATAATCTTTTTTTTTTTTTTTAAAAAGAGAAGAAATAAGGCAAAAATAAATATACAGCAAGTTCATACAACATTTACATTTTTAGTCAGTCAGATACTAGGTTTTTAGGAGAAACTGTATGTGTGTGTGTGTGTGTGTGTGTGTGTGTGCGCTGATTAGTCATCCCACTCATCGTCGTCCTCAAAATCCTCATCTTCGTCATCATCATCATCTTCATCTGAGAAAAGAAACATTAAGATGAAGAAGGCGGAGAGTTTTCATATTGGCTCAGTCAATCAAAATCTAAACAGGAAATAAACGAGTGAACAGACTTTACAAATGACCACACATGTGCTGACAGACACACACCCCTAATGGTAACCTTTGCTCAGTCTCCCTGATGTGCATTCAGGGATGCGCACACACACACACACACACACACACACACACACACACACACACACACACACACACACACACACACAGTGGTGAGAGGTGGGGCAGTGATAAGTACTTGACTACATGTTTGATGAGAAAACTAAACTGAAATACTGGTAATTTTTCTGATTTCAACAACAGAAGAAAAACTTAAAGAATAAACAATGAACAACAGGTTGAAAGGTCCATGGAGAAAATCGACTGACAGAAAAAGGAACATTTTCAGGCTGCTACCTGAGGAATGGATGGCTTTGCTCCTCTTCTGCATCACTTCCATGAGAGCACCAACAATGCCTGTGGTTGGAGCTGGTGTCGGAGGGCCGGACTCTGGATGATCCGACACCTGGGAACAGACAAACAGAAAACATAAAAAGAATTGCAACATTGTAGCATTGTAACACAATCCAGAGGAAAGTTGTGGTTCAGAGTTTGCTCTTCACATTATTGTTTTAAGATGAACGTTTTAACTTTAAATGAATCTTATGGCATTTAGACATTTATAATGGAAAACTGCTCATATGAAAAGGTAGATTAAAAATGTATTGTCTTAAAATGCATCTTTTCTCGTGGTTGGTAGTCTAGTAGGTTTCTTCACTGCCACCTTTTGCCAGTAGTAGCAGAAGCTTTTGGGGGTGAGGTGGAAAAACTCGGGATGAAAAGTGGAACATCAAGTTGTATTTTTGCTGAAATACCCATGTCCATTCACTACATGTCCTCTTGTTTTCTGAATAGTCTTCACAAAGGCACATTTGCAAAAGATATTTATGGAATTTGCTTTAAATGACAAACAACCCAAAACATAACAAACTCTCATTATACAAATTAAAAATCATGCTAAATTAGTTGAATGTTATGCCCACACTGCAGTACTTTATATACACTGTAGAAAACCTCATAATTTAATTATAACATAAGACCTAGGTTCAGTTTTACAAAATAGATTATGATTATGAAGTAGATAAAACAAATGGGGAAACATCAGATCTCTGAATACATCTTTTTCCACAAAGGATCTTGATTACATTAATTTTTAAGTCTGACTTAAAGGCAGACTGAGTGACTATATGAAATGCATAGATACGTTTACACTGCCATAAAAGATTTGTCTAAAAAGGGCTGAATATAGGAAAAGCTTAGTTTTGGAGTAAACAGTGGACAGGCTGATTTAAGCAGTAAACAACAAAAACAAAACATTCCACTGGTAATTTTGGTGGGCTTATCTGAGACTGTGGTTAGCTGGCTAATAAGTAGTAAAATTTCCAAGTAGCTTATGAAGAATCTACCAGGAACTACAATGTGGGTTTTCACAAAAACAAAACAAAACCCCAGAACGAAAGGAAACAAAAAAAGGCTGTCTTCATATGTGCAAATAAAGCCTCAAGTATTTATTATGTATTATTGTAGTGATCGCAGTGATCAAAGGGACTGACTCACAGTCTTGAGCTGGATTCCCTGTCGGATCTGGTCCAGCAGGGCATCTCGTCCAGTACTGGAAGTTGGCACTCTGTTGTTTTGCTCCACCTTCTTCAGCTGGGTTCCTCCTCTAATCTGCTCCAACAGCACCGACTTCCCACTTGGACTTGGTGAATGAGGCGAGTCTCCACCCCCACCTACGCTATCTGGCTCTGGAGGAGGAGGTGGGCCAGGTGGGGGAGGAGGAGGGGGAGGTGGCAGTGCAGGAGTGCTGCTCACCACAGAATGCTGTGCCACTGGGAGAGGTGGAGGGGGTGGAGGTTGGGGAGTAACAGAGGCATGTAAAGGAAGGGGAGGAGGAGGGGGAGACTGGTGGTGGTGGTGGGATGCAGGAGGCGGCTGGTGACTTCCCCTGGTGGGTGGAGGTGGGGGAGGTGGGGCACCCAGAGTTCCCGGTCTGGAGGGAGGTGGTGGAGGCGGGGCTAAGGCCGGGGCCCTGGATGGAGGAGGGGGAGGAGGGGCTCCTCGGCCTCCTCTGGAAGGTGGAGGTGGGGGTGGAGCCAAGCTGTGGGGCGGCGGGGGAGGAGGCGGAGGGCCGCCTCGAGAAGGTGGTGGAGGGGGTGCTGTAGAAGTAGAACACAACAAGAAACATCCTACGTTTAACTCTTGTGCAGTTTTGCTCCACTCTGCTGCAGCACTGTGATCTGGGGAAACATCTGGATCTGGAGCTCAGAAAAGTAACTAAGCCCCAAAGTAACTAAGCCTACGTTCACACTGCAGGCGAAAGCGCCTTTCAAAGCCGATCTGGGTCACTTTCGTATGTGGTACTGAATCCGATACATATCTGATGTTTCAGAAAGCGACTGCTGTTTGAACGGTCATGTCGCATTAAATCCGTCTTTTACGTCACTGACACAAGACAGACGCTAATTATCAGCGCCGGAGACATTGTGAACGCTTCCTGGCCATCCAGTGTAGATGTCAGTGAAACTGTTGTGAAGACAACGTTGGAGAAACGTGAACATTTTATTTGTACTGTATAATCTGCAGATTCTGACAGAAATCTGCAACTATCCTTTGAAGCGCCGCTCCTCTCTAAAACAGCAATAAGGATAATCATTAGGCCATATGTAAATAACAAAATAACTTAATAACTTAAAGCAAAATTGGGAAACGTAAAGTTCGAAACAAGTCTTTATATTAACGGCCATCAGTCAAACAATACCGTTTGGTCTGGGTCTAAACGGCGCGTTGTGTGTGACATCTTCTTTTGCGCATGCGGGCCGCTTTGAGGGTTCACACTGGAGCGCGTTTGCTGTCACATTTTATTTGTAGTGTGAACAAGCAGACAAAAAAAAATCGGATTTGATCAAAAAAAAAAATCGGATTGATCAAAAAAATCGGAATTGAGCATTAAGACCTGCAGTCTGAACGTAGCCTAAGGGTCTAATGTGGGTCAGTTCTTACCACACTGCAACAATTACTTATGCTGCAGGCCCAGTCTGCTGCAGAGCAGGTTGTGTTTGACACAAGAGATAAATTTGTAAGAAATCACCATCTATCGACCAATCAGCTCACTGGAATTTTTTTTTAGGAAGAACCTAAAAACCTCTAAATCCCTGGAAACTTTAGAGATCGTCTGAAGTCTTTATCTTTCCCTGAAATGCACCAAGTAAAATGATACTTGAGAGCTTAGAGTCTTATCCCTGTCGATGTTTCTCAGTGGTATAATGCTGATTACACCAACTTTTCCTAAGTTAACTAGATTAAGTAACCACAGATTATCTTACTAAATTCAAACCACCTTCATGTGACTGTAGATAGCTGAAATATTTGAAGCCACATGAGTAAAATATATCATGTGCATGCTAAACTAACTTCATACTACAGGCTACTCTCTCAAACAAGGCATTTTATAAACTAACCAGTATTAGTCTGCAACACTAAAAAAAATAAAATTCTTATAAAATATTAAAGATAAATGAGGGAACGACTCGCATTATTAGAATATAACAGGTAATTAAAGAGGGGTTCAATTTACACCAACACATACGCTGGCACTGTCCTAAATTCAAACACCTCTTTTCTAACTAGTCCATGGTAACATGATTCAAACAGGACAGAAGAATCTGAGTACGTTTCACAAAATAACAATTCAGACTCAGAAAAGCACTTGATCTGCTCATATTTGCTGTGTGATGTGAAAAAAGGAAGCAGGTGGCAGCTCAAGATAAAACCGTGAGAAGAACTGCAACATGTGAATTTATAAAAGTTCAAAAATATCAGATCTCTGACTTCATACACTGACCAGTGAGAATCAACTGGATTTTTATGAACATTTCACTTAAATCTGGCATTTATTCAGTTATTACATTTTTTTTTTAATGATGAAATATCCCCAAAACGATGAAATAGCTATGTGTTTTGGAAGTGGTAAACAACACAATAAAAAAAATAAGCATTTTATTCTAATTTAAAAAATGTAATTAATATACTGTATCATTTCTGTGTTCACAGTACATTTTTGAACAAAGACATTTCTATTTCTAGTTCAACAATTTCTATTTCTCTGTGAAAGACAAAAAATGGGAACTTAAAACTCTTTTTTTTATACTGTTCAACAATTTGTAATTATCAGTTCAGTTCACAGGTAGGTTAGTGTGAGTGTGTGTGTGTGTGTGTGTGTGTGTGTGTGTGTGTGTGTGCTCACCCTGTCTTCTCAGCTCGTTCTTGACTGCCTCCACCCCTCCCTTCTTCTCGATGAAGTCGTAGATGACCTTGGACGTTTCTCTGTCCTTCAGCTGAGCCTCAGAGATGCCGCACATGTCGAACAGGTTCTTCAGTTCAGGGTCCAGGTTATTCAGCTGTTGACAAAATATATTTTAAAATACGCTTTACGCTGGGGAGGACCTTATGAAGAACCTTATGGTGCAAAAACCAGGCCAGCAACTCAAATATGACTTTAGCCACAGAAAAACAAAAATACTTGGGTGGCCGTTAATATGGGCGTTGGTAACAGTGACGTAAACTTCATCTAATGCTTTTTAATGTCTGATGGCAGCAGAAAGAGACAGTAGATATGTCTGTATATCAATAACATGTAAACCCAGATACAAGGTAAATCAAAGTCTTATCAATCAGAATCAACTTTGTCATTCTTCCCCTTCTGTGGTGTTTCTGTCCTGCTCATATCACACAACCTGAGCCCGTCATCATTGCTATAAAGCCCAGCATTTGTGCAGGAGTTTATGTCCCATTTCCCCCTTTTTCCTCTCTATATGAAGTATGTCCATGTGTTTATAAGTCAAAATTATGTTTTCATCCAGCAAGTAACTAGAGAATGAGAAATGTGAAAAGTTGCACATTCATAAACTTAAAGTGTGAACTTTATAAGGATGTCATGTTTCTGTATCATCTCTGTCCTGTTGGACCCTCAAACCCAAAAACACATCCGCCTGTTTAATGCTCCGATATATTCAAAATCTAAAGAAAACTATAGTGTACAATTTTCTAATCCAATAAAAGAATATTTACTACATCAGCTTACCTTTCATTTTATTTGAAATCTACAAAAGGATCACATCTTTTTAGCTTATTTGTAGCTGTCACTGTGGGATATTGCCCTAAATATAACTACCTAAAGCTTCCACACAGTTGGAGTGGACGTATTAATTTGTTTGTGAGATAGTCACAGAGATATAAAACAATATGAACTAAAAATAAATACCCTGAACACCAAAACACTAGGTGGCTGCCACAGGTGTCATCTTTCTCATACAATGTAGTGGAGAAATAACAGGTGATACTACATGACATTTAAAATATAAACTCTGCTGGGCTGTAAAGTGTGTTCTTTGGTTTCTGTGTGGATGTATGTGACAGATTTCACTGTCTTCACTGAAGATGACTGACATTGGTCCAGAAAGGTAAACACGATGCTTGTTTTGTGAATGTCATAATGCTTGCAGTTTAATTCACATCTTTTTGTCGATACTTTTACAGTTTCCTCTTTTGATTTTTTTATGCTGTGCAGACAAAAACAAACAAACAAAAAAACAAAACAAAGGACTGAAGTAAATATGGAAGAACAGGTAAGTTTGCTGTTCAAAGATGTATCCGGGCTAAGGCTTTAACCTTGTATGTTACTTACTGTCACTGTTTGTCTATGGAAATATTAACTCCTGCTGAAGATCTTCAATTCAGTTTCAATTTAGTCTTATTTATATAGAGCTGAATCACACCAGCAGTGGCCTCAAAGTGCTTTATATTTTAAAGACCCTTTAACTGAATAAAACTGGTTTTAAAAGCTAAACAGCTCCCTGTTTATGTTGGATTGTTTTTTTTAAACTAATAATAGACTTCCTCATGTTCTAGGTCTGATGAGTGTTTAATTTGTCCGCAGTGCAGGAGCTCAGACTGACGCTCAAAGTGCCGTGTGACACCTTGTGGTGAGCAGCAGGAAATGCACACTGGCTGTACCCTGATTCCTGGTATCCAATCAGGTATTTTTATTTTTCTTATGCTTCTGTGCATTAGAAACATTTATCGAAGCTTTAAAGATTATACTAACCTTACAGGTTTTGTTTAAAGGATGCTACTAAAATAGATGTTTTAGCAGCAACTGAGTTTTTTGTTAGTACGATTCATTTCCTGCGCACAGCCTGATCTGCAGTATAACTGCTGTGAGCCATTTTTAACACATTGGTCTATTTCTTCAGAAATCTTTAGACAAAATGTGATTTCTGTAACTCATATGATATGATCAGCTGGAGAGAAGATAACTGACACAGGTCTGGATTAGAGAAAACCCAAAATAAACTCCAACATCTGCATCTTTTTTAAAATCATTAAGGTTATATGCTGTACATTCATTCCAACTTGGAAAAACACTTCAAAGAAACCATTAAAAGCCCAAAATTACCAAAACATTCGCGCCCATGTTGAGTGTATGCAAGCTTCTGATAACAACTGAATGTGAAAACAACAGAAACAGTCTTTACTTGTTAATAATTTTGGATAAAAATACTTTAATGTTGCTCAGTGGAACTTTGTATAATTTTGTCTATTATCAGACTTCACTGACACATGATGGCTCTCTTACAGCAACAGGAGAGGTGTTTAACTGTTGCTAACAGTAACAGTTTTACATTACCGTATTTTCACGACCATAAGGGCACTGTGCTAAAAGGCGCAGTCTCAGTTATGTGTGCCCTTACTGTATTTAACACACACATAAGGCGCACTGGACCATAGGGCGCATACAAGTACCGTATGCATATTTAAAAATAAAGCGGGAGCAAACCTGAATTCAGTACCTTACTCACATTTCTATTGCCAGTAATCGTCATCATCAACAACACACAAGCATACAAGTGTGCATATTTAAAAATAAAGCAGGAGCAAAACAAAGTTTGGTACTCACATTTTTATTACCAATAATCGTCATCATCAACAACACACAAGCATACAAGTGTGCGTATTTAAAAATAAAGCAGGAGCAAAACAAAGTTTGGTACTCACATTTTTATCATCAATCAAACCCATCAAAGTCCTCATCCTCTGTGTCTGAATTGAACAGCTGCGCTAAATCTCCATCAAACATGCCAAGTTCACTTTCTTCACTGTCAGAGTCACTTTCCGTGCCGTGCGGCTCCTCGGAAACGATGCCGGCTTTTGCGAAAGCTCGAACAACAGTGCCAGCAGACATGTTAGCCCAAGCATCTACAATCCATTGGCAAATTGTGGCGTAACTCGCCCGGCGCTGCCTTCCACTCTTGGTGAAACTGTGGTCTCCACCAGTCATCCATCGCTCCCAGGCCGCTCGCAGCCTTACTTTGAACGGGCGGTTCACACCGATGTCCAGCGGTTGGAGTTCCTTTGTCAGGCCTCCCGGAATGACAGCAAGCTCACAGTTCATTTGCTTCACAAGTTTTTTCACATCGGCTGTGAGATGGGCACGCTACCGTGCTGGTCCCCTTCTTCTCCACAGTGTGACTCACCGGGATGTCAAAAGTGAGCGGGACCTCGTCCATGTTTGTGATGTGGCTGGGCTGGATGTTTTTGTCGCCGATGTGTTTGCTGCAGTAGGAGCGGAAGATGGCCAGCTTTTCCTTATAATCCGCTGGAAGTTGCTGCGCTACCGTAGTCCTGGTCCGGATGGGAAAATGGCACCGTTTCATAAAACGAAAGCACCAAGACGGACCTCCTTGGAAATGTTCAATGTTCATCTCTTCAGCTAGTGAAACTGCTTTTAGCCGAATGGTGACCGTCGAAACGCTTCTCCCGCTCGCTCTTTGCTCGATGATCCACCGCTCGAGTCTTTCCTCCAACTCGGGCCACCTCGCCTTATGTCCGCGGAAACTCAGCTGCGTTTTCTTGACCTGCCGGAGCTTGTTTTCCAGCTTCCTCCATTTGCGAACCATCGATTCGTTAATCTTAAATTCTCTCGCCGCTGCTCGATTTCCATGTTCCTCCGCGTAGCTGATGGCCTTCAGTTTAAACTGTGCTTCGTAAGCGTGTCTCTTTGCCATTTTCAGGGTTGTTAAAACAACGATGTCCTGCATAATGCACATACCTGTTCTTTTATACAGGTATGTGCGATTGTCCCGGTATATACGATCAACGCCCACACTTCACCCTTTAACGTTCTCATGGTGTTCTCTACTACGTCCTCCTTACAACACATAGGGCGCGCCGCACTTTTTGAAGAAAATCTAAGACTTTTAAGTGCGCCTTATGGTCGTGAAAATACGGTAAGCTAAAAAAAACAAAAACACAAAACTAAATTTAAATACTAAATTTAACTAAAAACAATGCCAGAAGCCTTTAGAGAGCGATCTACATGTTGGTCAACTACATTTTAGATATTTCTGTATAATTTTGGAAGGTTGAGCAATTTCTAAAAGTGTATCCTGATCTTGTCGGGACAATAAGTAACTGTGAATGGATCCAAAATGTATCTGAATGGGGCTTGCAGGGACATGACTGATCTGGGCCTAATCAAGTCTGAATCCATCATCCTTATACATTTTGGGTCTGTAAAGTAGACACATAAAGCTTTAAACAAGTACGTTTTAATTAATTGCAAGTCATATAGTAATGTATCATAAATGATCCAGTAACACACAGTAAATGTTGCCAGTACAAGGAAAGCGGAAGACAGCGTGACAGCTACATTATTGCCCACAGAGTCAGCGTTACAAAGATGTAACCTACAGATGTTTTTTTGACCTGACAGAAAATCTCCAAATTCCTTCTGTGCAGGTTCTCAGATGCAGAGCAGGAAGCAACAAGAGCCAAATTTGTGCGATTTCATCAAGCAGCCACCACACAAGTCACTACTGTGCTTGCTTGTGTGTGTGTATATATAAAGGGGGGTACTCACATCAAAACCTGTGTTTGGATCCCAGCCCACATGACCAATGTGCCTGAAGAAGACAGATGTGTAGTGAGATCATGCAAACACGCGTATGTAAGTACACAGAAGAACATCAGCTGGTTAGCATGTGCACATGATACACAGTGAATGCACACACTGCATAATGTGGCCATTGAAGGCTCTCAGACGTTAATGTAACATGTTCACTGTTGCCACAAAGGAGCCTATCATTGCTAGATCAGACTGTACAGACACCACAGTCCAAAAACTTTATCATTTGTCATTGTGTTTCAAGTTTTAGGGTGTGTAAAGCAGACTTTTGCTTTTCTGCTGTTCAGTCTCTGCCTACCAGCTAACACCAGCCTTTCTAATCTTGTGTTTTCCAATCAGCAAGCTTGATACAAGATTCTTTATTCGTCACATGCATAGTTATACAAATATAACACGCGGTGAAATGTAACCTGACACAATCCACTGGTCACTGTTATGGTGACCTTGATTCAGCTGCTTTCACAGAAAATCTTTTGGCTGGGTGAGCTACAACTCTATCATGATTACCTGCAGCTGGGAATAGTAGTCTTCCCACTCTGGAGTAGGGCTGTGCGATATGACCAAAATCTCATATCCCGATATAAGACATCTATCGTCCCAATAAATATATAAATCACAAAAATTTAAAATTTTTTGTAAATTCTGTGAATCTCGGGCAGCTCGACTTGTGGGAAGTGTTTCCAGCTGGGCGTCATGTAGCTGGAGTCGAGTGTTTTAACCAATGGATGAATCGATACATTTTTAGACATAAGTTGTAAAGGCCGCAGTTTTCTTTGTAAGTATTTATTACACGGCGTGCTGCGGGGAAAAGCCTGTTCTAACGTTTGAGTCTAAGGTTTGTTTTCTAGCACCTGACGGCTCTTTTTTGCTTCTCATCCATAAACACTCTGCATACTCTTTCACGTCATTCAGTTTATTTTGAAAGGTCTCAACAGGATCTTGAGCTTTATTCTGAAAGGTTTATGTGGAAAATAAACAAGCAGACACGCGGTGGTTTTACCGTCGTTGTTGCTAACGACAACGCATAAAAACAGGCACTTGTCCGTCTGTAGTGTGGTTATATTAAATATAAGAGAAAGAGAGAACTTTAAGAAATTAATATAGCCACTACAGTGACCATCAAAATGATGAGAAAATATTGCCGTAAACAGTTTATTTTGCGACACCACAAAACAAACGATAGTGTAAAATGAAACGATAGACGTTTTTATATCGTCAGCCGATATATATCGTTATATCGAACAGCCCTACTCTGGAGATCAACTATGAGCTGGAGGTGTGAATTAGGTCATATTTGTGGGTTTCACAGCGTGGTATGTGTGCATATGTGAGGATATATATGCACATGTGCTAAAGGGACCACGTTTTTAAACCCCTACCCTTGTGACAGTAAACAACAGAGAAATAATCAGCTACATCTCGTAGACAATTTTCAACCACACCAACTTAGACTGCAGCTGGTGGTCCTTGTTCTGCTCTCCCACTCACAGCAGATCTCCACAGCAGAACTAGGACTACTGTTGCCAGGTTAAATCTAGGATACTGCAGTTGAAATCTGTTTGGCCACAAGACAAAAGGCCTTAAGAGAGCAGAATGGCCACAAGAGCAGCTTGCCCATATGGAAGAACTGCAGTTACTAAACTGTCAAAATTTGATTGTGCAATAATAAATATTAATAATAAGTAATTTTCTCCATCAACAGATGAAAAAGTTTAACTACATGATAAAATATGTTCATTATTTTAGACATTTGATTTGGTTCAATAAATTAAAAAAAAGTCCTATTTGCTCAGCACTGGAGCACTCAGTACACTGTGTGGTGTGACTCGGACTCACTGGAAGTTGCTCGGCGTGCCGATATCGGCCTTCGTCAGCTTCTTCTTCTTGCCTTTGGTTTTCTTGTCCTTCCGGCTCAGGCCGCTGTGGCTCAGCATGTTGTTGATGTGATATGGCTGTTGATGGCTGTGGGAGTTGTGGAATCGGACATTGTTGATCTCCGGGTTCTTTATGTCTACTGTGGCCACATGCAGAGTTGGGCCTGTGCATGTGGAGGAAGTTAGCAGAAAGAGTTGAAAAAGTAACAACCACTATAATTTTTTTAATGATTTTTAACAACTCAGATTTTTATTGTCACATATTCAGCCAAAAAGTATCTTTGTGTGTGTGTGTGTGTGTGTGTGTGTGTGTGTGTGTGTGTGTGTGTGTGTGTGTGAGAGAGAGAGAGACACAAAATACAGAGTGAGTGTGATAAGTACTGATGATATATGCTGATGATACAGATGAGTATCGCCAACTCATCAGAAGTAGCTCGATGATCTTCATCGAACTACTACAAACCGCCTACGATGGCTCGACCAGCCAGGTACGCATTCATGACGAAGTGTCCGAAGAATTCCCCATCATGACAGGGGCCCGGCAGGGCGATGTGGTGTCACCGCTGTTGTTCAACATCGTCATCGATGCGATAATGCGCAAAGCATTCGAGGGCCGCCGCGGAGTCCAAGCCTCGACCGATCGATTTATCACCGATCTAATGTTCGCTGACGATAGCGCCATTTTTGCCGAAGACGACACCGAGGCAACTCACATCCTCTATGACATTTCCCGGCACTCCAAACTCTACGGCCTCAAGGTTAACGCCGAGAAGACCAAAGTCCTGACCACCGACGGCTCACCAACGATCGTCCACCTCGATGGTGTGCAGATCAAACAAGTCCAACAATTTCAATATCTGGGGTCCCTCGTCGAGGAGAAGAAAGTGGCATCATCAGTGGAGATACGCTCCAGAATTGGGCAGGCGGCGGCAGCATTTGCTTCCCTGCGCTGGTGCGTCTGGAAGAAGAACAACATCTCATTGGCGACAAAGATCTGCCTTTACCGAACCCTGATCCTGCCCATTCTACTTTACGGCGCAGAGACGTGGACAATGCTCAAACACGACCTGAGCAAGCTCGAAGTTTTCCAAATGCGTTGCCTTAGATGCATTCTCGGCGTTTCCCTTCACGACAGTCATTCGAATGACACCATCCTAACCAGCTGCGGCAGCCAACTGACGATCAGCGACCTAATCCAGCGCCACCGACTCCGTTGGTTTGGCCACATTTGTCGAATGGACCCAAGCCGCTACCCCCATGGCCTACTCTGCTTGACCCGCCCCACCGATTGGAGGGTGCATCGAAATGCACCAAAGAAGACATGGATTAAACAAATCCAGGATGATTTGAAGGCCCTTCGACTTGACCTCGAGCAGGCAAGAACCATCGCCTTAGATCGAAAAGCGTGGAAGATAATCGTTGATCAAGCAAGAGAACCTGCGGCACCTACAGCAGCGTACTGGTTGCGTGGCAGACCACCGCCGCTGGTCGCCCGCTAAGGACAAGAAGAACTCATCAAAACATTGGTAGTGTTGTGGTGTCACTGTTTTAGTTTTTATTTGTCATATGCAAGTTAGCACAGGGTCAACATTGGAATGAAATGTGTTTATGTGCGAGTAAATGAGTTTGTGTGTACATATTTGTATGCATCTTGACATCATGAGTTCAGTATTAGGACAGTGCAAAAACATAAAGGGACATCCATTGTGAGAGATTTAAACCTAGCACAGCACCTCTTGACAGCTGCAGCACTAATCATGGCAGCACAGGAACAAGCTCCAAGTACAAGATCCATAGAAACTGGGTGCAGGCTGTGCACAGATGCCCCTGAGACAATCCAGCACATAACAGCAGGGTGCAAGATGCTAGCAGGCAGGGCATACATGGAACGCCATAACCAAGTGGCCGACATAGCATACAGAAACATCTGTGCTGAGTATGGCCTGGAAATCACAAGGTCAAAATGGGAACCCCCCTTATGGTGGTGGAGGATGGCTGAGCTAAGATCCTGTGGGAATTCCAGATACAGACGGACAAAATAGTGGTGGCTAACCAACCGGACATAGTAGTGGTGGACAAGCAGAGGAATACGGCTGTAGTGATACCGAATGAAAGCAACATCAAGAAGAAGGAACATAAGTACCAAGGGCTCAGAGAAGAACTCAAGAAAATGCAAAGAGTGAAGGTAACGGTGGTCCCATTGGTAATCGGAGCACTACGTGCGGTGACTCCCAAGCTAGGCGAGTGACTCCAGCAGATCCCAGGAACAACATTCGAGACCTCTGTCCAGAAGAGTGCAGTCCTAGGAACAGCAAAGATGCTGCGCAGGACCCTCAAGATCCCAGACCTCTGGTAGAGGACCTGAGGTTGAAGGATAAAGATCACCCACCCTTATTTACACAAATATATATATTTTAAAGGCTTAACGCCTGTCTGAGGGAACTGAAACTAAATTCCATGAAATGCTGGTTTGCTCTTAACTCTAGGAAAATAATCCAAGCAAGCGACCCTTTTTGACACTCCTACAGTGCCATCAACATGCCTTGCTATAACCCCATGTACCGATATGACAGAAGGCTGCCACAAACTGTGTGGTTTCATCTGTCTGCACTGAGCATTCATGATATATTCTTTTTTTAATGTGCACAATGAACTGTCCATGTTGTTGGTGCAAGCCATACAGTGTGGAAATTCCTTGTAATCTCCACAAACTGAAGTAACATCTGACACAGCCACTAATCCACTAGTAATCTATGTCTGAATCCCTGGTTGCACCCCCACCACACTCCCCAAGAATTCTGGACTTCTACAACTAGACCAACAGGTCTACCTCATCAGCAGCCTAAGGACTCGGGTGGGATGGGGGAGGTGCTTGTTTCCCTGCCTTCAAACAGAGCTGTTGAGGTACTTTTGCTTTGATATCAAAATAAGTACTTTAATAGTACTGACTGAAAAGAAAATACAAAGGATTAATCATTTATAAAATTCTAAAAACTAACATCAAATATCCATCCACACTGATAACCACATTTTACAGCTTCTTAATTAAATCAAGGACTCAAAAGCAGCCATCTTTAACCAATATCCAACCTAATCATTTAGATGAACAAAAATGAAGAACGTGCTAATTTCTATTTTGAAAAAAATTCACAAAACATGAATGAAGTTTAATAAATATTTTAAACTGATGTAATACATAATTATTAATAAGAAGTCCTGGCATTAGCAGGTACAATACACACATAACAATCAGTAATGCACTCAACCACCGTGGCCTGTATGCACGCTCACCATGCAAGGCTCCACAGCTGAAGAAAAAGCATGTTGAAGCGCAGAACAACATTTAGACAAGGTCAAAGGTCAAAGGCACTGCAAAAACACAATACCAACAGTGAAGTTTGGAGGTGGGAACATCATGGTGTGGGGCTGATTTTCAGCATATGGCACTAGCATGCTTCATGTAACTGAAGGAAGGATGAATGGAAAATGTACAGAGACATTCTTGATAAAAACCTGCTGCCATCTACCAGAATGATGAAGATGAAATGAGTGTGGATGTCTCAGCAAGACAATGATTCCAAACACACAGAAAGAAAGAAATTCAAGTTGCTAGAACGGCCCAGCCAATCATCTGACCTAAATCCAGTTGAAAATCACTGGAAAGCACTAAAGCTCAGAGTTTATAGACGGGGCCCACAGAACCTTCAGGACTGTTTGTGGGGAAGAACGGGGCCAAAATCAGACCTGAGCAATACATATGACTAGTTTCTCCATACTTGAAGATGTTATCACCAACAAAGGCTTTTGTATGAAGTATTAAAACCCACACCAGAGGGTTTAAAGAGAACAACAGAAAGCGTGTGGTCTACATACGGCACAGAAAGGTTTCTCCATAAACCAGATTTAACCTGCTTCACTCTGTCAGTGTGAGAGCCAGACTGTGAAACAATGCTGCCAATGTGTTAGGAAACAGTCTAATGGCATTTCTCAAACACACACACACACTAACACACACACACGTTCTGTAGGACGAACGCTGTTGTCATCACTGTCTCGCCTATGCGGTCATACAAGGAGGTCCTTCTACAAGACCAGTGTTTGCCAGTTTGATCAACACTGCTCTTAAACACTGGATAATGGGAAATGGACTGGTTCATATATAGCGCTTTTCTACTTTGAGCACTTAAAGTGTTTTACACAACTAGCCTCACTCACCCATTCACAAATTTACACCCATTGCACAATCTAACATTCAAGTGCATTCAGACTCCGATGGATGATAATATGTTGCCCAAGGATATCTGGCATGCAACCACCAACCTTCCCCGTTAGTATGTGACCTGCTCTACCACCTGAGCTACAGCCACTCCTACAGCCACTGCAGCTCTGAACTGTTCTAGAAATAACTAGCTGAACTGGACATCAGCTGGTTCTTATTCTATATCCTAGTACAAAGTCAATGGATTCCTTACCAATCGCCATCAAAACTGTCTGAAGTTCATGTGTTTAACAGCTTTCATTTAATGGTCTCTCCACTGTAACCATCAAAACCCACACAAGCAAGTTCAAACAGATATTCCAACTGCTAATTTACTCAGTAATTTTCAAAATACACACACAAAGAACAAAACAAAACAAAAAATAGAAGGTCAATAGTAGCAATCGGGTGCATTTGTTGGGCATATTTGGTGGTTTATAAGCAGATGATCTATATGTACGAAACGGCAGTTTCTGAAATCTAAGTGTTACTAATGTTTAGGAGGTGTATTTACAGAAAGACCTGTCAAACCACCATTTAATTCAATGTAGCAAAAGGGATTACATGAAAACTGAACCAAGAAACTAAAAGCTCAACATGTATTTGCGCACAGATAATTACTGCAGTCCTGGCTTAGATTCTTAGAATTCATTTATTTAGAATAGTAACCTGCTAATATTGGAAATGATTGAGTGCCTATATTCTTGGTTATTCAGTGCTTCATATGCTACAGTTTTAGCATATTTCTATCAATCCTCTATTGAATCCTTGGATAACTGAAGCGTTTACTTTGCCATTTCTCCACATGTTGCATCTTGCTGTATTTCTTTGGGTTTTTTTTTTACTTCAGGGGATGAATGACATCCTCATTTTATTCATTTCTATGTACTTGTTATTGAATTTTTTAAAGCCTGAATGAGAAAAATTATTTTTACAAAATTAACTAAAGTTAAGAGCCTACGTAAGCAAAACTTATTAAGAGTTTAACATACCATTTTTAGGGTCGCCTCTTTTCTCTGCAAAAGAAAAATTAACAGAATTATGGTTTCAGAAAAGTAATCACGAGTCAGCAATCTTTAGAATGTATGAAGCGGAACTTATTAAGAGGTTTTAGTGAGAAAAAAAAAAAAAAAAAAGAGTCAGAAAAGTGCTTTTTAGGTTCAGTTAGTTCTGTTAAAGCCCTAAGCTGCAGAAATGCTGCTTCACATATGAAAAAGCATTTTAATAGAGCAGTCAGGTTATTCTTGGCCTGAGCAGAAAAAGAAGAGAAGCAAAATATTTGAAAGCTCAACTGTGTTTGCCATACAGCGTCCTGCCAGCTGTGCCAGCCCCGTGAGCCTTTGAACCCTCAGTCATCGTCACAGTTTGAGAGGTGCACTTCAAAAGGCCAACATGCTGGAAGGAGCTGAAGCGAAGTCAGAGGAGCCTCACAGCAGAGACATTTACTCTACTGAGAAAGACTGACAGCTTTACAGCAGCAGAGAGAAAGAGATGGAGCACACAGCAGCGAAGCGAAAGAAAAAATAGAAATAGGGGAACAAAACCCCACAGAAACAAACAAAAACACAGTCCCAAACCAAACCTGTCAGTGGAAACCACAGCTTGATGACTGATATGAGAGGTGATTTTTTTTTTCTTCCGAGAAATACTTTTGGTGAGGATCAGTCCTCTACAAGCCTTCCACTGCTAGTGTCCGGAGAGTCAGTGCTATTCACAGCTCAAAGTAGAGCTGTTTTTACTTTCACCACTAAACAATCCTGCACTTTTAACTACCTCCCCTCCCTTTTCTAACAGTGTGCCAAACTCTAAGTCAGCCCCAAACCTGCCTTTAAGGCAGTGACTTCTGAGCCGCATTCAGGCTGAGTGAGCAAAAGATAAGGTGTGTTCTCCAATAAAAGTTGTGAAAGGTTAAACCAATTGAGGAAGAACACAAAGACAAACTGATACATTAAAGTTCACCTATTTTCCGCTGTCGTCGGTTGAGCAAGTCATCAATGGTGGCTCTGAATCGTTTGGCTTCTTCTTCGCTGGCGAAGTTCAAGCCAATCTGACATGTCTGAAAGAAAGAGAAAGGGTGAAATGTGATTCTAACAGCTTTCTCTGAAGAACAGAAAAACTGTGCAACATTAAATCGTAATACACTGTAGGTGGATAAAGACAAGCCTGACAACTGATATTTGGAAATATGAAAGAACCACACAGCCTTATTTTATGCTGATAAAATTCTTGGTGAGAATAGACTCTAAAAACAGGAAGACTAATCATCTGCTGTAGACATTCAAGTCTTGAAGAAGTCAAAAGAAAACAAACACTTACATCTCCTGCAAATGTAATGAAGTAGGGTCTGGAGTTGCTGATGAAGAAGTTGTGGTAGAGTTCCTGTTCGAACATCATTTTCCCTTCCTACAGAAAAAAAAAAAGTTCAGAAAAAAAATCTGACTTCTAATCCTCTACAACTTAAATTCATACTCCCAACAACCCAAAGAGAGATTTAAGAGCTGGCTGCTTGTTCAAGAAATTAAATGTCTTCTGGAAGACAATGATGCATTTTGGTATCCTTGAACACACCTCCATAAGGAGCTCACCTCCACTTAGTTAAATGAAAAAAAAAAAAAAAAAAAAATCACCAACAACACAACCAACAAGAAACTGCCAAATATTTGCAGCATGCATTTTCTATCTACAAATAGGGCTGGGCCGTTAATTAGAAATTCAATTAAAAATTTGGCTTTGAACACAATCAAACAATTTAAATATGATAAAACAATTACTTATAATTTTTAAGCATAAAACTTGAGCCCTGCCTCTCACCCTATGACAGCTGGGATAGGCTCCTGCGCCCCCCCACGATCCCGAAAAGGATAAGCGAAAGCGAATGGACGGACTTGTATTTTATGTTGTGTAATAAATTAAACGCAACGCCTTTTTTCATATCAGTACGTTTACTTCAGCTCCAGCCGAGATGACGGAAGAGTACTTTTGGTCAACGAGCACTGACTAGAGGAAGTAAAAGTTACAAAAAGGTTTTTCAAATCAATTTTATTTATATGGTGCCAAATCACAACAACAATTGCTTCAAGGTGCCTTTTCTGCAGGTGTCTCAGCATTTCCTAGTTTCTGTTACTCAGTCCATGGGACTGAGGTGCTGGGTTTATTATTGGCCCTGCCATCGCACTACCTATAGTTATAATACAGGTCATCTGAGATGCAAGTCTGCCGTCACCTGCACCCACAGACCACCCTCGGTGATCAATACCTACTCGTCTGGTCCACAAACAGTATAAAAAATAAACATAGTTTACAGATCTGAAAAGTGAAGCAAAATAGCTTAAACCTGAATTCTATTTAATGGCCACGAGGAGACAATACTTCTGGCTGCAAATACACTCTGAAAAATACTTTCCGCTGAGTTAATGAGTAAAGATAACGAGTTTATCAGTCACTTATTTTGGGTCATACTGAATAGTACTGACTGGTCATACAGTGTTTCAGAAAGGCAGATTATCCCTGTTACATTCATGGCTAAACGTGAATGTAACAGGGATGGTAACAGTCAGACCCTCCTCTCTCCTGTCACATCTAGTTCAATCAACAGATGGTTTGTTAGCTTAATGCAATCTTATACTTCTGAAATAAAACCTGACCAAAATAATCATGACTGTCCTTCTTGTCATAATTCAGCATTCCTTGATTCTGATAAGTGAGCAGTGTTTTTTCCCATTAGAAAGAGAAAATAAATATATACATGCATATAGAGCAGGGCGATATGGCCAAAAATATTTATCACGATATATATTTGAAAATTTGCGATAACGATATAACTGACGATATAATTGATGCGAGACAAAATACAACTCCACAACATTACTAGCGCAAAAAGACAACCTTCCATTTATTTTCACTTAAACAAGAAGCTGGTTTTTATGTACATTAAAGCTTTATAAAAATGTAACGGTGCAAATGCAAATTCCTTGCTGAAAGTTTAACCAAAAGGCATTTCCAGTAGAAATGGGCTGATATATCCTGAGCATAACCATGTATAATATCCACTGAAGTTAAAAAGAGGTGCTTTGCAACATTAAACTGCAGTGTGCAGTACGCATTTTTCGGACCATAAGGTGCACGGGATTATAAGGCACATTAAGCGAAACAAAGCAGTCAGATAAATCAAACTTTATTAAACTCATTCTTCTTGCTTCCTCCACTTCTGTACCATTGATTCATTAATGTTGAATTCTCTGGCAGCTGCTCTATTCCCATGTTGTTGCAGTATATTAATGACTAACCTCGTATTGTGGATGGATTATCTCAGTTGTTCTCCTGACTGAAGTTTGGTCCGTTTACAGCATCCTGCCATGCGATTGCATTTGTCTCTAACCATGAGGAACCTTCACGTTAACTTTTATAAGTGTAAAAGTGTTAGTGTTCGTCCTCCAGCTTCACTGTTTATGTTATGCTAACATAGCTGTGTCGCTAGCGATCAGGTAGCACATCATTATATACCAGCTAGCCCAACATCAGTAACCCTACAAACGTCACTGCTGTTTAGTTTCCTGTCTTCATTTATGTTGGACGTGATAGCAGAGCTGTACGTTTGAATTTTTTCAGAAATCTCTCAGTCAGAACATGCAATATCATGCTTAGGTAACTAGCGAGCTAACTTCCGCTAGCTTCCTGCTAACTTCTAACTCCGTTAAATGTAATAAATTTTGTTTTCATGGATGCCTGGAAGTTAAACTTCATAGTTACACCTGGTAAAGCAGCAATGCTGATCGTTTTATTAAAGATGAAAGAATTTAGACAGTTTTTAACTCTCAGTGATGCTGCAGTGTTCGTTTGACCTGAAGTATACGGAGTTTAGGACCCAGATTACTCCCAGATTTAAGAGCATCTTAGTCCGACAAATACGACAATAACGACGGCCGTTTGCATGTTCTGCAAAAAAATGTGCTTTGTCGTGTATCTGACGGACAAACACCAAACCAGTTCCACATCACTGAAGTTGCACCATTTTTACAAACCAATTCTGGTTCATCTGTTTCACTCAACAATCGGCCATGTGCATATGAAAACAAAGGCACTGCGCATGCGCGTTTTACTCATATTCTATCGCGATATTTCATTTTCCTATCGTTGTCTAACATTATACCATTACCATGAACGGTATAATATGGCCCAGCCCTACATGGATATATATACAGCTTAAGTCCACACTGATATTACTTTGAGAGCCTGTATCCGCCTCAGGCAGTAACCACACATCTGATAATTCATTTTGATCCATTTGAGATGTACAACTGAATGTACATCATATATAAAGTGCTGTTCTAATTAAGTCAGTGAACACACAGAGTAAATGTGAAAAGTCTGGCCACAACCCTCCACAGAAGCACTGAGAAAAAAAACTAAACAATTTTGTTCCAAGCACTATTCTTGAATAAAGTCTTGATGCATGCTCAATCATCCAGGAGAGGAAATCCCAAAAAGTTGATTCTGTTTATCTGGACGTAGCGTTTTCAGTGGGAGAAACGTTTCCACACTCATCCAGGTGACTTCTTCAGTCTCAGCTGACTGCAGGTTTCCCCAATCTTATAAACAGTTCATTTGCACAATAACTGAAACTAGCACCACTGGCAAACAGCGTTATTGCTGTTTTTGTTGATCAGTGGTCATCACAATTTGCATATTAATGATCAAGGAACTGACCTCACAGCCCATTGTTTGCCAGTGGTGCTAGTTTCAGTTATTGTGCAAATGAACTGTTTATAAGATTGGGGAAACCTGCAGTCAGCTGAGACTGAAGAAGTCACCTGGATGAGTGTGGAAACGTTTCTCCCACTGAAAACGCTACGTCCAGATAAACAGAATCAACTTTTTGGGAATCTAAGTAACCCCCTTTAAATCCGTGTTCTTATTTCTTTTACAAACAAGATATGAGTGTTTGTGAACATTAGAGGCAGATTCTATTAAATGCACCGATTGCCTGTTTCCAGTGCTGTAACCACTGCTAAGCTAACTGGCAGCAGGTTCATATTTCAGTTTTTCTTCTGACAGAAAGCAAAGAGGAAGAAAGAAGAAAAAGAAAATTCCAAAAATGTGAAAATAATCATTTAAGATGCATCTTTCAACTATTCTGCGGTGTTTAAAGCTTTTGGATTGTTTCCGTTTGGTGTCACTCACCTTGATGTCAAAGACTCTGATGAAGTAGGATCTCTGAGGGTTGTCCTTGACAAGGCAGACCACTCCACAGCACCTCTTCACCCAGTTACAGCTCCTCTCAGCACCATACACCTGGACCACTGCTGAACACAGAGTCTGAAGCACAGATATGATGGTTAATATCATCACCTTTGTGATTTACAGAAAGAACAAAGACAACTACAGAAAAGAAGGTTACGTTGCTGAAAATGTAACCACTTTATCTCCCTCCATTTTTTCTTTTAGATTTTACAGACACACAATGTTCTTTAGTATATACCTGTAAACTCCATGTGTGACAAATGGAGGAGGAAACATACACTATGCAAAACCTTCAAACAGCCACAATTACAGCTGGGAGGAGAAATAGAGTTGGTTATCAGGGAAACACTGAGACCTTTGGAAATCAGATTATATATGTCAAATGCATTCTACCTTAACAGGGAGTCACAAATATCAAAGGCTATCAAAGGCCCTACACTGATTCGTGAGTTGTGACTCAGCTGTATTGATGTAGTCACAAACAAAACAAGAACTCAGATGACAAATGGCTGACTTTACATTTACATTAGGTGAAAAGTTGTGTAGAAAAGTTGTGTTACAAGAAGACTTGTAACTCTTATACACCGATTCCCAACTTCAGGAGGGTAAAACTTAAAAGTACTGACACCGCCTCATTGTCTTACACTTTTCCACAGTGTTTTAACAACAACAAGAGGAGTCCAGCTGCAGTAGTCAGCACTGCACAGGTTTCAAACAGCTCCAGTTTGTGGTTTCTGCAGAGGTTGCACAGTGTTTGATGCACTGCCATGATTCCTCTGCAGTGGAAGTAACTCCGGCTGCTGAGGAAGTTAAGAGGAAATGTCACTGCGTCCTTTCCATCTGTAATTTATAGGTGTAGGTCAAAGGAACAGGTGCAAACACTTTTCAGCAGGAAATCACCAATCAGCATCCCCCAGAAAAGGTCAAAATGTGTTCCTTAAAACCTTAAATTAAAAGCATCTAAATTCTTACAGAGGAGAAGAATGCAGCAATGAACACAGACAGTGGTGACACTGCAGCCTCTGCAAGCTAAGATCTTAGCATCTGTTAACGATGAACGCAAAAATCAATATCTCAGTCATTTTTATATCATTAGCAGCCTGGCTGCTTCCTGTTAAACTCCTGATAGTGCCTACTACCATGAGTTCGTGCTAAAAATGTGTACATGCATTAATCACTGAAGACGTAACTGATTTGAGCAGTTAGTATTATGTAGCAAATCACAGTCACCTCAAGGCACTTTATATTGCAAGGCAAACACCCTATAATAATACAGAAAAAACTACAATACTCAGATGGCCCCCACAAGCAAGCATTTGGCAACAGTGGGAAGGTAAAACTCCCTTTTAGCAAGAAGAAATCACTGGCAGAACCAGGTACAGGGAGGGGCAGCCATCTGCTGCAGCCAGTTGGGGTTGAAGGGAAGAGAAAAAAAAAGAAAAGAAAAAAGAGCGCGAAAAAGAACCAGAGATTATTAATAACTCATGATTAAATGCCTGGCGTCTAAACACAGCGAGTGAAAAAAGGTGAGTGAATAAGAAATACTCTGTGCATCATGGGAAGTCCCCAGTAGACTAGGCCTATTGCAACAAAACTAAGGAAGGATTCAGGTCCAGTCCTACTTGCTTTATCAAAAAGGAAGGTTTATCTATTGTTGTGATCCAAATTGGAAGCAGAAGAGGGGCTTTATAGCTGAAGGCTCTGGCTCCCATTCTGCTTTCAATTTTCTAGGAACCACAAGTTTAGCCTGCAGTCCAAGAGCAAAGAGCTCGCTTATGGTGTTATGGTACTATGAGATCTTTTAAGATAAAATGGGGCCTGATTATTGAAGACCTTTTATGCGATGAGAAGGATTTTAATTAGATTCTGGATTTAACAGGAAGCCAGTGAGGAGAAGCCAGTTTGGGAGAAATATGCTCTCTCTTTTCTAATCTCTGTCAGTATTCTTGCTCAAGCATTTCAGATCAAATGAAGGCTTTTCAGAGTTTTTTCGGGGGGGACATTTTGATAATAATGAATTTCACTAGCCTAGCCTAGAAGTATAAAATGCATCAACTAGTTTTTCAGCATCACTCTGAGATAGGATGTTTAGAGATATTACACAGATGCAAGAAAGCAGTTCCACATATTTTTGTTTAATTTGCGCAGTGTTACTAAGTGATACTAGCAGCCAAGGTAATGCCATCCAGAGTGAGTATCTGGTTAGATGCCATGTTTGTAATATTTATTTTGCTATATAAGGACAATAACCTCAGTTTTATCTGAACTTAGAAGTGGGAAAATGATCATCCAGTTGGCAAGATAAGTGGGCCAGAGAGAGCTTGAAGTCACCCCGGCTTACCTCTAATCACATCTGAGAGAGGGAAAAAGGTCTTAACATTCAACCTTTTATGTTTAAAATGATACAGACTGTTAGTCTTGGTAGCAGGGGATCGGTCCGCCAGGGCCTCCGCTCCTGGCCACCGCCTGACACACACTGCACCAGACCCCTACAGCACCTCCTGTGGGTGGTGGGCCTACAGAAGGATGGGCCCATGTCCCTTTTTCAGGTTGTGTCCAGACAGGCCCCATGGACTGAGGCCTGGCCACCAGACACTCGCCCTTGGGCACCCTCTACGGGCCCAGCTCCAGGGCAGGGCCCCAGTAACCCTATCCCAGTCAGGGTGAACTGTTCCTCTGATTGTTATCGCTATGTCTGGTCCTTCACCCAGGACCAATTTGCCATGGGAGACCGTACAGGAGGCAAAAGTCCCCTGAGAACATAGCCCCTGGGATCCCTGGGACACAAACCTCTGAAGCATGATAAGGTAGCGATTCACGGAAAAGGGTGGAGTACCCACTGTGGGACAGAGACGAACTGATGTCCCAAGTGGAGGAGTTTAAATATCTCAGGGTCTTGTTCACGAGTGAAGGGAGAAGGGAGCGGAAGATCAACAGATGGATTGGTGCTGTAGCTGCAATGATGGGGATGCTCTACCGGCCTGTTGTGGTGAAGAGAGAGCTGAGTGTAAAAGCAAAGCTCTCAATTTACTTGTCGATCTACGTCCTTTTCCTCACCTATGGTCACGAGCTGTGAGTAGTAACCGAAAGAACGAGATCGCGGATACAAGCGGCAGAAATGAGCTTCCTCTGAAGGGTGGCTGGTCTCTCCTTTAAAGACAGGGTCAGAAGTTCGGCCATCCGGGACAGGCTCAGAATAGAGCCGCTGATCCGCCACACTGAAAGGAGCAAGTTAAGGTGATTTGGGCATCTGACAAGGATGCCTCCTGGGTGAGTCCTGGATGAGGGGCATGTCCCACCGGGAGGAGGCCGGGAGGCCAAGGCGCACTTATTCTCTTAACCTTTTTCCTCACAAAGATCAGAACAAGGTCAGCATTATCTCAGAGTAGGTTAATTAGATATGTATAATTCAAGTGATTTGATTTTGTTTTTATTAGTATTATTTGATTCTGCTTTTGTTTTACTGATTCTAAATTACTTTAATAAAATATCCTGCATCACAAAAGTCTACATTATGGACATTACCTTTTTAGCCCTTTGTTAAACAGTACAGGTAAAAACCCGAGTATTAATCTGCTTTAATATAAATAGCTCTTAGAGGCCACTTCAGCCTTACAAAAGTAACAGACCCCTGGGACTTTCCCAAGTCACTAAATGAAACCAATGATTTTCCAAGAGAACCTATCTGGAGGGGAGCTGCCATTAACAGGTGTGACTACTGGATGCCAGGCCTGCAAGGGTACTCAGACTCCCGTTTTTTCGCATGAGAGGAGGCAGGGTAGACACCTGGAGAGCTTTTGAGGCAGTTAGAATTGGGCAAGTCCCCTCACCCATCAGCTCCACATAAGCTCTGTACTGCCTACTGGGTAAGATCCATGGGATCAGAGATTAGGATTAATTTGACGGAGCTGTATTGGGGTGCTGGTCCTACAGATCGACACAGGTCTTAATGTCTTTAAGACATTCCTGCAGTTTAACTAAATGAATGAAAATCTATGCTATGCCTTCAAATGGTACTGCCTAAAGGAAGCCTATACAATGTACATAAAAGTGGTTCTAGCACAGAACCCTGTGGAACTCAATAATTAACCTGTGTGTGAAGAAGACGCTCCAATTACGTGAACCAATTGGAGTCGGTCAGATATATATGATTCAAACCAATGCAGCACAGTAACACTCACAGCATGTTCTAATCTCTGTAATAATACAATATGTTCAATGGTATCGAACGAGGTCTAGCAGGACAAGAACAGAGACGAGTTCACAAGAAGACCATAAGTAACCTTCACTAATCCTGTTAGTGTAGTGAGATGAATTTTGAAACCTGACTGGAAATCTTAAATTAAACCTCTCTGCAGATTATCAGTTATCTGTTTTACAACTGCTTTTTCAAGAAATTCTGAGATAAAATAAAGGTTGGACATCGGCCTAAGCTAAGACAGTTCGGTCAAGTGATTGTTTAATTCCAGCCACCTTAAAGGCCTGTTGTACATAACCCAACAGGCTTCTCGGCTTTTTTAATTATTGTTGAACAGCCCAGCCTTGAACACAGCACATTAACACCATGTACAGGTAATGCTGACAGACTGTCAATCTACTTATTTTCAAAGAAGGAAACCAGAGAGAAAAATCAATTGGAGAGAAAGAGTCTGACTAAATATCACCTATTACCCTATGATATCATAATGTTGCTGGGGAGACATCATCATATTGCAATTAAAAAAAGAAGGAAAAAAAAGGCTGACGTCAGCGTGTTGTAATTAAAAAAAAGTTTTAGAAAACACAAGAGCTATCCCTTGTGCTGTCTGAGTGTTTTTGTGTTTTCTTGAATTTTATTTGTGAAGAATATAGACAGTTTAATATTACAGGAATGCTTGGTTCAGTGTTCTGACTCTTATCCTGACTACAGTGCTAAAAAGAAACCCTGGGTTGTCCTTTTGTTCTTCATCACTGATTGATAGTAAGATGTCCCAGCGTTATAAAGGGCTTTTTTTTTTATAGAGCAACAAACTCTTTTTCAGGCTAAATTAAGATTTTCTAAATTAGTGTGACACTGTTTACTCTCCAGGTTATATGCTTTAAAGTGCGTGTTTGAGAGTTGCACTAGTGAGTCAAGTGCTTCTTAATGGTTTTGCCTTTAGTAGCAGAATAACAGTAATTATTGGAGCTTCAATTTTAATAAATTTAATAGCAAATTTAAGAAGCTGCTTTTATCACCTGCGAGAAGAACTCTGTTGTTATTTTGTTATTGTGGCTATCCAGCTGATGAGGACATAAAAGCACAAATGCGCTGTGTTCATCTTTAAAGAAAGCCAAGCTCAGCTTTGTACCTGTGCTTATTTACCAGGAGCGAGCATAAACAATGCTGACACTAAGAAAGAAAACTGTAAAAACACAGTCTCGGAAACCAAAACAATGAGCTAAAAGTCCATTTACTTGCATTGATTCTATAGATTCCCCCCCTCCCCCTTGATATGCATGCACACCTGCATGCATCTTAAATGTTTTTTCTTCCATGTATTGGCTTAGCATCTAAAGTACTGACTCATTAAGGTTATCAGGAATTGCCCAACTAAAGTATTAAAAGTTTTATTTATCGCTGGCCATTTCCCCCCTGACCATATTTATCTTTATGTTTTATTTATGAATAGTTGAGTAACTCATTCATCTAATTTTAAGCTATTCTAGCTGGACTGAGAAGCACATGCATTTCCCATACAATGTGAAGTGAATACACCTGCACCTACTTTTAAGTTGCAGGTGGTAAACAAACGCAGGAACTTACGGCGCATTTCCTGCCTAAGTAGCAGAACAGGCACTCGTTCTCCTGCGGGGTAAGGAGCAGGGAGCCGACGTTAACCGCCCTGCGGGGCGGCGGGTGGCTGTTCATGGCACCAGAATCTTGTAGTCGACCCCGAAACAATGCAGTTATCCCTGGAACGGGCACTACAAACGGCTGTATTTACAGAAAATCCATGCGGGCTCCGGTTGCTGTGGCCTGCAACCGGATCATCTCCGCTCAGTTCGACTCCGAGCAGGAGGGCGGAGGAGGATGTGGTTGCGATCTCTTTTCCAGTCTGGCTCCTGCTTAGGAAAAACCCTTGTATTCTCAGTTTGATGTTGAATGTGAAACCAGTGACTCGTTAAGTGTACGTAGACAGATAAACGCTCAACTTTCATTCGGAAACTCCAGCGACTGCAGCAGTAATGCGTACATCCAACATGGCAGCAGGAGGGAGCAAACCACTTTAAGGATACAGCAGAGGGGTGTTGCTTTCAACAAAATCTGCCCATATCCGCTATAATACAGATAACATGGGCAGAAAAGCCGAAAGATGTGACACATTAAACACTGTAAAACTGTTGAACTATATATATATTTTCCGTGGTAAGAATAAAATGTCGCTGAAAACAAAAACGGTTCATCCCATGCGGCAGCAGAAATGCAGCTCTGCAGAGGGAGAAGGGTGGGGGGCAGGAGGATGCCAGTAGATGTAGAGCGTGGAAGTATGAAGAAAATTCTCTGTAAGGAAACAATTAGCTTTATCATTATCATTTGCCTGAAATTAAACCGACTGGATTGTAAAATAACATTATATTCTTGTGCTAATCCAGATATAAAATTTATTTTTATATTATACATATTCTACTTTATCTTGTACATATTATAATGTGTGCAGTATGCAGTATGTAGCCTACTATGTGTGTTTAAACATAGTAAAATAGACTTGATTTACTGCTTTCTTAACCAGGAACTTTCTAACCACCATAAGCACTGCAGACATTGAGAAATAGATTTTGGGAGACCAAAATAATGTGGTAAAAGGCTCAATTCTCTATGATAATTCCCTATGACATTATTTTTACAGGTTACATCTTTATAGTTGTCTAATTAAGTACTTAAACCTGATTCCGTGACCTGACCACTAACCATTTTTCTGCTTTTCTACTGTTTCCACTCTTCTGGTGTTCTGCAAAATGCCCAGAATGGCACATATCCGCAGTCCTTATTATTCCAGTCAGTAGTGGTGAACAACTACCAACAGAGCCTACAATGATAAGTGACATCTTATACGCTCAAGTTTCAAAACTTGATCTGCTAACATATTAGTGCCAGACACAACAAGGTGCCTTTTAAGGTTTTGTAGAAGACCAGTCCAGAAGCATAATGTGTTGGCTGTTCATTGTATAAGACATGTTGATATCAAGAAGCACAATGTTAATGCTCTGCTGTGACAATCAAATTAACCTAAAATATATTTTAATGGTAAACAAATAAAATGTTGAAGTTTGTGAATGCTGAGGTGACAAATGGACAGACAGTCTCATGCAGGACCTGTCTTCATGCAGCAAGTACATCAGTGGCATTAACACCAACACTAATCTGGAGACCAGCTGCTCCTACATTCTGCAGTATAAAACACTGAGCAAAGGTCACAAGTTTCAAAGAAGCAGCACCTACAATCTACGATGTTCTCATGAAGCAGGATCTCAGTAATTGAAAACTTTGGTAGTCATTTTTGGGACCAAGGATTTTATCCTGTAAAAAAGTCTTGTTTGCTTAAAATGTTATTTAAAAAGCTGATTAGTTTATCTTAGTTTCAACAGATGGTGGAGAGGGTTGGGGGTGGAAAGTTGTTCTTGCTAAATAGAGGCAGAAGAGATTTCTAGCACAAGGGATGATGCAAAACCAAGATGGTTATACTTTTTTTCACTGTTTGTTTTGTATTTACACTATTAGGATTCGTGTAATACTATCAATATCATATCATATGAATTTATAATAGTTTACCTAAACATTTTATTGCAAAGCTATCGAATTTTTTTTGCACGTTCAGTACATTTCGGTAATCATATTGTTGTACTTACAATTTTATTATTAAATAGCTGGGATTTTTTTTGTTTGTTGTTTTTTTTCTTTTTACTTTACTGCCACCTATATGGTATTGCTAAAGTACCCTAATGTCCACTAGATGGTGATCTTCTCATGCTTTTCTCTTCCTTGGTTGATGGTGGGAAAAGAAGCATTGTAGAGCAGAGGTGGGCAATTCCAGGCCTCGAGGGCCGGAGTCCTGCAGGTTTTAGATATCACCCTGGGTCAACACACCTGAATCACATGATGAGTTCATTACCAGGCCTCTGGAGAACTTCAAGACATGTTGAGGAGGTAATTTAGCCATTTAAATCAGCTGCGTTGGATCAAGGACACATCTAAAACCATCACTTCTTGTTCAAGAGTGATGGGAGAAGGGCGCAGGAAATTGACAGCTAGATTGGTGCTGCAGCCGCAGCGATGCGGACGCTGAACTGCTCCATCGTAATAAAGAGAGAGCTGAGTGTAAAAGCAACACTCTCAATTTACTGGTCGATCATCCCCCAACTATCACCTATGATCACGAGCTGTGGGTAGGGACCGAAAGAACGAGATTGCGGATACAAGCTGCAGAAATGAGCTTCCTCTGAAGGGTGGCTGGCCTCTCCCTTAGAGATCGGGCGAGGAGCTCGTCCATCTGGGAGGGGCTCAGAGTAGAGCCGCTGCTCCTCCACATCAAAAGCAACCTGTTGAGGTGTTTCGGGCACCTTACAGGATACGTCCTGGGCACCTGAGTGAGGTGTTCCAGGTATGTCCCAAATGATGGTAGGCCCCAGGGCAGACCTAGGGCAGGTCCAGGACTCGCTGGAGTGGTTATGTCTCACGGCTGCCCTGGGAACTCCTTGGTGTTCCCCCGTACAAGCTGGAGGATGGCGGTTGATGGCTGGTGAGAGGAAGGTCTGGGCTTCTCTGCTTAGGCTGCTGCCCCCACCACCTGGCCCCAGATAACTGGAAAAAGATGGATGGGTTTTAAATCTCTGCATAACACAGAATCTTATACTTGGGGTTGTTAATGACATCCTCCTGGCTACAGATGTACGAGATCATGTGGTCTTCGTTCTCAGGGACTTAACAGCTGCCTTTGACATGGTGCATCACAATATTTTACTATCTCACTTGGAACACTGTGTAGGCATTTGTAGCACTGTTCTGCAGTGGTTTAGGTCTAAGAAAACTTTTTGTGTCAGTCTTCTTGGATTTCAGATCCTCCTCAGCTCTAGTCTTGTGTGGCGTACCACAGGGATCAATACTTGGACCTCTGCTTTCTCCCCTATATCGCTTGCCCCTTGGCTCTATTTTTAGGAGGCACAAAAATGCTTTCTATTTATATGCAAATGAGATGCAGGTTTATATGCCTCTAAAAGAGAAAAATTACTACTCCATTCAAGTGCTAGATGACTGTCTTTGAGGAAGTGAAAACTTGGTTGACTTTTAGTTTTTTAAAATTTTAATGAAAATAAGACAGAGGTTCTGTCTATTCGGCCAGGTGTCACTGGTGGGCTATTTTCATGTGGACACTGGCCCTCTAGCACAGTATGGAAAGGCCACTGTCACCATTTGGGTTTTAAAATGGATAGTGATTTTTGGTTTGACAGTCAAGTGGGAGCAGTAGTGAAATCCAGGTTTTTCAGCATAGGTAACTGGCCAAAATTTAACCCATCTTGTCAAAAAATTATCTCAGAACAGTATTCCATCCTTTTATTACAACTCGACTGGATTACTGTAACTTGTTATACCTTGGTATTAGCCAGTCATCCTTGTCACATCTTCTGCTGGTCCAAAATGCTGCTGCAAGACTTTTAACTGGTACACAGAGAAGGAAATGTGTTACTCCTGTTTTATCCTCACTAATAAACTGATCTGCAAAGGCCAGTAATGTTATGGGAACAGAGCTGGACTCCCTTAGGGTGGTGCATATGGCCACCTATGTGTACAAACATGGAAATTAGAGCATCAAGGGAAGCAGGTGATTGTATAAAGGCATGCATTGACTTGAAAAAATGACTCCCCTCAAATGTCTTAAACCAAAAGCAACAAGCTTGTTTGGAAATTGTGAAGAGTAGAAAGTCCAGATATTGGTGTGAAAATGTAAGGATTAAAAGGAAAAAGGAAAAATAATCAAGTAAAACACAGATATTTAAAAATTCTACTACAATACATTAATCAAGGGTATGTACTTTGTTACTCTCCACCTCTGATCATGACTGAGTAAATGAACATGGTCATGGAGATGCTCTGACCATCTGTTGCTCTAAAGTGTTCTCTTCTTCACATTAAAACGTTTCTTAAAATCTAAAATCTGGTCATTTAAGGAAATTCTCAAAACAAAACCCTCCATGAATTAATCCTAACTGTTGTCAATATGTTGCATTTATTAAAGACTTTCTTTATGAAGATGGCTTTGTGAGTATTGAGTAACGTTGGAGGAGGGGACAACAAAACAATACTCGGGCATTTCTGCCCTGATATCACCCCAGGGACCCAAAAGAATTGGGTGCAGAGACAAAGAGATCATTCACAGCTTATCAGATGGAGATTTTCTGAGTTTTACAACACCAAGAGAGGAGGCAGTCATCCACCAACAGGTCTTAATTTGAAGCACATTCAGTAAAGAAGGGGAAGGTATGTAATCTGTTCAAGAAAATTGCTATTATAGCTTCTTTAAACTGTTTTACCTCATCAAACGATAAATAGCAGATACTAGACAAGGAATCAGTATTTCCATAGTTGCTAATAGTGGGAAGTTTTGCTTGGTAGTTAGTGGCCATTAAAAAGCAAAACGGTGGAAAATCGTTAGTTGCCCTTAACCGAGACTGTGAGAAGTTGTGACTGTGCCTGGCAGTGAGCTACTGTCCTTTGCCGTTGTCCCAGTGTGAAAAGACAAAAAGACTCATCATTCAATAACAGTTAAAAATGTCTATATCATATGTAGGTACTGGGTTGTCACAAGTTTTGGGCAACTCATTTGACAATTTGCCAGATTGACAATGTTAGGCTAAGATATTACTGAACATATGATTTTGCCTCAAGCTTCCAGCAATGCTAACATCACACAGCATGACAACAGAGATGGAAGAAACATTTTTGCAACTACTTATTTAAAATATTCACAAGAAAGAAACGGTTTATTGCAAGTACACTCCATTTGGACAAAATTTGCTTAGCCTCACTTTAATATCATTGCTCTGCAGGTTAAGCATTTGCATTTTGTTGTTTACAAAGATTATAGGATATATTTCCCAGTGAACTTTCTCAGTAAAAATCGGAAGTAACAGGTATATGATTTAGCACTGAAGTATACTAAAATGTGTTCTAAAGTAAGTTCATTAGTGTGTATTTTATTCAGTGACATGTATCACTTTTAAATCAGGTTTCTCTATTTCAGGGCTCCATTATTTATCATATAGTTATTTTATTCTCAAAGTGGTTGTATTGGGGGCTGATAATCAAACAAGTCCTCAGCAAGGAACAAGTGCCTTTTAATGAACAAGGCACATAAACTTACATCACTGAATGCAGCAGGAAATTACATGTATGTTTATCAGTTTGCAATCGTGACTTTTGCTGGACAACATTTTCTTCTTTTTTACGGCACCAGTCTCTAGTGGTGCAGTTTGATATCTAACATTACAGGACAAAACAATAGTATTTTGACTTTTTTCTCAAAATAGTATTTTGAATGAAATCTTGAAATTTCGACTTTATTTTCAAAATGACCCAAATTAATTTTTTTTCTTAAAGTGGCTCTTATTCTGCTTTTTAGTACAGTGGATGATAACGAGCCAAACAATGTAAACACACAAACAACACCTAAGACAAGATATGATTCTCTCCTCCGCATGACATTGTCATTAGTCACATGATTTTTTTGTCACAGCAATGCATTATCTGCATCAGAAAAGGACTTTTGCTTGCTTGCTTGCTAACATTTCAGGTAGTGATGGGTCAAACATTACATGCATCGATATGGTGTTTCGCTTTTTGTGCTTACTGCGTGCCCCAGTGCAGTATTGGTGTGTCTTTTCTTCAATTTTTAGTTGATAAGATTAAAGATCAATGCCTAAATTTCCGCAAAGCCTCCTTCTTGTTCTGCTAGTGAGGCCCCCCCTTCTCACTCTTGGTCTACTTTGATAGGAGTTTTAGTGTGTCTGCAAATCAGATTATGTCTGAATGGTGCTGGAGTTCCTACAGGCTTGGTGCTGGGAGTTATTCTGTTTTTAATATACATTCTTCCTTTAGGCCAGATAATACAGCAGTTTCTTGATGTTTCTTATCATCCTTTGGCTGATGATATTCAGCCATACTGCTTCTGAAGATTACCAACTCTCCGCTTTGATTGACTGCTTAAAAAACATTAAGCAATGGTTGAACAACAGCTACTTACAGCTAAAGCCAGACAAAACTGAAACCTTGATTATTGCACCGGACAGTTCAATGCCTGACATTAAACAGCAACCGGGTGATTTAGGTCTCTTGCAGAAGCGTAGCCTCAGTAATTTAGTTGTTATTTGTGATTAAGCTTTTCCTGGGAGCGAAACTTAAAACGGATAGTAAGAATCTGCTTTTTAAATTTATTTTATTTTTCTCCAAAACTCTGCAGCGAGACTACTGACTCGCTCAAACAGAGGAAATCATATAACTTCTGCTTTAAAGTTGCTACACTGGCTCCCAATCAGATCTAGATTTCATTTTAAAATTTTACATGGACATTACATGGACAGGCCCCTCACTATATTGCTGATTTGATTCATATATATATATACACCTCTTTTTATACACTGAGGTCATTAATTCATAGACCTTCAAAAAGCAGCTAAAGACATTTTATTTCAAAAAGCTTTTAATTAGACCAGTGCTTTTATGATGCATTTATGATTGTGTTGTGCTTCGTTACCTCTCGTGTGAAGCACTTTGTCACATCTGTCTGTGAAACGTTGCTATATAAATACACTTTATTTACTTTACTTATCAAAGCACAGGGCTAACTTCAGAATGCAGATATGCTCAACATTATGATTTAAACCTTTAAATAATGCTTTGAAAACCAATATTGGTGGGTGTATTAAACACATTAAGGATAATAATGCTAATGTTTTAAAAAAAAAAGATCTTTAGTGAGGTCATTAGTAGAGTTGAATATGTTAATATTTAAAGCTATGAACCCAGAATGAGTTCTGAGATGAGGCCAGTGGGAACGTGATTAGTTGATAACAAAGACAAATAATGAAGTGAACAACCTGTTGATGAAACTGGATGAAATGAGAGATCACCTAAGTGATAACCAGTGACTAAATCACGTTTCAAAGCAGTTTGTTTCCCTAAAAATGAAAAAATATACAAAGTAAACTTGGATCCATTTTGTGCCTAATCAAGTTTTGACCAAAATTTAATACCAAATATCCAGGAGTTATAGTTAGTTTATAGCTGTTTAGATATTTTGATCTAGATCAAAGGGGTGGATCAACCAACTGTTAATCATGACACATGACAACAACAGTTTACTTCCTGTTCCAGTCTGGACCAGATGAATTCAGTTGCGTCTCACTCACAGTTCCATTGCATTCATCTGTGATGAAACATAAAATTGAATCTCATGTGGATGTTTATACTCAGATCTTGTACTTGGGGGGTCTTTCTTGTGGTCTGAATTCACCATGTTTCCAGGGGTTCCTGCTTTCAGTGGTTTGGAGACCAGCCTGAGCGCCTTCACCACACTCTGCTTGTCTTGGATTAGCATCACCAGAAAAAAACATTCAGTCTGCAGGATATTGAAGCTGGTGCAAAACACACTGCCTAAAGAAATGCATTTTAATCTGAGTGGGAGGAAACCTTCTGATAATCTTTCAAGAACTTATTTGTGACTGTAACTGCCTTTTTCTCGTCCACATTCTTCTGCAGTTCTCAACTTACTGATCCAAAACTACTGAAATCATACACTTCTTGTGCCATTAAAATCATTGGTGAACAATCCAGGGCTTTCTTAGATGAATGTAAAGCAGAAATGATCAGAGAAGCCTCAGCCCACCAGTGGTTTCCTGCTCCCCTGCTCTGGTTACAGTCCTGAAAAAAGAATGATGGGAGATTTTCCATGCGTTCTTGGAGACAACCTCAGTACCCATGTTTCCTAAGAGACTGGCCACAATGTCTTTCCCCTAACTCTGGAAAAAATGAAATATGATTACTTGCTTGTGAGGGGTTCCAAGAGCAATTAGTGGATGATGGTGTAACATAAAAAGCTGTAGAGAACAGTGATCGAAGAAAATAACAGTCTTAGTTTGAAAAAGGCTAAACAAGAGTTTGCCTGTCCTACTGCATGTGTGCATGACTATATATACAATGGGGTTTCTACTGTAGATTTAAAACAAACATGCTTTGTAGAATTTAGTAAGTAAGTGTCTCATTCTGACACTACTGAAAAGATTATGAAAAGGCAAATATCAGACAACCTATTTTCAAGCTTTGTCATATTTGTACGATATTTACTTAAAGGCATTATATAGTTTTTAAACTGTTAAGTTAAATATGAGTTCCTGTTACATTTTTGAGTTCATGAAACCTATTTTGATTCACTTTTACTATTTTGCAGTTTAAATAAGCACTATTTAAATGTTTAATTTCACTGCAATCATTTCTGTTAAAACATTCTTATGCTTTGACTGAAGTCTATGCGTTTTACCATCAACATGTATAAATATTTAATTTGGTTGGCTAGTGGGAAAGCATCAATGTAAGCATGTGCAGTATCAAAACTTCTAAATGTTAACTAAAATAATATGCATGTTGTGTTTTGAGTTTGTTGAGTTATATTTATTGTTAAACCCTTTGGATTGTGCTTCATTTTCCTTCATGTAGCAAATCTATGATACGATGGGTGAGGAGAGTTGCTGGGTTGATGACCATCATTGTGTTAGCAGAGACCACAACGGGTTGAACTACTTAATGCAAAAAGGAGGACTTGCAAAGTGTACTTCGAGGTCTTTATAATGAAATTTCTAATACAATTTTTTTTAAAAATATAAAACATTTTAAAGATCAGTGTTTAATACTTTAAAAAGTAGTTTTTAAATGACCATAATCCTATAGAAGAGTGAATGAATAATAAGGCACATCAACTGAACATATTTCAATTCTTCTTGTAAGTACTTTAATTTATTTCATCATTAATTTACTCAGTGGCGATCTCTTTCATTCACAAGAAGCATGCAGCAAATTGCCTTCCAATACCAGCATAAATGGTGATGTCACAGTTGGCATGCATACAGCCATTGGAGTGACTATAAATCAAGCTTGTTGCTAGTTTTACCTTTAGAATATGAGACTGTCCCCTGCACCATGACTCACAGGTATGTCTGCATTTTGTGGTTGGTGTGTTTGAGCCATGCAGTAGTAAATAACAGTTAAGTTTTTAGGTATTTAAGTTAATTTATGAAAAGATGATATCCACATTTAGAAGTTGTTCACTGCCTCCAGAAGCACTAACAACTTTCTACTAAATTTAACTATGTTTTAAATTCATGACAAAATATTACTGTGGCTTTTCTGATTTCTTTCTGCAATTTTTTTTTAAGGGACACTTTGCTAATTCACCACAGACTTTCCTCAAACTATCTCATATTGGTGGTTTTAATGTTTAAAAAGTGTGTGGTTTTACCAGCCCCTCTCTCTCTCGTCATTTGCACCAATATTCACTCCATTGCTCTTTGCAGAACAAGGTAGCTTTGTTTCTTGCATTATTGGGGAATTTAGAGCATTCACTTCAGTGCTCATCACTTATGTGCTTCATGATTGTTCCTGCTCATTGAAGCTCATAATGCATTTATTTTCCCTCTGAAAATGTAATATCTGCTCTCTCTCTCTGTGCAGGACTACTAATTGTTCTTTGAGGAATCAAGGGCCATGGTGCTAATGGCACGCCATCTCCTGCTGCTGGTCTTATGGGTTTGCATAGTTGATGGTGACCAGACCAAACCAACCCAACCACCTCTGATACCTCATAAGCCTTTTGTTGTAGTCTGGAATGCTCCCACTGAGTCATGTCGGCTTCGATTCAAGGTGGACTTGGACCTTAGCATTTTTGATATTGTAGCAAACCTCAATGAAACTCTAAGTGGACCAAATGTCACCATCTTCTACCACAGCCGTCTGGGATACTACCCATACTACTCGAACTCTGGGATCCCAATAAATGGTGGCCTGCCGCAGAACCAAAGCATCTCCAAACATCTTGGAAAAGCCCGGGCTGACATTGACAAGTTGATCCCCCACAAAGATTTCCGAGGTTTAGGCGTCATTGACTGGGAGAACTGGAGGCCTCAGTGGGTCAGAAACTGGGGCTCTAAAGACATCTACCGCAAAAGGTCCAGGGAACAGATCCGAAAACTTCACCCAAATTGGCCAGAGAGCAAAGTTGAAAAGGAAGCGAAGGAAGGCTTTGAGAGAGCTGGACAAGCTTTCATGAATCTGACCTTGGCACTGGCTCAAGGTCGCAGACCAGGTGGACTGTGGGGGTTTTATCTGTTTCCAGACTGCTACAACTATGGCTACAAACAACATCCACAACATTACACTGGGGAATGTCCAAATGTTGAACATGTTCGCAATGACCATCTGATATGGCTCTGGAAGGAGAGCACAGCCCTCTATCCATCCATCTACCTAGACTATGAGCTAAAGTCCTCCTCTAACACAGTCAAGTTTGTCCATTATCGAGTCAAGGAAGCTATGAGGATTGCATCCATTGCACGTGCGGATTTCACATTGCCTGTGTTTGTCTACTCCCGACCATTCTATGCCTACACCTTTGTAGTTCTGTCAGAGGTAGGCCTTAAGCTCTTTAATTACACCTTCATGGTGTGTGTGCCAACTGGACACATTTAAAAAGCAAAAAAGTGTCTATTGGCCTAATAATTAAGCTATATACAACATACTGCAATATTTTGCAATGTTTGGGGGACCATTTTTCCTTATGATCCACTTCACAATTATCCCTGCTTTGCTTTGCTCTTTTGATGTTAACATATCCTAGTATTTACCACAAAGATGGTTGTAGACAAGAGAAAATTAATAGATTGTGCAATGGTGGATATAAAGAATTCCTGGATCTCTTTAAAGGCATCATAAATTGAAGTGTTAACAGTGTTTACTGGCAAAATATACACCTGTCCTTTTCTTTAAGAGTGACCTGATTCATACTATTGGGGAAAGCGCTGCCTTGGGAGCATCAGGTGTCGTCCTTTGGGGATCCTCAGAGTATGCTCAATCACAGGTAACTGCTAGACATACAGACAAAAATAGAAACACAGATTTAAACAAATTTGAGGAGCTGTGTAAAATGTAAATAAAAAAAAAAGAAAAATTTATCATAAGAAAAATATTTGCTCATTTTGAATTTGATGGCTGCCATCAGGTAGTTCTGGGGGCTGGGAGGTGGCCTGGGGCAGGGATGAAGCAATTCAGCGGCTGACTGTTTGGCCCACGGCAAGGATGAAATAGTTCATCGGCCACCGGATCAGTCAGGAGGTGAGCAGAGGAGACAAAGTTCGGTGGCTGGGCCAAGAGGTCAGGGGAGAAGACAGGCCACTTCAGGAGGCTGACCAGATGGGCAGTGCCAGAGATGGAGTTCAGGAGGGTTGGCTGTACTGATGGTGCCAACAAAGGCCCTGTGTGTCCATTACTGAAGGCTGACAATGGTAATGAAGGCGACCATCAGAAGGACGACTTTATGAAAACCCTCTAGAGGCCACCGTCAGCAGAGGGATAGAAGAGTTAAGGTAGATTGGCTGGGATTGATGATGGTAATGAGGATGCCATTCAAAAATGTAGGTTAAAGCTTTATAATGCAAAGAAGAAGCCATGTGTGAACATAACCAGCAACTGGTCTCTAGAGATCCCCAAAAATCACAGACTTTTATTTAAAGGAGAGATACCACACAGTGGTAAACATGTCTCTGTCCCAACCTTTGAGACATTTTACTGCCACCATTTTCAAAATGAGCTAAAGTCTTGATGTGCAAAAGCAGCACCAAATAAAACAATAAAAAAGAACTTCCTTCTAAAATAAGTTAATTGCTAAAATAAAACTAATTGTGCTGCACTACAGTGGCCTAACATATAAAAGACACGAGAAGCACTGCAAGGAATATATTTAAAAAGCAAACACCACATGTCAAAGCTCAAGTGCATGACAATTTACATTGCAACCCAAAGGGGGGAAAAACATAAGAAAAGTCTGCAGTGCCCACCACCACTCAAAATCACTGTGGTACATGCAAAAAACAGAAAAAAAAATCACACTAATTTCTGTGCAGTTCCTTTACTGTCTGAAAACACAGAAACAAAGACCTTACACTAGTCTCCAATGTGATGCCTTGATGTTAGCTATATTGAAACTACAAGACGATGGACTGCCAAACATGCCAGAGTGTGTTCTAACCCTGTTGTTTTATGGAGGTCTTATAAACAAAAACACCCTGTGAAAACATCCCTTCACAAGGCTGGTATTTTAAAGAAGGCCCATTTGGGCCCAGATTTACTAATGTCTGCAGTAGCCAAAAGACTTCTTTAGATGTTAACATAACGAGGCTCAGTGTCAGTTTTGTGACTGAAAGTTATGAAGAGTAATTTTGTGGCTGGCCTTATGGTATATGTATTTGCAAGACTCTCACTTTCAGGAGGAGAATATTTTAACCAGTCACGTTATCAGAATCAGTGACTAATCAGCACTTTGCACAGATGGCTCAATGCTCCTATTGCACTGCCAAAACTTTGGCACTGTCCTAAAACTCTTCACTCTGTCCTCATGCGCATTTAGAGGTGAGCCCCATAATAATACCGTTTTCATAAGACAGAGGGGAAATGATTTGAAATGAGCTTCTTTCGGTTTCACTCTGTTTCTGGCTGCATGTTTGTCTATAAATTACAGTGGTAAACATAATAAAATACTCCATTTTACTATGTAATGCTTCAAGGTCATAGGTCAAAGGTCAGGGTTATTCAAATTAATCAAATGCTTTAGTTTTCATTGGATCACCTCCAAACTTTAAAGCAGTATTTTAGTCATTGGAGGGCATAATTTATTAGTGCTTTTCTAGTTCTTAGCCTTTATATTTTATGACAGTTCAGCACAAGAAAATGTCTTTAAAGTAGGGAATAAAAAAGCTAATGGTGTTGACAATGCTGTTGAAAATTAAATACAATATATTATTCTAATAAATGTCTTATACGTTTGACTTAGAATTTCTCCTTCCTCCCCTAGAGAAACTGCCTAACGGTGAAGAAGTACATCAATGGTCCTCTGGGACATTATGTCATCAATGTCACATCAGCAGCTAAGCTGTGCAGCAAAGCATTGTGCAAAAAGAACGGTAGATGCATCCGTAAGAGCCTGGACTCAGACACTTACCTACACCTGAACCCACGCTTCTTCCACATCCACCACAACTCAGCTCCCAGCGGCCCTCGCTTTCACATCAGTGGCCACCTAAACAACCACGACATCCTGGATATGAAGCAAAAGTTTACCTGCCAGTGCTACCAGGGCTGGACAGGTGTTTACTGTGAGGTACCTCAGACTATGCCACCTCTTCCTCTTCCTCCCCCACTCCAACCCACTGTGCCGGTACTTCGCCCTCAGGGGATCAATCTGCTGGGAGACATCCTGCTCCTCCTGTCACTCCATTTCTTCTGTCTATGTGTCATCATATTCCTGGGACTTTGTTTGATTATCAAGTCTCTCATATTGTAGACACAAAGATTTTATTTAGGACCAGAGAATTGCTGTAAAGTCTTTGCCAGACCACAAGTGTGATCAGCCACAGTTCATGCCAATGTCCCCTAGTTGAAGAAAACTGTTTGTATTGAAAGAATGAGAAATTCTCAGATTTGGCCTATAAATGCAAAACTCAGTCTGATCGTGGTCTGATCCAGGCAACAATGTTTGTCTCTGTGTTAAAGTTCAGTTCAGGAAAAATGTACATTGCGGTTTTATTTATGTCACAAATTGCAAATTTAGATTCCCATAATGTTCCCACTAAACAATATTTTTGAGTTTTTGTTTTTTGGTCTTTGTTTTTAGTTTTACCTGACTGTTGGCTGCTGACCAGCATTCATTTCAATTCAGTTTGATTTATATAATCCCAAACCACAAAAATGTTGCCTCAAGGTGCTCTTACTTTCCATTTGAAGGGAAAATGATGACAATCTGGGAGGAGAGAAATATAAAAATTCTGTAATCCATATAGGCTTTTCTAAATTCAGTGGATTGGGCTTAAACTTTTTCTGTATGATGAATTTAAGTTGCTGGTTTTCAGGAACTTTATTGTCACTAACTCCATATTTTGATACAAGTTCTCGCAACAAAATAAAGTTTCTCTCTTGAATAATATGTTCTAGATTCTTTCTATCCCCTTTACATGCCATGATGCAAAAGTCAGTAGGTTCTAACTTTTGGACAAATATCTGGATTGTTCCAAATGGGAGCTACACGGGATAAGTGAAGACTTATTATTATTTATTTTTACTTACTTATCTTATTTATCAAAAATTTCCACAGGCTGTCAAGGACGTGTTTAAGTTAAGGCTTTTAAAGCAGTTATAATGCTCATTACTGAAGCCAATGAAAAGCAGAGCATACACACATATAGGTTCACCCATGAGTTACGCATCAGGCTTCCTTTTCTCCATTTTGAAACAACAAACACTCTTTAGCTAAAAATCAGTGAAAACAATTGGTAGCTCTAAACCACCATTGTGTTTTGGGTTCTATGGAGTTTTGAAATGTATTTGTGATGGTTTAACTATTCATAAAAAATTCACAATGTTTGAGTGTAGTTACTTAAACCAAGCGATAGAGTTTACTAGAATTAGTTCTGCCTAAAGTCAATTATCTGTTCTCACTATCATTTTAATGAGTGATATACGTGAAGTTTTCAATGTGTTAGACCTTCACTTGATATATGATTCAGAACACTAATAAATAGCTTATCTTTACTAAACATAATGCATTCAGAAGGGGGCAAATGGGAATGATGAGATGAGGAGAGCCAGCAGGCAGGATCAGTTCAGCAACAGAAATCACATGTGGGAAGAAAAACAGAAAAAGGTGCAAAAATGAGAATAAACCACCCATAACTACAAAACTATTGGCAACAAATGAGTGTGAATGTATGTAGCTATAAATATTAAGGGAACAAATGAGAGAATACAAGTTCCAGAAGACCACAAATTTCTGATGGTCTCTAAAAAAGGACACCATTCTACATGTTACATACTGTGCTTTTGACATCAAATTAAGGTTTTGAAATAAATTTGAAATCAGCAGTGATTCAGCCGTAATGGAACAGGTGAAAATTCACAAACACATGCAAACTGACCGCAGTTTCTTTCCAGAGATGACACTTGTCCTTTAAATTGAATTCACACAATATTAAAGTTGTGGTGATAATTTTAAGCATGCCCAAAAACATCAGGCACTTTTGAGTTTGTGAGACTGCATCAGAAAAATATTACACTAAACATGAAATTCACTTTTATTAAAGTAAGATGTTGATGGGGTCCAGGTGATCATAAAGGCTAGAGGAGCAGAGGATGGTAGGACGAGAGGAAGTGGTCTAGTGTGAATTAACACAGTAATTAGTAAACATGCAAGCGGGTAAGTAGTAGTAGGGGATTGAAGTTAGCGTTGCATGATTTCTCTTAATTTGGTCATAGCTGAGACCTACTTCAACAGCAATGATGAGCTATCTGTGCAAATTATGAGTCCACAGTGACCCAGCACTCTGCCATCATCATGATACTTCCAGTAAATGATCGATGAATAGCATAAGTGTAGGAAAGCTGTTTGGAAGTGTATCTCAAAAAGAAAGATCAGTCAAATCCAAACAAGAACTGATTTGTTTTTAAAATATAATAAAATATAATTAGCTGACGCTGACACCGCTAAATTATTCTCGCAGCAAGCTTCTGTCAGTGTTGTTAATGGATTAAGATGACTGACAGCCGAGGGTGTAAAGACCCTCCCCATCTGCATATCACAAGCTCTTTGTTTTCTAATATTTCTAACGTTATAATCTTCCTCACTTTCTTAACACAAACCTGTTAGAACAGACAAAAATTACATCATCAGCACAGCTGGTTTAAAAAAAATAACAAAGACAGTGTTTTGCTGTTTGTTTCCTTCAACTTCTTCAATGAGACCAAGAAGTTAAAGAGTTCAACTTTTTTTTTAGTGCTGTATCCTACCTCTGCTTTAGAAAATAAACTTCTAGGGTTCATCATTCAATATGTGTTAAGTACACAGACACCAAAGACCAGTAATTTTAAAAACCTCAGACTTTAGTTAGCTCCTGCACTTTAACTAATAACCATAATCAGCTGCAGTTCAGTGTCAGCTCTCATGGTGGATGTTCAGCGTGTCTGCAAGTAAACCTGGCAGAGACTAAACATGAGTTTCCTCTCAGTGACCTTTTTTGTTGTCTAACAAATCATCTCCAGCTTACTGGCCTGAACCTCTGAAGGGCCTTAATGCTGACTGATGTTCATCTAAAGGTTTTTTTTTTTTTCAACATCAGCAAATCAATGAAAAGACCAGAATCAGAAAAATCAGTGTGTAACTGTCACGTCCGCAGTGGCAGATGAGTGGAGGTTGGAAGTAGGACCCAAGATGCAAGCACTGACTTTGATGAGAGTGAGCTTTATTGCAACAGAGATAGAACAAGCAGCAAAGGAGGTGGCAAGTGCAGAACCTAAGATTAACTAAACTGGGAAAATCTAACACAAGCAGACCTGAAATGGAGATGCAGGGACACTCGGGGAACCACAATAGGGTGATGCAGGGAAATAACGCAGACAAACCAACAACAGGTAGGAGAACACACAGGGCTTAAATACACACAGCAATAATCAAGGGATGAAAGACAGGAGGGGAACACACCTGGGAGAAATCAGAACTGACGTGACAGGGGAAACGTAAACCGAACACACTCACATGAAACAGAGACCTTCAGAATAAAACAGGAAACTCACAGACACGGAGTCCCAGACAAGACGCTGGTTATTATCTTTCTACTGCCACTCCACTAGTGGTATCTACAGTTGCTGATTACAGGCGGGGAGTCAATGCAGCTAAACATTTACATTCTTTGTACACAAGCAGTTAACAAGGTCCAAACAGCAGCAATTGATGATCTAGATGGTTTCATCTTACAAACTCATTGAAATGAAGAAAAGAAAACTAAACTGTATCCATTTCTGCAGCAAAGATAATAATAAACCCTGTGGAAAACACATAATTTTGTCCTTTCTACTGAAATACATTTAAAAGAAGTGAATGATACAACTGCTGGTACTTCTACAATTCACAGGAACAAAGGTCTGAATGTAGAATGGAGAGTTTGTGATACTGCTACACTAGAGATGGGCTGCTGTTTCAGTGAAAATAAGTAAATAAGTGCATACACATCATCACAGTATGATGAGATTGAAAAAAAAAGCATGCAATATCAAACACATTTGTTGATCATTTCACAGTTTAAAGGTTAAGATGAGAGAAACTTGTAATCCAAAGATTATTCATCCACTTTGATGACATCAGGCTGAGAGGCAGAACAGATTAAGGCCTGTCCGAAAGGGTAAACACTATCATTCTGTCACTTGCTGCCACATTGTTATGCAAGAGGTGTTTTGCAGATTCCTTGACACACATGGCATGGTTACTGAAAGATAACTGTGAGAAAATTAAAATACTGTCTTGGAAACAAGGCCCCCCTGCCCCTGGAATTAAACTGCCTGATAGACCCCATGGGGCCACAGTGGAAACCGTCTTGCAGTTTCTGCAGTCCAAGCTGGACAAGTGCAACGAGGTAAGCTGGCATCGATTAAGGCAGTTTGTGTTGTACGCTCAGCACTCAGTCGGAATGAATCGTGTCTGATCTCCCAGTTTCTAAAAGGTGCCTAGAGGCCGACAGCTTGTAGGTCTGGATCCTCATTTCCCTCATGGGACTTCGATTTAGGCTTCGCACCCTTCAGCAACCTCCCTTTGAACTCTCAGGGATGCTGATTTGCAAAGGCTTTCCCTAAAATCAGCTTTTCTGATGTCCATAATACATAATGCAATGTAACTGCACATTTTGATGTTTGGGATGTCTCGATTTTCTTTAGTTTTGTATTTTGTATTTCTTCTTCCTGGTTGTATCAACAAAAGATTTGAAGCTTCAAAGCCTCAAAGACAGAGCCTACCAGTGACATCCAATGGATGATTACAGTTATAGCCTTCACAAACTTCCAAATGATTCACACATCTTGTTGATTCCAGGTCCAACATAAAAGCAATAAAGACTAGACTGCAGAGACTGTACCTCAGCTGCAATCCCCAGTAAACTTTGGTCCAGTTAACTCTGGTTTCTGGTTAATCCTGAGGTGGAGCAGCTGATGTCGTTGTCTAGTGAAACTGGTTGGGTGCTCTGCTGAGGAGCCCCAGGCTTCACCATCAGCTGGAGTCTCTGCTGAGGAGCCCCAGGCTTCACCATCAGCTGGAGTCTCTGCTGAGGAGCCTCAGCCTCTGGTGTATCCAGAGAATCCTATGTGTCATGCCTATTCCGTGTTGCCTGAGTTTCCACACTACCGTTGCCACCAAAAAAGTTGGCAACAGTACATTTGAATACTCACAGATAACAACAATAATTATATTTTGGCATAAAATTACAACATATCAAATATTTTAAATCACTAATACTGTGATTCTGATCTATGGCAGCTGTGGCAACAACCTCACATTGGGTGTTGGTGTAATTTGTTAAGCACTGTAGATAAAACTCTATTAAAGAAACTCATACACTAAGATACAGAGTAATTAAAAACCAATATCAAACCTTCCTTGTTAAATAAAGAATCAGACAGGCTATAGGTATATCAGTGCTTTCTTTAAAAAATGACATATTTGATAGGTTTCAGTCTGTTTATAGAGCAAATCACAGCACAGAGGTTTCTGGAAAATGTTTGTTACTATAGCTTCACAGATAAAACACAGCTATTTTTTTCTTGAGAGCCAGTTAACAATGTTTTACTGTCCTTCTAGTACTGTGTTTAACTGAATTAACAAATACATGACTGCAAACATTTATCTAAACGTAACAATGACAAAATGGAAATTATTTGAATTGGCTCTGAAAGTTGAAACTCCCCAAATATTGAAGGACTGATGGCCTTTTTCTCCAACAAGCACAATTATGCTTTTTCAATCCCTGGTCTATCAAAACTAAATTATTGTAGTAGTGGAGAAGTAAATGCCTGGCAAATTTTTCTGAAGAAAATCAACTTTGTTTATCCTGAAACTCAACGTATCATGTGGTAAGTATTGATTCCAGGCACCATTTTTAGCCAAGTATTCCTTCTCATTCTCAAAGCCTCATTACAACTGAGGTCATTAAAGCAGCAGTAGGATCCATGCTGTCTGAGCATAGCCATTTCTGTAATGAAGTCCATATGCCCACGAGGAGCCTATGACCACGACAGCCAGCCGACGCTGGGGTTTCCGCACATGGGTGAGTGAGTGAGTGAGTGAGTGAGGGGGATGAGGAGGTGAAGAAAGGGTAGTTTGGGTTCATGGTATGTGCCTTTCATCTGCAGAGGTAGTGGAAACGAATGTGCTGTCGGGATCACACTGCCTGAGGAGTTCAAAAAAATGCCCCTCAACACACACACACACACACACACACGCCCACAAAACCACACACACACACACACACACACACACACACGCACGCACGCACGCACACACACACACACACACACACACACACACACAGACTGAGGTAATATTTGTATGTCTTTCAGTTTTCCTGACTTTGTCCAAAGGCTTGAATTGTACTTTATTAAAAGCTCTTCTTTCTCAAAGTGAAGACACTTTTTTGAAAGTGTAAAAATTTTGCAATACTATATCTTGATAAGTGAGTACATTTTTGATTTTGAACCAGACTTCTGGATTTTAAAGCCCGAACTAATAATTCTTAAATGTATGAGTTGTTTTTCTTGGACTTTATCCCAGTCTACCCTTGTCCTTTGCTGGAATGTCAGTTCAGCTTCCCTCAGGTCTTTCCCATGTTCCTAGTGCTCCCCCTGTTCAGGATTTGTTAGTGAAGATTTTTAACTCACTCTGGCCTCCTTGTGTTGCCCAGATCCTGACAGTTGCTTCTGGGTAAAAAAAAAACATAAAAACACAGAACAAACACACAAAAAATATGGTAACAAAAACTTAGCATGATGTTTCAGTGTGTGGAGTACAGAAACCCTAGTATGATGTCATAGTGGCAAAGTCTATCTATTATATAGTTTATGTTCCAAACCAGTGCGTACTGCGTTGTTTCGTCAGACTTGAGCTTAACTGGCTTCATACTTTTTCCAACTCTCTGGCTCCTCTGTTCTAATGTGAAACAGTCTTCAATTATTTAGGGATGCTTAGTTTGAAGCTAGCTTACACTGAAAACTGTTTATTTTGCTTAAGTAAACACAGTTTTGTTTGAAGGAACTGTTGTAAAGATGTTGCTATAGAGCATCGAAAAATACACAAACAGTGAAAAAACTTCACTAAACAGTGTTGCTTGAATTTCTGTTCACACCCCCCAAAGTGCTCCCTCTTACACAACAATGCGAAGCATATAATTAAGACCCAGTCTAAACTGATGGCACGTTCCCATTGTCTTTTAAAATCTCTTGCAGGCGTCAGTGTTAACCTTTGAAATGTATACTGTATGTTGGATTTAAAAAGACAGAGAAGAAAGATGTGTTCAGAAGCAAATACAGAAAAATGTATAGGACAAGCCAAGAGAAACGATCCAAAGGAGGCAAGAATCAGAGATTACTGTAAGAGTAAAAAACATCTGAACCACCAATAGTTGGTGACTCACATCTGAACACTCATAAATGCACAAGTTCTGATATCAAGAAACAAAAGATTTTTCATTTATAGGGGCAGTGTGGATGAGGTGGTTGTGCTCAAGCAGGGTCTCTACAGAATGCATGGTTACTTTGTAACCTTAGTTCTCTGAGTGAGAGACGATCTTCCATTCTGTTGCATGTTCTATATGTGTATATGTATTTTTGCAAATATACATATATAGACTCTGGCCCAGTCAAGCCGAGCTGGAGGGCGGAAGGCATCGGTCTGTTAGACACAAGACTGGCCTCAGCGAGTCCCGCCTCCTGCCTCAGCCAAGCCTGCCCATCCATCTGCGGTCTCCACACCACCACCTGCTACAGGGACCAAGGCAGTGGGTTCCCCTCTACATGAGCTCAAGGGGCAGCAACTACCAGAGCCTCGTGCAAGCCCTGCACAGTCATAGCCTACTTCGTTTCAGTCAGAGTTCATCACACCATCGTGTGATCAGAGCTCCCCATTACGTGTGTTCCACTCTTATGCAAACCTTCTCCGGCCACTGCCTTTTTTTTTGACTCTAGGTCCTCTTTGAACGTTGCAGCCCGAGTCATGTTTGACCACTTAGTTTTGGTTTTGTCAGGGTTCCTGCATTGTTGACCCATCATTTTCAGTTTGTTCAACTTCAATTTATTTTGTCACTCGTTCTCATTTCCTGTTTTGCTGTTCCAGTTACTTCCATGTGCCATTAGTCAGATTATGTTCAGCTGTGTACTCACCGGTCTCTCATTATCATCCTTATTAGTCTGTGTATTTAAGTCATCAGTTCTCTCCAGCTCATGGTCTTGTCATTGCTGTTGTCTCTCCCACATGTGTGTCTATCCATTCAGTCAGTCAGTCAGTCGTTCATTCGTTCAGTCAGTTCAGCCACCTTATGTTCTGTTCATCCATTCTTCACAATTAACTCCAGCCTTCACCAACCTGTGAGTCTCGCGTTTGGGTGTGCTCTTCCTCACCTCCACACGGCGAAGCTCTGACAGGTTTGTTGTAAATAAATCTTGTAAATGTTTCTATTTGTGCAATAAGTCTGCTTTTGGGTCCAATTTTCACATACCATGTCATATACTGTAAATCAGCAGCCTGCCTAAAAACAATAAGAGCCCATACATATTTTCAGGCCAGTGAGACCTGTTTTTCACATCACTCTATCAAAGATAACAAGTGGAGTATCGTACTCACAGTTACTTGAAATTTAAGTGAAAACCAGGCTAAGTTTTTGCTAAGTTTGTATAAAAGAAAAAAGAAGCTTCATCAGAAACATGCTCTGAAGCTGATAGTGAATAAACAAAACAAATGTTTCAGTTTTCAGTAAAAGAACGGTTTCCTCCATAATGACATGTCTCTCCACGAATACAAAGTAGCTGTATTTTTTCGTGTAAATACTGTTTAGTTGGATGGTTTACTCTGTAGTCTGAAAAGAACATTAAAAGGGAAAAGCCATGTCCATATTAAATATAGGGGCTTGCAAGAATTGGGCTCCCTGTGACTTTTGTCTCCTTGTTGTAAATATGTGTGGTTAACCACTGGAATTTCAGCCCTGGCTAAAGTGCCAGGTCCATATATATAATATCATTTAATTAGCACAGTGACACTCTGCTGTGCAGAGGATGGAGAATACAAATTAACAAATGTGGAGACAAGGTGATACTGCTTTTAACAGCTGCATTTTACTTTGGGGAAAGAAGAAAATAATGACTTTTGAGCCCTCTGAGATTTCATGTTCTCTGTTTGACTGAGCTGATTTTCTTCAGGGCTGTCAAGTTTATGTGGTTATACTTATTAAACTAGCAGACTGGCATGTCCTGTATGAGATGACCCATTTGAATGTTCTACACAGGGAAAAAAACTAATGGTGCACCACAGTGTACATTAGAAGCTGAAATGCTTGTACATTTATTTTGAGATGTACTGTAAACTCTGAGCTTTTAGTTGAAGAATTTTAAAAGGAGGTTATAGGATTGGTTTTACACCAGGATGTAAGTGTTATAGAAAGTTCCCTGGATCTTTTTAAAACACTGGTCTAGAAGTGTAACTTTGCATTGGAGCGATGTTAGCAATAGTTAAGTAACACTGACATCTAGTAAGGATTTATGACTGAAGTATTAACTGCTACTAGGTAATTAGTATTAACTAAAACTAATGCACTCACATACAGTAATAAACCATAGATCCCATTTATTATTGAGGATATATCCTTTGAAGCTTTTTGTGCTATACCGCCTATTACTAATGTTTTAGTATAGAATAAATATATAATGAAAAATATGAAGGTGTGCCGTTGTTTCTGGCACTAAGATGATAGTAACAGATCCTTTAAGTCCTATACATTGCAAGGTGGAGCCTCAATGGATCAATCTTGTTTGTCCAGCACATCCCACAGATACTCAATTGCATTCAGATGAGGGGAATTTGGATGCCAAGCCAATGCCTCAAACTTGTTGTGCTTCTCAAACAATTCCTGAACCTTCCTGAACTTTACTTTGTGGCGCATTATCCTACAGAAAGAGGCCGCAGCCCTTGGGCAATACCATTTTCATAAAAGGGTGTACATGGTCTGGAGCAGTGCTTAGGTAGGTGGTAAATGTCAAAGAAAAATCAACATGGATGGTTGGATCTGAAGTTTCTCAGCATTGTCATCCACATGCAGTGGAAATGTGATTCAGACCAGGCCACCTTCTTCCATTGCGCCATGCTTGCATGCCCATTGTTGACACTTTCGCCAGTAGACAGGGGCCAGCACTGGCCCTCTGACTGGTCTGTGGTGGTTTAAACAGAAAGTATAATTTTCCCATGGATACGGTGAGATAGACCACTCAAGCCTCATTTTGTAGTCTTTGTTTCACATAATGCTTTGCTGTAATGCTTCCTGTTCTGCATGTAATTGGGCGTACTATTAGCTTAATTTGTACAATAAATTGTACAAATCCTGTGTTAGTGATGCTCAAAAGCTAGTTTACACACGACTTATTCATTGTTATCAGGTTGCTCCAAAAGCTCCCTGAAAAGCCTTCAGTTGTTTCAGAATGCACTAATTGAGAATAGAAAGCGAGAGACCATATTTCTCTTATCCTGGCTTCTCTTCACTGGCTCTCTGTTAAATTCAGAATTAAAATGAACAAAATCTTGAACAATCAGGCCCCATCACATCTTAATTATCTCATAGTACATTATTATCCTACAAGAGTCCTTTGCTGTTAACCCACAGGCTTAGTTTTGGTTCCTAGCACTTTTATCGGTACAATGAGCGGCAGCGCCTTCAGCTATCAGGCCTCTCTCCCAGTTTAGATTTGGAGGTAGACATTCTCCACTTTCAAGATTAGGCTTAAAACTTTATATTCTGATAAAGCTTATAGTGAGAGCTGGATCAGGTGACCCTGAATCCTCCCTTTGTTATGTTGCAATAGGCTTAGGCTTCTGGGGGACTTCACAAGATGAAATTATTTTATTTTATTTTCACTCATCTCTGTCCTCTTTCTTTCTGTGTATACACCACCACTGTATTTAATCATTAGTAATTAATAAACTCTGCCTCTCTAAACTCTGGCACTCTCACCTATAGCTTTTCTTTTATCCTGTCTCTTTTTGGCTCTCCTCTCTTTCCTCTTACTTCCAACCGGTTGTGGCAGATGGCTGCCCCTCCCTTACTCTGCTGAAGGCTTCGTCCTATTAAAAGCGAGTTGTTCCCTTAGCACTGTTGCCTCATGCTTGCTTGAGATTTTCCGATTCTTTGAATTTCTCTCTAATATTGTTTTTATTCTGTACTACTGTTGTGGATTGGTGGTAAACAATTAAAACTAAATTGAAATTGAACTGAACTGCCACTACATAAGTTAATAATAAAGACACCTTCAAAATGAGTAGAGTCTCTAGCAAGTTCTATTCCATAACGATTGCTCCCTCAATATACAGTGACAGGCAGAGGCCTATAAGATTTCCTCTGTATCAAAGAAAGACACTGACTGTTATTAGTACAGCCAGGGTTATAAAGGGAAAAGTACACAAATGAATTACTGTTGATTGGTAATTTGGTGGTATTTGTTTCCTAAAATAAACCAAAACTTACTTTACACTGTCTCAGATTTACTAAAGCAGAGCTCTAAAAAAAAGTCCATATTTACATATTTCTTCAGAATTTGCCAGAGAAAAATGAACACATTATTCTTACACCCTTTCGTGCACAACTGCTAGAAGTCACTTAATTTTAAAACATAGGTACTGTTTCTAAACACGGGCCTACATTTTCTTTTACTTTGGTGAGCAAGTCAAGAAAAAAAAAATCAAGGCTCTAATACAAATTGTTCCTAGGTGATAAAAAAATATGTCAGAAGATATCTCCTTCAATTTTGTAATTGCTAATATACAAACATCTGTTATGCTGCACTGGTCTCTGAAACAGTTTTCTACAGTTTTCACTGATCCAGTCAAACAGGCATTCATACAGTGCTGTTATTTGTAACTGATTATTTGTTTTTGGTACACACACACACTCAGCCTGAGGATACATGCACATGTACAGCAGGAGCTTGGATTGATTCAGCAACCTTCTGGTAACTGAACCAAATTAGTCTCAGCTCATTTATAACAAGGCATCTGTTTTTTGGTGAACCCATTTAGGAGAAACATGATTCTGGTGTTCTAGCTCCAGCAGGGCAAGAAGGAGCCTTTAGTTCAACAAAGGCCGTTACGCTGAGACATGAAGTAGGCGGCACACTGTTGTACAATATAACACAAATGCCATTAAAAATAATGTAGGTTTAAGACAGTGCAAACGTGGTTTCATTTTTCACACCCAGAAGCTGTATCCATCTTTATATGATGTTAATACTACGTATAGACTAATATATTCGAGTAAAAAAATGCAAGGGACAACTTATTTTATTTATTTTAATTGAATGTAAAGTTCATATGCAAAAAAGTGAGATTAGATCTGGTCAGACTTTCTCACAGACAGTTGATGACATTTTTGTTTACATGTGTGTTCTAGACTGACTGATGTGGATGAATTGACTTTTTTTTTCCAGGGAGGATCAGACATTTGATGAGCTCTACAAGCTAACGAATTTAAACCCTCACTCTCTCTCCTTTGTTTCTGTGCCTCTCTTCCCTCCTCCCTCCTTCCCTCTCTGCTCTCTAATCACTGTGTTGTGGTAGTCACACTTTCTCCTCCCTCTCGTCTCCTCTCTGTGCTGTATATAAGTGCAGATGGCTGGCTTGTATTTCAGACTGCAAGAAGGAATGAATGCAAGCATGCAGCACAGACAGCCACCATGACTCCTGCTTTGAACCCTGAAGAAGAGACCCGAGCATCTATAGGTGAGCTCTTACACCCTTAGCATGTTTTCACCAGATAACTGTTAAAAACTTTTATTTTATCAGGCTGAAAGATCATGCCTTTCTGGGACCTTTTGTTTTGCTGCACAAAGAGGAAGATAAAAGTATTTTTAAACCCTGAGGGAAGCAGCCACCCTTGGTGAATGCTCTGGGTGATGCAGGAAGGGGAGGAGGAGGATAGGAGTGCCCAATCATCCAAGGAATGTTGGCTCAATGTTAAAAAATAACCCTCAAAGTGAGGAGTTTTTCCCCATTGAGAAATCAGATGCACGGCAGCAAATTTCTTAAGCATCTGAGTGGAGATTTTACCCAACAGGCACAAGCTGTGCATCAGCTGTAACAGAGGCAGTAACAAAATCCCATTTTAAGGATGCTTTGACTCATAAAGTGTCACAGCAAGAATACCTGACAACAAGAGAGAGCACAGTTTTCAAGTGTTGTTACTAAAAGCAGCTGGATACTCACCTATACCATACACCTATACTGTAATTGCTGACCTTATTTCAAATTTGAGCATAGATTAAACCTACTATCGACTCCTGTTTTTATAGTTATTCTTTCTGACATGCAACTGAAAGAATGAAAACTAAAAATTTCTTTTAAACATTAATTTACTGAATATTTGATTATAATCCATTCAAATTCTCTCATAATATAATCATATAATTGTGATATTGATAGGTCTGGAAGCTTACACAGTTGGCATTTGTGTCGGCTTCCTTTCCTGGTCTCAAACAGGCTAAATGTTTTTAACACAGCAGTTCTTTTCCAGTCTTATTGATCAAAGCACCTAAAGTGCTTTGATTTGATACGTTCTTGCAGCTTTTAACAGAAATTGTTGTGCAGTGATTTTCCTGTCAAATACATTTACACTGCTGCGCTTGCTTTGAGTTAGTATTATGTTAACCTCTTCAAATATTTCCACTCTGCAGCGCTTAACCATTAATATGACTGGTCGCGCATTTGCCATACATTTCATGTTACCACACAGGGGAAACTGGTTTCACCTAAGTTGATAATCACATTTGTGTGAACACTTGCCTGATTGCTGTTGTCATAGTAAGTGAATCCAGATAACAGAAAGAAACCCTGGGCATGCTGAGCTGGTTTAATAGTACAGGGCCCAGGTGACACCTGATGGGATGGTAGCTACCATTAGACTGTTTATAAAAGATGAAAGTAGCTTCCAGGTCTGGAGAATGAAGCAAAAGCAGAAATGGCCTAAACCAGAATTCTTTACAATGAGCCATAGACTCTGGGGGTACAAATTTCAACTTTGGTAGTTCCTGTTTTCCAGCTTTTGTTTTCTGGAATCAGGACCACATTTGCTCAGCAATAACATGTGTTAAAAGGCTTCTCTCGCTCCTCTGGTTAACATGGTTGGACCAGCTTTTTTGTGCCTCGTGGAAAATTCTGAGGCAGAGTCGTGTTACTGAGTGCTCGTAGAGATGATAGCAGAGACGAGCTGCAAGGCCACTTTCAGTTTGAGAAAATACAATACAAAATCAGTTGGGTAGACTTAAAACAAAGCTCTTTGTTACCTGTTACACAACTCTCACGTTTGTACACAGTACACTGTATAAAGATGATAAACTGCAAGACGCTATACTGTAGCAAATATTTCAATAGCTTTTAAGAAGACGATTCCCGTCATGAGCCTGAGTCTTGCGCATCAGGCTTGTTCTGGGTTGGAATGACGTGTCTTTTCTGTCAGATTCTATAAATGGTTGATCAGAATTGTTAATGCCGTTCATTTCACTGTCATTTCATTTCTTTGAACCCTTTTGTCCTAAAGGTTTGTTTGATTACACCTAAAACCAGTTGACATCCTAGACCTTTTATCCATTAAGTGAACTAAATTCAATTCGTTCAAATAGTTCAAATAGTGCCAAATCACAACAACAGTTGCTTCAAGGTTTTATATATTGTAAGGTTAACCCCAGCAATCAGATGACCCCCTATGAAAAAGCACTTGGTGACAGTGCAAAAGAAAAGCTCTCTCAGTTTTCTGGCAGAACCGGGTTCAGGGAAAGGTGGCCATCTGCTGCCAGTGGTAAGCAGCGAGGGGAGGAAAACAAGGCAAAAAACCTGCTGTGGGAGACAGCCAGATGAAACACTAATGACTGAATAAAAAGTGGTGTATAAGCACATGGTGAGTGAAAAGAGGTGACTGAAGAAGAATCACTTGGTCCATCATGGGAAACCCTGTGCCCAATCCTAACCCAAATGGCCTATGGGTTATTGCAACATAACTAATGGAGAATTCAGAGTCAGCTAATCCAGTCCTAACTATATGCATTGTCAAAAAAGGAAAGTTTAAAGCATAATCCTAAAAGTAGAGAGGGTGTCTGTCTCTCAAGTCCAACTGGGAACTGCTCCCACAGCAGAGGGGCCTGAAAGCTGAAGGATCTGTCTCCCATTCTACTTCTACATACACATGTAGGTTAATTTAGTAAGGATGTTTATTTTTTTCTTTATTCAACTGTTTTATTGAGGCCATTTTATTAGTTCGGAAGTTGGATTTAAAATCAGGTCTGCTTCTTAATCAGACATAACCAACGAATAGAAAGCCTGCAATGTTAAAAGCTTTCTGAATCTGACTGAAGAACAGTAATGTGACTTGGCGATGTTTAGTTGGCGCCGAGACATATTTATGTGACAGACGGTGTATGTCAGAATATCTTTTATTTCGACTCTTTGCTCTGCCCTGCCCACAGGGAACTTGGCTCAGTTCCCAAGCATCAAAAGCAGGAAATGAGTCTCCCTCTTCTCACATTTCTGTTTTCAGAACATTGTCCTCTTTTAGAAACACCTCGCACAGGGAGTAGCATTTACTTCTGAGGTCCACTACAGAGGTGTGAAATTAGCTTCTTTGAGGTCACAAGGGTTGTGGAGGCTGTACAGCAAAACCTAGATGACTCACCAAAAATAATAATTGCCATTCTTCCAAAACTGTATATGAACTTACAAAAGAGTAAGTTACTGCAAATTATACCACTTTATGTCAACATTCCTCCCATAAACCCAAAATTTCAGACACTGGCAACTGTAGGTCATATTCACCCAAATTTTCCTACAATCACTGAAAATTAGACATTCTTATACCTTCTTGTACAATATTTGTTGAATGAGTGGAGCCAGTCCACAAGGACCACAGACACCAACAAACTCTTATCTTAATCAATGCCAGACCGGGTTGTGGTTCGGAGCTACTCTGGATAAATAATTTATTTTGACATAAAGCCAGACTTTGAATATAAATTCCAGCATGTTTAATCGGTGGCTTCTCCTTCATCATTTATCGTGATAAGGACCACTTAGTGGAGAATATGAAAGCTTAGTTCAGCTCACCATCAATGGTGAACTTAGACTGTCAATCAAGCTTGCTTGTGTTAGTTGATGAATTTGTTCTCGTCCCATTCATTGAAACAACACAAACAAAAGAAACCCCTGTTAAAAGGGAGTTTTTTCATTTCCACTGCTCATAAGGGATCACATGATGTCAGAGTTGTCTCTGTTTGTTCTTAATATGGTAGTGTCTTTACCTTACAATATAAAGCACCTGAAGCTAATTGTTGTGATTTGGTGCTATATAAGTCAAATAAAACCGAGTTGAATCAGCTCAACCTTTTTGCTCAAAACAAAAACTAACAAAGAGAATAATCACTAACATTCCTCTGATCAAATCATCCATGCATTTACTGTAATTCTACAGTATAGTGAACTTTAAAAACTAAATTGCTAACAGTAAGTGCAGTCAAATGAATACAGAGAGAAACTGACTGCAAAAATAAAGGAAAGTAATTTGATTCTCATATTGTGTGTTGAGCAAAACTGAAAGTGAGGGAGAAAAAAAAACTTTCCATATAAGAGAACAAAATATAAAAAGCTGTATCATTATATCTCAAGAACACCAGTGAGAAGATAAAATAGAAGATTTATATTAATTACACAGGACTCGTTACAGCCTCAGGTTGTATTTTCAGCATAGGAAGGAACACATGAAACTTTGGAAAGGATGCAAACTCTCTGTTACTCCTTCTCCCAAATGCCCATCCAGTACTGTTCCTTCTCCAGCCTTGGTTGTTATACTGTTCCTCTGCCACTGAGAGTACACCTTGGATGGCTCAGTTTGTTTATTTTCCTGGCGTTTGTCTCTCTGGTATACCTCTTCAGGTGGCTGGCCAAGGCTGTGAGTCTTTCCTTGGCGGTTTTTAAGACCTCAGCTATGGGCACCTTGCTTGAACATTTTAGCCATCCCTTTAGATAACTTAGTTAGATAACTTCACGCCTTGCTACCTTCAGCCTGGTTTCTAGCCTCCTCCATGAAGGGTACTGCTCCTTTGCACTGTTAACCTTGTAGCCAAGCTTCTCAGTTACCACTGCTACCATGGTGTAAATAAGCTGGTGATGCGAAATGCTCACCTTGAGCTTTAATAACAGGAATTCACAAAATGGTCACAAAACGGTCTCTGTAACAAACGTATGTCATATGTACACCATTACTTTATCACATATCATTCTGTAAAAGAAAATGTTATGTGAAAAAGTAAACAATTTAACATCCAAACTTCTAGACTGGGGCTATCAAGGTTATCATATATTGGGGGGCCACATACAACCCACTTTGATTTGACTTTATTGCTGCAGTATGAATGGCTGTGGGGAGGGTCTTTATCAGCAGGACAAACAGTAAAATTTATTTTTTTAAAAACAGTTAAAAGTCCAAAAGATATGCCCTCCTCCACATTTTCAAAAGCTATCCAAAGGGCCAGATTGGAGCCTTTGCCAGGCTGATGTTGGCCTGTTCTAGCCAGAATGCTTTTCAAATATTTTTTAGCATAAAATATTTTACAATTATAACTAGTTCAAAATTCAAACCATATTCAGCAAATAAGATCACCTCTTGTCTGCCATTAGTACTTTACTAAACATTCAGCCAGTAAGCTGCTCACACACTAGATGACTAAAAGGGTAATCAATAAATAAATAGCATATAAATAAATTGCATTTTCGTTAATAAAGAAATTCAAATGAAATTTTTTTGAACATCCAGGTTTCAGACATCTGATTGTTGTCTCTGCTCTGTGACTGGATGTTTGCTTGAAAAAGTTGGGATGCAGCAAACACTGAAACTTGCTGAGACATTTGGAAGGAAGACCTGTCATTACAGCTTGAGGCTTCAGTTATGGTAAGGGGAGAATACATGTGCACAGAAAAGCCGTGCTCTGTCTAGCAGAAGTCCATGTACCTTGGTGTCAACTGACTTAGTCTATGTGACCTCTGACTCATACCATGCAAATCCTTTTAATCATTTATGTATTTTGGAAAGAGTAAAAGGCCAAGAGTAAATAATGTAGAATGTCAAAACTGAGTGAATGCAACATATTATCAAGACTTGAACACGGCAAATTTCCATGTACACGCACACTCATAAAGTCAGATGTTGAAGCTTTGACGATCCTCTATTGTGTTGAAAGATGAAATAAACAGTTAAACCAGACCATTGTTAATTCAGAAGAACTGTTGAGCTCATCAAATGTGACTTCAATAAAATTGCCAAACAATATAAAAACAGTCAGGGCAAATGAAATTTAGGAGAGCTTACCAGATGTACTGCAACATTTTATACATAAAAAAAGTCTCTGTCAGTTTTGTGAAATGCTGCATTATATGTGAAAACAGTCTCTTAACTCTGAGGTCAGGACCCAAAGTGGTGCCACATGAAATATATGAAAAATCCCCAGAGAAAATCTTACTATCCTGCTCTGCGTTGCTTTGTTTTGTAGCCATCCTTACCTTTACTATTTTGTTATTGTAACTTTCATTAGACAGATGATACAACAAATTTCATGCAGGTTACAAAGGTGAAACAATAGATAAATAATAATTAAAAAAAAAAGTCTTACAGATGAAAAAAATGTCTGAGTTTTGTTTTTCATTTGTTTTTCTTTTTCCCTGTCACTTTTCCCTTTGTCAGGATGACTGACAGCTGCACCTTCTGAATCCCAGAATGCCTGTTGTGCCAGTACTTGGGGAATCCTCCTCCCACCATGCTGTACCTGTTGCGCTCACCTGCTCCTGGCTGATTTTGCTATTTCATTCAGCTTTTGGTCAGAAACCTGCCAAACTGCCTCTGATTGGCCGAAAACCTTTCATTGCTGCCTGGAATGCTCCACTGGACTTGTGCACCTTCAGGTACAACATAACCACCAACGTTAACCACCTATTCCACATCCAGGGAAGCCCACGTGCTGATTGGACAGGCCAGAACGTCACAATTTTCTATGCCAACCGGCTGGGCTACTACCCTCACTACACCCCACATGGCAAAGCCGTCTTTGGTGGCCTACCTCAAAACTGCAGCCTGGACCAACACCTGTTCAAAGCCCACCAGGACATCAACTACTTCATACCTGCAGAGGACTTTCGTGGCCTGGCTGTTATTGACTGGGAGTTCTGGCGACCTCAGTGGAGTCGTAATTGGCACAAAAAGGACATCTATAGACGCAAATCAAAGGAGCTAACCAAGAAAGCATACATCAACGTGACTGCAGCACAAGTGGAAGAACTGGCACGGCGGAGGTTTGAGAAAAGTGCCAAGATGTTCATGCTAAAAACCATTCAGCTGGGGAGACAGCTCCGGCCCAGTGCCCTCTGGGGTTTTTACCTCTACCCTGATTGCCACAATTACAACCTGCATGATCAGAACTATACAGGCTTCTGCCCCCTGCTGGAGAGGCTGAGGAATGACGAGCTGGTGTGGCTATGGAACAGCAGCATGGCCCTCTATCCCTCTGTCACAATCAGGAAGCATCACAGCAACAGCATCAGCAACCTGCACTTCACCCAGCACAGGATCAGAGAGTCGCTCCGAGTCGCCTCACTGACCTCAAAGGAGTATGACCTTCCCACCTATGTGTACCTGAGGCTGGGCTACCGAGATGAGGCCCTCAACTTTCTCACTACAGTAAGAGCAAAGTTTACCAAAATATTATATATTTTTTTCTACTGTGTGTTCTGGATAAAATTTCCATTATGCAACAAAGTAGTTTGTTTTCCTTTCACAGGGATACTTTTAATTCAATTTTATTTTTATGGCACAAAATCACAACAACAGTTCCTTAACAGTGTAAGATAATACCCCAATAATCAGATGACCCCCATGAGCAAGCTCTTGCCGACAGTGGGAAGGAAAAATCCCTTTTGTCAAAACGAAACCTTCAGTTGAGGTGAGGGGAAGTGAGACAAAAGACACACTGTGGAAGAGATACAGAGATTATAGTAACTAATAATTAAATAAAGAGATCACCCGCAGCCTATGCCTGTTGCAGCATAACTAAGGGAGGGTTCAGGGTTACCTGCTCCAATTCAAGTCAATTCAGTTCAGTTTTATTTACAAAGCACCAAATCATAACAACAGTCAACTCAAAATACGTTGTACTGTAAGATAGACCCTACAATAATCCTTGATTCCAAACTGGGATCTGGTTCCACAGAAGAAAGGCCTGAAAGCTGAAGGATCGACCCTAAGAACCACAAGTATGGCTAGAGCAACATGCTCCATTGGACAGATATAGTAGTATGTGGTGAAATATGCTCTTTCAAATAGTCGCTGCCACTACTCTTATTGCAGTTTTCTGGATCAACTGAAGGCTTTTCAGAGAGCATTTAGGAAAATATGATAATAATCAACTGCGGTAGTCCAGCCTATAAGTAATAAATGCAAGAATTAGTTTTTCAGCATCACAATGAGACATGTTTCTAATTATAGAGTAGTTTTAAATTTGTGTTTTATGTGCATTGAAGGAGATATCATGGTCAGAAACCACTCCATTACCGCGGAGAAGGTAATGCCAGCCGTACCATGCCATAGACACAAAGATTTTCAGGGCTGAGTACAATAGCCTCAGTTTTATCTGAATTTTGAAGCAGACCTAAAAACAAAACAAAAACAAAAAAATCCAACCTACAATTTATTTTTTTCCCCAATATTTCATTTACATTTTTTTTTATTGATTTTTAAATTGTTATTTAAAGCACTATGACATACCATAACACACAGTGGTTAGCACTGTTGTTTCACAGGAAGAAGGTTCTGGGTTTTAGTCCTTCTGGCTAGAGCCTTTCTGTGTGAGCTTGCATGTTCTACCCATACTTGTGTGGGCTCTCTCTGGGTACTCCAGCTTCCTGCCACAGTTTAAAGACATGCAGTTAGTGGGGTTAGGTTAATAGCTTAATTAATTGTCGTCTGTGTCTCTACATTAGTCTTGTTGCAAACTGGCGACCTGTCCAGGATGAATCCCATCTTACCCTGTGGCAGCTTAGGGGTGGTAGGTCGGCCTTGTTGCATGTTATCTTGGGCAAACTAAGACAAAATAGAACCAATAGAATATTTTTTTGTTGTTCTTTCATTTGTCTTCTGAATTTGACTGGTAATGCAATTCCTCATTCATGATTAACTTCTATGGGAAAGTCATTCAAATCTTGCCAGATTTATTGGACTGTAAAATTATTTTAAACATAAATGACAATTCTGAACTTCCATCCATCCATCCATCCATCCATCCATCCATTTTCTTCCACTTATCCGGGGCCGGGTTGCGGGGGCAGCAGCCCAAGCAGAGAAGCCCAGACCTCCCTCTCCCCAGCCACCTCCTCCAGCTTATCCGGGGGAACACCAAGGCGTTCCCAGGCCAGCCGAGAGATATGATCTCTCCAGCGTGTCCTGGGTCTGCCCCGGGGCCTCCTCCCAGTGGGACATGCCCAGAACACCTCACCCAGGAGGCGCCCAGGGGGCATCCTTGTCAGATGCCCGAACCATGTTTAACTGCTGGTTCAATTCTGAACAAAGTCAGTTAAACATGATGATATATCAAAAATGCATTTAAAAAATCTTCTTTGATAGTTGACATGAAATACTCAATGAGTTCCTCTTTTTGGATACCCACACAATACGTGTGCTAAGTTTCATCACAAACCTCTGCAAAATTCCTGAGAAATTAAAGGAGGTTCATGCTCAAATTCAATAAGCTCAGCGGAGTATGACATAACATCAGAATTTAAATTAGTACCTTCCTTTTCTTGGCCACTTTCACTATATGTCTTAAATGTATGACATCAAAACCACTGCATTCCTTAGACAATAAAAGACAATTGTGCTGTTTCCTTCCTTCTGATCAAAATTCCATTAAAAAATTGTGGATTAATTAAATACAACATGCATTTTCAAAAGATAATTTAAAATGTAATAGCCTTTTTGGTTTTTAAAATTCCAAAACCATACAACAAGAACTTTAGGCAATGTCTGAATTTTCTGATTTTCAGTCTTATGAATAAATGTGAATCGAAACCTCTAAGCAGAACATATTCTTTCCTATTTGAACTGCATTTTAGGATGCATGCAAAAGGTGGTTGGCACACATAAGCAAAACCTTAGTTAAGTCAGAATGAGTCAGAGGATAAAGGTTGGAAGGGATAAAAAGTACAGCAGCGGTAGCCGCAAAGGAAAATATGTTTCAGCCTCCACATTGACTTAAGGCTCCTTATACTGTATATGTAACAGTACTGGCACCTGTGCAGTCCTGTTCCATACTGGTCTCTAAAACGTTTGACTAGAAAAAAAGCAGGATTTTACTAGTGGTAGAAAAATATAGAGCCACAGACATGGATCAGTGAAGCTTCAGCAGTTTGTCATCTATCACAATATGCAGTGATTTCAGGATAGATAGAAGATAATCTGGATATTGAGAAGTGGGCTCTATGCACCACTTTGAACTGGATTAACAGTGGCGGGCACATAATGATGTCAAGTTGTGAGTACAGAGGCCTAAGTCTAAATCTTCTTCCCATAACATTTTGAGGTATGTGTCAAGTTTAACATTTTACTGTAAAGCAGGGAGATCAGCCCTCTGTTGGTTGGATAAAGTTGTATGGTTGGCCTCGGTAGAGGACTTGAGCCTGAAATCTGGAAACAAATAAAGTGCCTGGCTTGCAAGCATCTTAAAAAGTGTGATGGTGGTAGATTGTATTAGCAAGTTGTTTAAATGATGCCAGTTTCCAGGCTATGACAAGGTCCTTGAAGCAAGTTATTACACTTCTGTGCCACTCAAAAAAACAAACCATAAAATTTGCTCCAGAACAAAATCTGTGGAAGAAGAGACACTCAAACTCAACTCGATCAAAGGCTTTTTCAGCATCAATAGAGACAACACATTCATCAAAATCAGTAGGGCTGGAATAAAATATGTTAAACTTGTGTTAAAATATGAATGGCAGCCTTTGTGATATACTTCACAGAAGACAGGATTAAAGATCCTGGAGAAACTTTAATCTTCTCAGTCAATTTTAGTGCATTACCAAGCTTCAAATATAGACCCAAATGCAAGACTCTGGAAATGAGGTCAACTTACAAAAGCAGCTTTAATAAAAGATATATAAATAAAACCCTAACGGGATAGGAACAAGGAATCAAAGTACAAGGAATCATCAGAGTACTAACAGACACACAAACACAATGTGGGACAATGTGACAAAGGGATCAGTTCTGCATTTTATAGTGGAAAATGTTGTAATTTTGTGTGTTCAAATGACTGGCAAACAATCATCATTTGGCCTCAATTTAAAGATTTAAATCACCAATCCTGATGTTCCAAAGAAAAAGTCAAAAAGCAAATATTGTTTTCTGTAATTCTTAATATGATTGCATATTAGTAATAGTTAAACTTGCAACCCACCCCTTCAAATTAATTGTCATATAATTATTAATTTTTGTATGCAGTAAACATCATTTTCAGTAACAATGTGCTTAAACAGTCAGGCTATACTCTGAGTCTGCTCCCTACTGCCATCTACTGGAGGTTCAGGGAAAACCAAATGTTTGAGGATGATCTGTTGATTCGGCAGGTTAATGGCTGATGTCTTTGAAAAGAAGAAGGCTATTTAAAGAATTTCTTTGAAGTATGATCTTGTGGAGCTTTGCACAACATAACCAGTTTCTCACTGTAACACTGACAAACACTGTTACTAACACTGTAACACTTGGACCACACTGCAGTGTGGTCCAAGCAGTATTAAAAATTCAATGTTCTGTCCACCAGTTCAGAAGTTTTGGCGCGAGATATGTGAAGACTTATCGAAGTGTCTGAAATGTAACATTCCAACTTCCCCCTTAGTGTGTTTGTTGGGCAGCTTAGATAATGTCACTTCAGAAAAGAATATAGCCCATATGGTTTTCACTGCCCTATGCATAGCCAAGAAAACAGTCCTCATGAACTGGAAAAATAAAAATAATCTTAATTCTAACCAATATAGAAATTATCTATTAGATTACATTAGTCTTGATACAGCCTCTGCCACCACATCAGATCAATTGCTCTGGGCTCCTTTGATCAGCTCCATCACCTAGTGGGGGTGGGGGGTCATAGTTTGGTCCCGCCTTCACTGTTGTGATTGGTGTGGGGGTAGGGACAGGCTTAGGGCGTCGGGGGGTTCCCCGGAGGCATCTTCCTTGGGGGGCTCAACCCGGGGTAGCGGTCATGTCCGGTTAGGGGCTCTGTTGGCTCTCAGGTGACTGTTTCCTCGCGGCTGCGTGCAGCGGGGCTAGGGGAGGGTCTGTGCTGACGGACGTGGGTTACTGACCTGGTAGCCTGGCTGCCCCTGGGTGGGTCCGGGATGGGCGTGAGGTTCTGGGGGCGCTCCGTCTCTGGGCTGGGACCCGGACCGGGCCTCGGGGGCTTGGGTCCTGGTTGGTGTGTTGCCGGGGTTGTGGGCGGGTGGGTGCATGGGGGCCCAGCCCTGGAGCAGGGTGCCGCCGGTGCGTCGAGCCACCTGGGGGGCTCTTCAACTGGTGGGGGAGATTGTCACATCTTGCAGGAGCTTTCCTCTCCTCAGGAGCTCCCTCTGCAGGAGGGGGAGATACAGGAGAGGTGGAGGAAGATCTCAGCCTGGGTGTTTATTGTCTTATGTAGTCTGGAAGATGAGTGGATTGTGGGGTGGGTGCAGTTTTCTCTGTGGTGGGGTTGGGTGGACTGTCCCGGGCTCTGTGGGGCGCTGCTGCACTGGGCCCGGTCTGGATGGGCCTGGGCCCCCTTTCCCTGGCGGGTCGCGGAGTATGGGGGTGCCTACTGGGGTCAGCGGGGGAGCTGGCCCCAGGGAGGGGTCACTTGCCCCTCCCTTCCTTCCCTCCCCATCTCCAGCTGCCTCCCTCTTCCCGCTCCACCACAACCACCCACACATGCAGGGCCTTGGAGTAGGGGAATGTCACCAGGGTGCAGAGGAGGCTACCCCCCCCCCCCGTCCCCTTCTGGCTGCCTCTGCCTCAATTTTATCCCACAACTTAGACATTCACATTACTCACACTCTCATTACACATACATATAGGATCTTGGGGGTGGGCACGATACACGGAGTCCAAAGTACCATCAGGGTGTACACCCCACCCCTGGCATCGTTGCCCACCTCTCAATTTTAAATACACGTAGACATTGAGGGCTAGCAGGAGGGACTATGCGCTTACCTGCTGCTCTCTGGCAGGTAGCTCCATGCCCTCCTGGGTTTTAAATGCACCTTAGAACACACATGCATCAACATTACAATGAGCGGGTGGAGGGAGGTTTGGAGTCTTCTCTCACCCCCATTCTCTGCGACCTGCTGGAGCAGGGGGGCTAGGAGGAGGAGTTGGCCGTCCGACTGCGGTCTGGAGTGTGGAGCCTTCCTGCTGCTGCGGAGTCGGGGCGGTCTGCCTCCCCCCACCGCAGGGAAAAGGGTAACACCACCTGGGTCTGGGTGCAGTTCCCCCCTCCAGGGGCGGGGGCACCTAGACCCGGTTTGTAGAGTACGCTTGGGGAGTGTGATTGTGTGTACAGCGTCTCTTTATGTCTGTCTCCACGTTGGTTGAGTGTGGAGTAAGTGCATATGAGAGCATGAGGGTGGGAATGGATGTTTGTATCTGTGTGTGCCTGTATGTCTGTGTCTATATGTCAGGTTGGGTGTCAGGCGCCACCTCTCTGGGGACATCTCAGGCCCTCCAAGGTTTGGAGGCCTATCTCCCCCTACCACCACTTCCCCTGCCAGTGGCAGACCCCCTCAGACATCGGTGCGTTGGTGGTTCTTTGTGTCCGGGGATGGGCGTCCAGGTACACACCGGCTCACTCCTTGGCGGCCGCTTATCGGGGCCTGGAGCCTGGGGCTCGCTCGGGCCACTTCGGAGGTGGGGTGCCCCCGGCCTCTCGGCCTGGGGCTCGGTCACTCAGGCGCAGCTGGCTGCCGGCGGAGCTCACGGGCGCGTCACTGCAACTCCCCCTGGCTTCTGCTCCGCGGCTGCTGAGTGAGCCCTCATCTGGGACTCTCCTCAGCTCTTTCTGGGACAGTGGCGCGGCTGCCCCTCTGTTGGTCTTCCTTGGTCTCTTGTGTTCTGGGGGCCTCTGGATGTCTGGAGTTTTGATCTCCTCCACACCTGCTTCACGCCCTGGAGGACGGGGCTGTGGCCCCCCCACACCCTCTAGCAGATCATTACATGAAGGAACCTTTCAAAAAAAAAACAAAAAAAAACAAGCGCGTCCATGCTCACAGGTGTACACACGGGTGATCACACCCACAAACTACACCCTTTTTGGCTCCTACCTCAAAGCACACTGTGTTCTGTTGATCTTATGTGCTGCACAATAATGTTTAACATTTAGTATTTACTGTCATATTCCCATATATCATTGTGATGTTGTTTATTCTATTACTCTTGTTCTCTTCTGCTTGCTTTCTTTTTTCTTTCTCAGCAGGTGATCCAGGTGATTGATATATGCATTTTTTTTTCTCTGCCCGTTCTGTTGGTTTTTGTCTTTTGCCCTTCTCCCCCGTCCCTCTTCTCAGCTGTTTCTCTTTCCCTCTTTCTTTCTCCCCTTCTTTCCCCCAGTCAAGTCTGTCCCGTATTCAGTAAGTGAAAATAAAATAAACAATAAAAGGTGAATCAAATTGACCATTACGGCAAGGCTGGGATGGTCAATTTGGTAAAGTAAATCCGTTGGGCATCTTTCTTTGCCTTTAGACAACAATTCTGATGGCAAAAGAGCCAAACGGGACAGGCCAAAAGAAAAAAAAAAAGAAAAAAAAAAAAAATTCAATGTTCAAATATGTTGACCTTTGTATTATTTTTATTGTTCTTTTATTTTTTTTTATTTTCTTCAGCTACTTCATCATCACTTCGCCATCAATAATTTGAGATCCCTGCCTTAAATGGTGGCGTGGTAGTGATGGTGACAGACATGTGTGATGTGATGTGATGGTTTACCTGTATTTTTCCTGTAGGACGATTTGATCCACACCATAGGGGAGAGTGCTGCACTGGGAACTGCAGGATTTGTCATCTGGGGAGATTTAAATTTGACCTCATCCAGGGTAGGTGGTCTTTGCCCTACATTAACAAAGTAAAATTATTTATAGTATGTTTTCATCATATATGCTGGTGCATATGGAGATTTATTTATGAACATCTAACAAAATCACAAGAGGTGACTGTGCATGCATATGCTCTTCTGACGTTTGTGATTAATATTTTTAATGTGCAGCGATGTTATACATAAAGCTGAACTCCTAATACATCTTTAGGAATTCAGTTCATTTTAGTTCAGTTTTATTTATATTGTTCCAGCCAGTTGACAATAACAGTCTCTTCAAGTTGCTTTACAGTGGGGGGAAATAATTATTTCAACCTCTGCTGAAATTGAAAGTTTCTTTCATCATCCATGAGGAATCAGAATCTGTGAGGATGCCACTCCATTCCAACCTATACATTTTCATTTTAAGGTTATATTTAGGCACTGGCGAATCTTTGTCATAGTGAGTCTGGTTCATCATTGGGTTTAAAGCAGAACTTGATGTGAAGCCACTAAACTCAAAATTTTGGCTGTAGTATCATATAAGCTATTACGAATTTCACCTTGTTTCCACAGCACAGCTGCACCCACGTCAAGTCCTTCCTAAGCCACCGCTTGGGTCTGTACATCACCAATGTGACACGGGCCGCAGAAATCTGCAGTGAATTCCTGTGCCAGAGTAATGGCCGCTGCATCCGCCGGGACCCCCACGCCCGGCATTACCTCCACCTAAGTGCTGACAGTTACCGCATCCATCCCTCTGAGGATGGGGACTTTACTGTGAATGGCTGGCATTCACCGCATGAACAGCAGCTACTAATGGAGAGGTTCCGCTGCCACTGCTATGAGGGCCATAATGGTGAGAACTGCGACAGCATCAACAAAGTGAGAGAAGATAAAGGGCCATGGGAGGAAGAGGAAGAGTACGAAGATCACGACAAGAAGAGGACAGAGTGGGAGGATGAACAGGATGAACAGCAGGAGGCAGGAGAGAGTGCAGCAGCGCCAACTTGCGTCAGCCATCACTTAACTTTGTTGCTCCTGTTGAATTTATTATTAGTAAAGATATATGTTTGAAGATGGCTTCAAAAGAGAAAGTTAGTTTCAATTTAGCTGCAGGTAGATGTGACATGTCAACACTGCAGTAAATATAATGTTCTAATTCAAAATGTATTTTTTATTTTATCCAAGGATACTGACATAAACTTGACTTTATGCACCATAAAGCTAATTGCAGTAATAGGAACGTCTTGCTGATGCTGTTTGATAAATGTGCTATAAACAATTGCAAAATACCACCTGAAATACAATACATGCAGAAAACATGTCTCATGAAAACATTTTACCCAATCAGAAAATGATTGCCTGTCAGTCAATTATTCATTTATTCGGACTAAACATTATTTGTGGCCTAAATCAGCAGTGTACCCATTGAAACAGAAGGAAAAATGGAATTGCACAGCCAATATACATGCTTGAATTTATTCACTGTAACTCATATTGCAGAGAAATCATGTGAAATGCCTTATAGTTCATGAAAAAAGGCAGAGCTGGCTTGTCGCATGATGATCCTCCGTTTTGCTTTGTCCACAAAAACCAAAGGCTGCTCAAAATACAATACTGCACATCCATATATAGGAGCACAATTACAAAGACTTGATGCATTTTTAAAGACATCCTTTATTTCCAATACCTTGAATGAACTGTTACTATACTTTGCGGTATATGTACAAATTTATATTTTTGTATTGTTACTTGTTACTTGTAGTCTTTCCAGGAGATGTCACAAACCATTTTGGAGCCTGTTAGGATGCAGCATATAGCTGCTTTTAACTTCAGAATACATTCTGTTGGGTTTGTTACCCTGAAGAACAGAAAGACTTTTTATATTATTGATCTCTGGATTTTGTATTTGATTCTACTTCATCTCAGTGTGACTGGTAAATGGCTACTGTCTCTGAATGTACAACTGCAAGTCCAAGGAAGCACTCAACTGGATGCAGGAGATGGCACAAACTATATCTGACAGACACAGCCTCTGGAAACTGAGGTCCTTTAATTTCACCTTTTTACCAAAGTTTACCAGTTTTTTGATACCTCAGGTTCTCGTGAAACTCTTTATTCAGTCTCTCTCTCTCTCTGTGTCCCAAAGTGCTTTTCTTTGGATAATTCCAAGTATAAAGCATACTTATAACTACGATGCCAAAGTTGACAAAACAAAGTTGTCATATCTATTCACCATTTATCATTTTAGAACCAGCCTCCATCAGCAAATACTGTTTGTTCAGTAATAAAACTGTAGATGGTCTAACTTTCATTAATGTATTAGGAATTTATTGATTTTACCAATCATAACACAATGTAAGAAAATCTTCTAATTCGGTATCCTTGTTCCTAACAAAAACAGTTTAAAGAATCAGAATCAGAATCATGTTTATTGGCCAAGTATATGTGCAGACACATACAAGGAATTTGGTTCCGGTAGATGGTGGCTCTCAAGTCATTGGCTCAAAGTCATTAGATAATAAAATTTAATGTTGTTACTTTTTCTAAATGAAATCAATCCCCTAAAGTTTGCTTTACATTCAGAGTGAACAAACAGTATTGAGTAATGACACTAACCTGAAACATTACCTTTGGAGAAGTTGGCAGTTTGTTGCAGTTTAAATAGCTGATGAAAAGGCAGCCTATGTTGCTTATGTAGTCAAAGAGACAGAAGAAAACAGGGGTAGAAGGGGTACTCCAATAAATTTTAGTATTTAACATTAAGCAACAATGAAGCACATCACATGGACGGCTCAAGCCTGCCTTTAGGTTAGTGTTTTTAGGCTTTTACTTCAGACTTTGTGTAGCAATTGTAAATTTCCTGTAGTCACTGTATTCTTTATTAAATCTTAAGATTGTAAACTACATATGTAACAAGGAGTATGCAACACATGAAAAATGTTACCTGACTGTAAATGCACTGCTAATAAACACTTTCCAAAGCTACAGTGTGTTTCTTCCTTTTCCTGCCATTATTACATAAAGTGATGAGTTCAGGGGAAGTAACAAAGAAACATCTTCCGCTTAGTGAGTTGAGTTGCAGCCAACTGGATCATCTACTGATCCAGATCAGATTGGATATGAATCTGATGGGGCAGATTCACGTTCCGTTGACATTATTTATCTTTGTCTTTATATTAGGTTTTCAAACAATGAAAAAACTGTGTCTTGAAAAACGTTGACTACCTTTTCTACAGTCAGTCATTAAACCTCAGACCCAGTTAGTGAGAAAAAGGAACAGAAGGCTGAACTAATGATAATGATGAGTCACTGGTGTGAGATGACTGCCCTGGCAAGAATATTTTCTGCTCAGAGGCCCTTTTAACTCAAACATCAAGTCCCAGCTAGATCCAATCTTTGGATCCAATCTTTTTTTTTTTTTTTTTTTTTAAGAGACAAACTCTAAAGAACGAAGAAAATGTTTCGGAATATTTAGTAATAAGTAATAATAAGTATGCAAATATGTTTTTATACAGAAAAGTTTTGACTTTAAATAACTTTTTCTGTTAAAATAAGATTAATTTATGTTGTCAAAACTCTGAAGACCTTAAGTAACTAAAATACTATATGCACTACAATCTCCTGATTTACAAATGAAATTGACACAAAGCTAAAGTATGAAAAACATGTTGCCATCATCGTGTCATTTTTGTGATAAATCAGTACAAACCAGAAATATTATACATGAACCAGGCTGTTGTTGTTGTTTTAACTTTTGTTGTTTATTTTTTAACTTTCGTTACCATTCTGTTTTTCATGCACTCTGAGTTTTACTTTCATCTTGCAAATATGCAACTTTTTAAAAACCTTTTTCACTAAATTATCTTAGTGTTGATTGTATTTGTCCAAAACTGTTTCCAAATTCTTTGCATCATTTATTCTAACCTGACACCCTAAAACCACTCACCAGTTAGTATTTTAATTAGATAAGGATCTACCAGAGAGAAGAAACTGTTTCCTCTGACATATGAAACAGCAAAAAAATTACTTGAGAAACACTGAAGTATTATGACAAGCCACTGAAGACAGCAACAGGTAGGAGCTAAAACACTATTATATTCAAAAAATGTTGACTGATTTGAAAAGAATAGTGAGATAACCTTGTAAGATAAAGGATATTATTAAAAAGATTTGATCTTTTTAAAATGTGGACAATTTGTTTACAGATATACTGCGAAATCCTTGAGTCATTTTTAATTTTATATTGATTTACCAGGATGAGCAAAAAGGACATCAAAAACAGAATGTAGTTAACATATGTATTCACATTCACAAGGGCTCTATCTGAACACCAAATATGAAGGAAGGTTTTACAAATATCTTTATTTTATATCATTATTTAGCACTTTTATCATTCCAAATCCACTGTAAATGACTATTTTGCTGCTTACAAATAGTATCATCCACAAACAAAAAGTTAATTTTGTCAGTATAAATGGTTATTGATCAAGAGGAAAAAGAAGAACTGCAAAGGACTCAGTCCAAAAGGCCAAATCTATTTTGTTGTTGTTCCTGGTTAGAGATCAGTAAGTCACACTAAAATTAAATAAATCATATTTTTTAAAATATTTTTTAGAATGTGTATTAATGGCATTTCGAGTCATGACTTGATAACATGTTCAGTTCTCCTACACAATATCATTTTTAAAATGATATGCTGTTTAGAATTAGTCATAAATATGAATATTTTTTAAATATATAATGAAATAAAAGTTTATGGCATGAACATATGAAATTGTTAGGGACTACAATTAGTCTGTTTTCATAAATTTTCCCCTACAGATGATGATTAGGCAAGTGAACTTGAACTCTGAACACGCAGGGAGTGTCCTTACACTACTGTAGGTGAATAGAGCAGATTGTTCAGCCACTGGGTGAACTTCGAGATTTGGTTCATCATTCCAAGCACTTATGTGTACGTTCTAGCACCTAAAATTTTCTAATTTTCCCTGTTTTGCTGATAATGATCATTTACATAAATTGGGGCCACTGCTGACATTTTAAGCTCTGAGCACAGAGCATGCATGTAGCAGAGCTATGTCGTATTTCTCTTTCACACACACATAAAATAATAATGGAGGAAGTATCTTACATTCTAACTGCAGAAACAGCTTTGTGTCCTGTTATATTCATATTATAAAAGTAGTATTTAACATTTGCAGCTTCAAGTGGAGCTCTTTCAGAACTATTTTGTATCCACTGATGATCTAATAGAGCATCTAATAACTGTTTTCTCCATTAATTGTTTGAGATGTAAAAATTATGAAGTCATCTTTCACCGAGAGTCATATTTCAAATAACTTCAAATGTGATCAAAAGTTCCCACTTTTAGCCCATCTTAAGAAGACGGAGTTTGGTTATTTTAAAGAGAAAACAGAGTTTGTCAAAAATAGCTGTGATTTATGTTGATGTTTGCTGACTTTTATCCACTGTCTGCCCTGCTTGTCCAGACCTATTACCATGGCCCCATCCTTCTTCTCCTCTGTTGGCTTCTGTGTAATTGGATCTATCACCTTAGCCCTTGCCCTACCTCCAACTGAGCCACCGCTCATCAATAACCATTCCTTTGTGGCTATATGGAACGCGCCAGTCGAGCACTGTAAACGTCTTCACATCCCGTTGGACACTGCAGCCTTCCAGTCAGTGACGACACCCGCAGCTGTGCCAGGCCAGTTTCTCACCATCTTCTATGAGGACCGCCTTGGTCATTACCCTAGAGCTGATTCTGTCAAGCATAAGCTCTACAGCGGTGGGGTCCCCCAAAATGGCAACCTGACAGAGCACCTGGCCAGAGCCCAAAAACAAATAAATCACTACATCTCCCAGGATTCTTCTCCTGGGCTGGCTGTCATTGACTGGGAATCCTGGCGCCCCCTGTGGGACCAGAACTGGGGTTCAAAACGCATTTATCAGAAATTGTCCATCAGTCGTACCCTGCAGATGCTCCCGTTTTTATCATTAGAGCAAATTCTTAAACTGGCAAAGAAACAGTTCCAGCGGGCTGGACGTCACTTCATGGAAAAAACCATTAGCCTTGGTACTGGTGAGCGTCCAAACCGCCGATGGGGCTTCTACCTGTTTCCTGATTGCTACAACTATGGATGGAACAAGCTTGGATACACGGGAGAGTGCTCCCACAAGACCCACAAGCAGAACAACCAGATGCTTTGGTTGTGGGAACGCAGCACAGCTCTCTTCCCATCAGTCTACCTTCACCAGAATCTGAGGAACTCTCCCCGGGCTGCGCTCTTTGTTCGTAACCGTGTTCTTGAGGCTCTGAGGGTGGCAGCATTGCCTAAACGTCCTTACGTTATGCCAGTCTATGTCTATTGCAGGCCACTGTACCGGGATCAGACCAAAAAGTTTCAGACCAGGGTGAGTGTTTGTGTTAAAATCACATTTATGCACATCATTCACTTCATCTTTATGATTACAATAAACAGCCCATCACATGAGGGTTTTGTCATTTGAACCTAAATAGTTATTAAATTTCTCACGTAAGAGCAAAAAGCATTCACAAGAACACAACAGAAAAACAACTCAACAAATGAAGATTTATGTTTTAAAAACTTTTGAAAATGACATAAAAACATCAATTAATACTGCTCTGAAAGGAGAATGAAGGCCTCAATTTAGAACTCTAATGTGATAAAGGTTTGGAGTTCATTCACTTTGAACAGTTTGTAGTACCTTATATCAACTCTACCAAGGTTTATCTATAGGTTTTCTATACTGGATTCTAAAAGATGTGAATGAGAGAGAAGCTGGGGGGTGTTTTGGGGGCCTCGAGGATAGGGCATTAAATTACTTTGAGCCTTTTTATTTAAAAAAAAAAGTTTCGTTCCTGCTCTTTCAGAGAGATCTAATCAGCACGATCGGAGAGTCTGCAGCACTTGGAGCTTCTGGGGTCATAATATGGGGAGGTGCCAGAGACTACAACAACAAGGTAATTCACAGCTTACTGATATTTACTGGATGTTTTGATCAGATCTCCTATCATTAAGGGATATTCTAACTCAACACAATATTGACACGTCAGCATTAAAAATCTACCAGCTGAGCAATGTGATTCCTTCTCAACATTGCAAATCCAGTGTTTGTTTGTTTCATGAGAAGAGAAAAGACTTCAAGTATCACACGAGCCACCCGAAGTTTCTGCATTTGTCTTTAGCCATAAAAACTCTATATTAGTAACTCTTCACAGGTCTGAAAACAGGAACACAACTGGCCAGCCTTGCATCAACAAATAATTAACATGCCTTTGTTTCCTCTCTTAAGAGGAACTAACAGTTGTGACTGTTTATCTGTGTTTACCAGACATGTGAAAGAGGTATTGCAGCTTCATTTGCTGCAGCCGCTTTTTGATTTGGTATATCTTTTTCTTGTCATTTGATGTTCACACAATCACAATATCTTATTGTCTTACAACCAATTTAAAGTGGCACAACTGAATGCAAATTCTAATTAAGAATAAAACAGACCATTTAGATGGTCTTACTGCCACTATCCGTGTTCTCAGTCCAGTTGACGTTCCTCCTTTGGACACAAACATCCATTAAGCAATATGTTTTATTTGGACTTTAATTACCCCAATAAAATATTTTAGCTGACATTCATCTTGAAGTTCTAAGATTTTTTTTGTACATACTTTTTGAACACCTGAACCTCTCATATAAACTCCTGTCTTTGCAGGCGTCCTGTGATGCTCTGTCCAAGTACCTGAGATCCACATTGAACCCTTACATTGCTAATGTGACTGCAGCCGCCAAGCTCTGCAGCGAAGTCTTGTGTCAGGGGAAGGGCCGCTGTGTCCGGAAGAGCAACAACTCTCGCCACTACCTGCACCTAAACCCCACCCATTTCCACATCATACGAGCTGATAGGAAGTATGTGGCTATTGGCCTCCCTTCTGCTGCTGACCTCAGTGCCTGGGCTGAAAACTTTACCTGTCAGTGCTACGCAGGGCGGAACTGTTCTCCCAAACTAGTACACCCAACCACCATGAAACTCATTTGGATTTAATGTGTGAGGAAAGTAGAATTCGTTCATGTGATTATCTATCATTCATCTATTTTCCAAAAACAGAAAGGAATGTAAGTAAATGATTCCCTCAAAACATAGTGCTATTAATACTAATAACAACAACATCAACAACAATAATAATAATTGTTAAGACAAGCTATACTTTAAACTTCAGTTTTAACTATTTAAAAGTAAATGGGCCTTAATTAAACTAAACTCAGCTCAACTAAACTGAATTTTGAAAAATATACCTTAATCTAAAGTTGAGTAGATGAAGCGTCTGTCTGTTACATTACAAAGACTCTATTTGGAAAGACATTTTTTAAACATTACCTGTGTTGTAAACATCTGAGCAGGACTGTCAGTCATATTTTTTTTTATGAATTTAAATAGGCCAGTCATATAGGTTTGAACTTTGAATCTGGCCCAGATTCATCCATCAGTGTATAATTGGGGTCTGTAGTTAAAATTGCTTTGAGTGATCAGTTAGAATAGAAAAAGTGCCCCTTCTGATGCTTTGTTTGAACTTCAGCAGGTCATCTTGACCATGCTACACACCTAAATTCAGTTGCTGGCCTAATTGGCTGATGACACATTAACAGTATGGGGTGGTTTAACAGATGTACCTAATGAAGTGGCCGCTGAGTGTATGAATCAACAAATAATAATAAATAATACAAAAAAAATGGAGACGTTTCCTTAATAAATGACATGAGCAGAGCAACAACAATACAAATACATGCAAATATTCATGTCCTCAGAACAGTGACATCATTCTTCTATAGCATCTTATTCATGTGCTTGTAAATCAGAATGATTTGATGAATGAAATAAACACGAGTGTCACAAAGAGAATGAGTGTGTTTTGTGTTTGATAGATCTTTTTAAGTATATGGCTACTTTACCAGGTTTATTAACGGGATTAAAAGTAAATTTTTCTAAGCCACATTATGAAAAAAACAACTAATGGTGACAACCTACAAAAATGATTTGCAACACATAAATTTGCACCTTAATCCTAACTTTCCCATGACTGACCAAATATGTTATTTTTTCCATACTCCTTAAAAAAATGTTTAAAGTTCTCCAGGCTTTCTGAAGGTCTTTAAAGATTTTCCTTGGACACTGACTCCTTATTCAGTGATTTTCAGTCTAGTCCTTGTGCCTGGACATTTTTAAAGGAAGCAATTGTGGTGTACAAAATACAAGAAAAAGAAAAAACAAAACAAAATATAAGAAATAAAGAAATATGAGAAATATAACTTAGCTAAGAACTCCTTTTAAAATGTATATGTAGCCACATTATATGTTGTAAAAACATTTTATTTTAATTTATTCCCATTTTAATGTATGAAAAATGTACAACAGAAGGACAGGATCTAAAAGTCATGTCCTTAAGAAAAAAGGAAAATCCAGCAAGGGCCTAATACAGAATTTGGGAGATGTTTCTGGCTCTTCAGCTGATCCATTCATAGTTAAAGCTTCATCAGAAATGGTCACAGTTCATGGGTGGTTATCAGGAGGCCATTCTTAACAAAGGGAAATGGGAATAAAAGGCAGAAGAATGCCAAATTAGACAACAACCAAATTTGTAATGTTTGCTAAACATTATTGTCAATAAGTAAGTAGGAGGTCAAAAGAGAGGTTAAACAGTGATTGTCTACAGCCATCTGTAAAACACACAGGAGGCTCTGTTGTGCTTTGAGGCTGCATTTCAGCTAGTGATGTTGGATTAATGATGTTGGACTTTACTTAATCCAGAAAAGTAAAGTCAGATTTTGGAAAGACTGTGATTTGAAACAGCTGCCACAGTCCCTGCGCCTGCCCGGTCAGCCCCGCGGCTACAAATATTTTGGTTTGGCTTTTGCTTTCTCGCGCGCGGTACTATCGCCCTGCCTGGGCGGAGCTCATGTTGGGCTCTCGCCTTCACCTACACACCTGCAGTTAATAACCCACCTGTGATTCATCACTTTGTTTGCTGGCCTCTTCATAAGGCAGGAGCGCTGAGCTACTCGTCGCTGGAATATTGAGTAACTCATGTTAGTAAAAGCTCGGCTCTGCAAACTTCTGGTTCTCCTAGTGCTAGCTTTGTAAATAGATTTCCTGGACCTGTCCCGAATCATGAACCTTGGATCCCCTGAGTGTGAGGAAGGAATTCCCCGCGAGCAGCGAGAGGAGCTGAGTGAGTGTGGCGATCCCGTTTCCACTAACCCAGTGGATCCCTGGAAACCCCCACCTTCCCCCCACCTGTATCTAGAGCACCTGGTGTTGCTTAATAAAGAACTGTGTAACTGTATTCCTCAGTCTACGCCTGAGTCCGTCCCGCCTGACAAAAGTTTCCTTTTACAGCATGGCAATGATCCCAAACATGTAATGCAGTAAAAGCATACACAGATAGAAGAATACACAACAGAACACTATCGGCCTCCCAAGAACCTGAAACTCAACATTATAAAAATAAACATTACATTGTTTCAAAAATTTAAGATTTTTTCCACAACTAAAGAACTAGGGCTGGGAATCGATAAGAGTTTAGCCATTCTGATTCCATTATCGATTCAATTCTCTTATCAGTTCTCACTGTTGTAATCATGATTGCTAAACAGAATTACAATATTACTATTTTGCAGACTGACTGCCTGCTATGTGGTCAAATGCTTTTGGATGTTGGAGGTTTTTCCCCTCTTTGTTGAGATCACTTTTGGGGTCATTTTTTTGGTTCTCAAAAGAGTAACGTATTACACATACTATACAGAATATTTTTATTACAGTAATGCAGTACATTACATCACTGTTTCTATGTAAAATGAACTTAAATATGTTGTCTCACAATTATAATTTAAGAATATAAACCTATCAGTTACAGTCCCACACACCAGCACAAATCCCTATCCTAATGAGGACATACATATTATCTTCCTCTCATTAGCTAAGTATGGTCACAAAGCAGAGGAAAACCAGTCTTTGTAACACAGTGCTTATATTGTAGAAACCTGAACAGGTAGAAACAGAGGATCATCATTTTTTTTAGCTGTTGAAGTTCAGGGTCTGGCTGCTGGGGTGAGATCAGCATTTGCTCAGATTTAACTTTACTCTGGATTCTTTGCTAGCTTAATGTTAGCATGCTGTCTGTGTGCTGCTTTCTGTCCTGGATCCAGTTTGCACTATGGCATCGTGCTCTCTGAACTACTGGGCACTGGTTCTTGATTCCCATCCGTGTATAGTTCCACAAAGGTTAGACTATTTGTACTGTAGACTTATTGGGTTTCAAATCTTAACCAAACAAGAGATTTCCTTAAAATCAGACTTGGACTTAGAGTTTTGTATTGTCATTGTGCAGTTTCTTGCACAATGAAATTGGGTAGGTGGACCACAAAGGTGCAAAGGTAAGAAGAGAAAACAATACACAACAAGGGGAAAACAAATAAATAAACAAAATAAAATAAAAAGCATACAAGTATACATATATGTGAGTGAAACTACATGGAGTATGCGTAAGAAACATTGAAACAGAAACATTATGGGTCTGTATAAAATGACTAGTGTTAATCAAAGTTAGTAATTTGTAGAAACAGTTTACAGAATTTAATTACTTGGCACAATTTAAAATATACCCTTTCTTTTGTTATGTAAAAACAACATTTAAAATCTGTTGTTGTCTGTGAAGGTTCTCAGTCATCCAGGTCATCGTAGTCAAAGGAGCTTGCAAAGAAAAGCGTCTGGACTTCTTTAAGTTGCTTGAAGACGTTTCACCTTTCATCCGAGAAGCTTCTTCAGTTCTAAGGTCAAATGGTGGAGAGTCCCAGATATAAACCTAGTGGGAGTAACCCCCCACAGAGGGACAAAAGGACCCCCTGATGATCCTCTAATCGCCTGAGCCAAGGTGTGAAACTGGGTGTGGGTCCCAATCAGCCAGAGTTTCGGGTGTGTTCATTGTGAAACCTGGCCCCACCTTATCATGCGAATTCCTGAGGTCAGATGGCCCAGGATGTGAGTGGGCGTTAAGGCGTCTGGGAAGGGATCTCAAAACTGGATTATAGATGGCAGAGAGTTGGTGTCGTAAACCCCCGCCTCTGTTCAAAGATGGTCGCTCACAGTGGACATAGATGGCTTCTTTCACTCCTCTTTCAAACCATCTGTCCTCTCTGTCCAAAATGTGAACATTGGCATCCTCGAAAGAGTGTCCTTTGTCCTTAAGATGCAGATGGACTGCTGAGTCTTGTCCTGTGGAGGTGGCTCTTCTGTGTTGTGCCATGCGCTTGTGAAGTGGCTGTTTGGTCTCTCCAATGTAGAGGTCTGAGCATTCCTCGCTGCACTGTACAGCATACACCACATTGTTAAGTTTGTGTTTTGGCGTTTTGTCTTTCTATTGTAGCCAACCTTTACACGGAAGAAGTGGAAAGGAAGGCTCTTGGCTCTTTCAAAGGAAGAGTACCCAGCCACTGGTACAGATATGTGGACGACACCTGGGTCAAAATCAAAACACAAGAAGTGGAATCCTTCACTGCGCAAATTAACGCTGTGGATAAAAACATCAAGTTCACCAGGGAAGACACAAAGGACAACTGTTTGCCTTTCCTGGACTGCGCCGTGCACATTGAAGAGAACGGCAAACTCAACATCGAAGTTTACCAGAAGCCCACACACACGGACCAGTACCTCCACTTTGACTCCCATCACCCTCTGGAACACAAACTTGGAGTAATTAGGACCCTACACCACCGGGCAGAACATGTTCCCTCTAAGCCTGAAGGAAAAAAGAAGGAACACACACATGTAAAGTAAGCACTCAAAACGTGCGGCTATCCTAAATGGGCGTTCTTAAAGTCAGCAAAGAGGCACAGAAAAGAAGACCAGACACCAGCGAGGGAGGATAAGAAGGACAGACGCAACAACATTGTCATCCCCTATGTAGCCGGCGTATCAGAGAAACTCAGGAGAGTTTTCTCCAAGCATGACATCCCGGTGCATTTCAGACCCAGCAACACGCTCAGACAGAAACTGGTTCACCCGAAAGACAAAACGCCATAACACAAACTTAACAATGTGGTGTATGCTGTACAGTGCAGCGAGGAATGCTCAGACCTCTACATTGGAGAGACCAAACAGCCACTTCACAAGCGCATGGCACAACACAGAAGAGCCACCTCCACAGGACAAGACTCAGCAGTCCATCTGCATCTTAATGATAAAGGACACTCTTTCGAGGATGCCAATGTTCACATTTTGGACAGAGAGGACAGATGGTTTGAAAGAGGAGTGAAAGAAGCCATCTATGTCCACTGTGAGCGACCATCTTTGAACAGAGGCGGGGGTTTACGACACCAACTCTCTACCATCTATAATCCAGTTTTGAGATCCCTTCCCAGACGCCTTAACGCCCACTCACATCCTGGGCCATCTGACCTCAGGAATTCGCATGATAAGGTGGGGCCTGGTTTCACAATGAACACACCCGAAACTCTGGCTGATTGGGACCCACACCCAGTTTCACACCTTGGCTCAGGCGATTAGAGGATCATCAGGGGGTCCTTTTGTCCCTCTGTGGGGGGTTACTCCCACTAGGTTTATATCTGGGACTCTCCACCATTTGACCTTAGAACTGAAGAAGCTTCTCGGATGAAAGGTGAAACGTCTTCAAGCAACTTAAAGAAGTCCAGACGCTTTTCTTTGCAAAATCTGTTGTTATGAGTAAAGATCTTTGGTGAAACCAGCCATCTGGTCCATACATTTTATCACTTTGATAACTAACCTAAAGGTGGATTTCCTTCTTATTACATTTCCACAAACAAATGACCAAGTTCAAACACTCACATTCTTTGCGTGTCTGGACAGAGACTTTGTCTGCGAGTGGTAGCGGTAGGACAGATTGTTCTCAACCCAGAGGTTCCTCAGCTATCTTCCTCCAGGCAGTAAGGAGGGAACCTGGAACACATCAAGACAGCCCAAAAAGGAGGGAACACCTCAAGGAAGCAGATCATTCAGCTCTGACAAGCTACCACAATTGTTCCACCTATAATTCAAGCACTTGCAAGAGCTTATTTAACGAGGAGACTAACGGGTATTAATTACTCACTGAGGGCTTACTTTGGACCAAAACAAATTGGACCCGCAGAACAAGTAAGTACATAATTAATGAGACTTCATTTACCTGATTAACATGTTTATATTTAAAGTTTGATTGAGAGTTTAGTAGGGATTTATTATAGGGTCAAGTTTGCCAGCAGCTCTGAAATGCTTTCTACTTTAAATATAACTTGGCAAGAGTGTAGTGTTGAATAAATAGAACTCAAATAAAACTGTCATTATGTGGGTTAGGAAACATTTTCTAAGGTCAAGGGTTTTTTTAATAACTGTTAAAACTATGTTAATCCCAGGGATGGTCCTTGCAAAACTACACCCAGTTCACAAAATGCTTTAACACTGTTTGAAATGTAAATAAACACAGAATTTAATGATTTGCAAATCTCATGAACCCATATTTTATTCACAATAAAACAACAAACATATTAAATGTTTGAATTGAGAAGAAACACAATGTTAAAAAAATATTAACTCATTTTAAATTAGATTTTTTGTAAATTGTACTATAAAAAACAATTGGATGAACATTTGAAAACTAATCAGGTTAACCGGCAACAGACTATTGAAATTCATTATCATCAGGATGTCCTAAAAACTCCATGAAAAGCCTGCATTTGATCCAAAATGCTGCATTTGATCCAAAGGCTTAATTTCTTCTTAGGAGAGATGTAGATTTGAGGAATAGATGGTTAAAGAGCACTGACAGGTACTAGCAAGAGAGAGCATATTTCTCTCATACTGGCTTCTCTTTATTGGCTCCCTGTTAAATCCAGAATCAAATTTTAAATCCCTCCCCTCACATACAAAGTGTTTAAATAATCAGGCCTCATCTTACCTTAAAGACCTCATAATACCATTTCACCAAAGTAGAGCACTTCGCTCTGACACTGCAGGCTTACTAGTGGTTCCTAACGCAAGTACACACACACACACACACACACACACACACACACACACACACACACACACACACACATTAGCCGCTTATCCTAACGCTAACCATCAAAAATGAATGCCTAATCCTAAACCTCAGCCTAAACCTAACCATAACCTAATTGGAAGCCTGACACTAAAACCACCTTTTGAGCCCAAACATTGCCTTCAAACCCGTAGGGATGGGCATTTTATCACCATAGGTGACTGCTAGTATAGTAAAGTAGAAGTAGAATACGAAACCTTTATATAAACAGCAGTCCATTTAACATTTATTTAGTTGTTGCAATCAACTCATTTAAATATTTCAGATCAACACAAACATTTTAATTATATTAAACAAAGGTAACCAAGGTAAATACAAAATACTTTCAAGTGATGATTTCATTTCTTAAGGATAAAAAGATATCCCCCTACAGCCTTTGGCAATTCAGAGTGGAAACATTTTGTTATTATCAATATTTCTTGTAACTTTGTAACTGTTCCAAGTGAATTGAGAACATCAGAGACATTAACTGTACCTACTGAGTAGCTACATTTCTGTTATACAACAAGGGAAGACCAAAGGGAAAGCCAAGCAATTGCTTAGTCAGCTCTTTTTCTTCAGTATATTGAGAACACAACACATCTTCTGCTAAAAAAAGAGCAAGTCATAAGGTTTCACTGCTGTCTGCAAAGCATGGGGAAAAAACTAAATCCTGGAGAAATCGCTTTGTGTGAAAAATAATCTTGAGCATTGAATCAATAAGATGCTCTAAAGACTTGCACCCTGCCATTACTTAACCCAACTTCTCTTACATTTACTAACAAGAATATGTATCATTAGTTCATCAAGTTTAATAAAACTAAAATTGAAAATTTGAAGAAAAAAAAAACTTTGTTGATGAAGATTTAGCAATTTTATTGTGTTTGTAACTGTATTTGCAACATTTGTAAATCTTCCAAAAGTTATTGTTTTGGAAGATTTTATAAGATGGAATTTTGTTTGGATATATGGTGTTATTAATAAGTGCTCTTATTAATGTAGCTTTATAAAAACTTTTGCTCCTGCAAAAGGAATTTAGTGTCTTTGCATGTGAGGCTAAATACTGAAGTCGTCACTTCGTGAACATGCAGGGGCAAGCCCGTCTTGTTGTCATGCATACAAAAGAAATGTTGGAATGTGGTAAGAACAAGAAAATGTTGGGAAAATTAAGAAATGATTTCATTAATGAAATTCCATCTTTTATACTTTGCCCCTTTTGAAGACAGAAAAAGAGCAATAAGTCTGGCATCAGCACAAATCTGTCCAAGCAAGATGAATATCAATATCAGGGCCTCAAACCTAACTGGTGTTTGTTTCCTTTTATGACAGATCTCATTCTTGTTACAAAATGTATGGAGTGAAACTGATCCATGAAACACAGCATTTTTTATTCCTGTTTGTCAGCGCAATGGCCCTGATATCCTCCTGTAGGTCCTTACCAAGGACAGACTACCCTATCCTTCCTGGCCATCACTTCATGTTCACGTGGAATGCTCCAACTGAACTGTGTAACATCCACTTTGGTATGCCCCTTGACCTCTCCTACTTCAGCGTTGTCAGCAGCACCCTGAAAACGGTGACCAACCAAAGCATCTCCATATTTTACATTGACCGCTTTGGCATCTTTCCCTATATTGACGAAGACACTGGAGAAATGCATGATGAAGATTTGCCGCAAATAACAGACATGCAGGACCACCATGACGATGCTGCAGATGACATCAAGCACTATATTCCCACCGATGGACCTGGCCTGGCTGTGCTTGACTTTGAAGAGTGGAGACCGCAGTGGATTCGAAACTGGGGAAGCAAATATATCTACAGAGAGGTTTCAATCGAAAAGGTCAAAAAGAAGAACACTTCACTTTCTGAAGATGAAGCAGAGGAAAGGGCAAAGATTGTGTTTGAAAGAGCAGCCAAGAGGTATTTTGTCCATCCAAATTGGGAAGAAACTGAGGCCAAAAAGACTTTGGGGTTACTACTTGTATCCTGACTGCTATAACTATGACTACAACCAGGACATGGTGGGCTTCACTGGAGAGTGTCCTGATATTGAGAAGCAGAGGAATGAAAATCTTTTGTGGCTCTGAAAAGAGTCCACGGCACTCTTTCCTTCCATCTACCTGGAGTTGGTCCTCAAAGACTCCTGGAAAGCTCGTTTGTTTGTTCGCCATCGCATCCAGGAAGCCATGAGGGTATCAACCCTCCCCCAAAGCACCTATTCAATCCCTATCTATGCCTACATAAGACCTGTGTACAAGGACAGCGTTGATGACTATGTGTCAGAAGTAAGACATCACTGCTCAACACACAGTATTGTATTACCTTGAGAAACAATTTGTGCTCTGTGTGCCTCACCAATCCTTGATGGAATGAAAGGTATCTGCCATCCAACATAGAATTTAGGGATGAACTACTTTCTAAGTACAAGGCTCTCATTCACAGTAAACTTTGTTCACTAACATCTTCCAGCACTATAGCTTAGGCTTCAGGCTATTCAAAAAACTTTTTTTTTCAGGCAGATGTTTTCCTCATCTTTATTCATTCTAATGTCAAAGTAGACAGTGAATCATGGAAAGCTACTTTAGCAGAGCACAGAGTACATGGAAACAAACAATTATGTTTTTTGTTTGTTTGCTTTTGTTTTTTGTTCTTATGTTTCAATTTTTAAAAGCCTTCAAAAGTGAAACCAGTATTAATTGTCCTGAAGCTACATTCTTTGTTATCCTTATCTTTTATTAGAGTTAAAACTTTTATAGTGTATTATTTACTCACTGGATTAAGCTAAAGCTTTAAGGGAACAACAATAAACATGGTTTGTTTACTTAATTTCCTATCAAATCTTCCATTATACTCAGGATTACACCCACGTTCCTGCACTCAGTCTTAAACAATGATTTCATAAAAACCTGTAACAATACATGACATTTAAAAACACACACACAAACACATGTTATCAGGGAATTAGGTAATTGCTACAAAGTATTTAGGGAATAGGCTTGTTTTAGTCTTATACATGAATAATGAGTTTCAACTATCAGTCAACATTACTCTGACTCTTTCTGTTCTGTTTGTGAGTCCTCTTCACACACTGAGGTTAATTATGGAGTTCCACAGGGTTCAGTGCTAGGACCAATTCTGTTTACATTATACATGCTTCCCTTAGGCAGCATCATTAGAAGACATAGCATACATTTTCACTGTTATGCCGATGACACCCAGCTCTATCTGTCCATGAAGCCAGATAGCACACACCAATTAGTTCGACTGCAGGAATGTCTTAAAGACATAAAGACCTGGATGGCCGCTAACTTTCTGCTTCTTAATTCAGATAAAACTGAGGTTATTGTACTCGGCCCTGAAAATCTTAGAAATATGGTATCTAACCAGATTCTTACTCTGGATGGCATTACCTTGGCCTCCAGTAACACTGTGAGGAACCTTGGAGTCATTTTTGACCAGGACATGTCCTTCAAAGCACATATTAAACAAATATGTAAGACTGCTTTCTTCCATTTGCGCAACATCTCTAAAATTAGAAATATCCTGTCTCAGAGTGACGCTGAAAAACTAGTTCATGCATTTATTACTTCCAGGCTGGACGACTGTAATTCATTATTATCAGGATGTCCAAAAAACTCGCTGAAAAGCCTTCAGTTTATCCAAAATGCTGCAGCAAGAGTGCTGACAGGGACTAGAAAGAGAGAGCATATTTCTCCTGTTTTGGCTTCCCTTCATTGGCTTCCTGTTAAGTCCAGAATTGAATTCAAAATCCTGCTCCTCACATACAAGGTCTTAAATAATCAGGCCCCATCTTATCTTAATGACCTTGTAGTACCATATCACCCTATTAGAGCACTTCGCTCTCGCTCTGCAGGCCTACTTGTTGTTCCTAGAGTATTTAAAAGTAGAATGGGAGGGAGAGCCTTCAGTTTTCAGGCCCCTCTTCTGTGGAACCAGCTTCCAGTTTGGATTCGGGAGACAGACACTATCTCTACTTTTAAGATTAGGCTTAAAACTTTCCTTTTTGCTAAAGCATATAGTTAGGGCTGGACCAGGTGATCCTGAATCCTCCCTTAGTTATGCTGCAATAGACGTAGGCTGCCGGGGGATTCCCATGATGCACTGAGTTTTTCCTTTCCAGTCACCTTTCTCACTCACTATGTATTAACAGACCTCTCTGCACTGAATCATATCTGTTATTAACCTCTGTCTCTCTTCCACAGCATGTCTTTTATCCTGTCTTCCTTCTCTCACCCCAACCGGTCGCAGCAGATGGCCGCCCCTCCCTGAGCCTGGTTCTGCCGGAGGTTTCTTCCTGTTAAAAGGGAGTTTTTCCTTCCCACTGTCGCCAAAGTGCTTGCTCATAGGGGGTCATATGATTGTTGGGTTTTTCTCTGTATCTATGAAGCGCCTTGAGGCGACTTTTGTTGTGATTTGGCGCTATATAAATAAAATTGAATTGAATTGAAAATTGAATTGTGCAGTTTGATCTGGTTAACACCACTGGAGAAGCTGCTGCTCTGGGTGCTGCTGGCGTCATATCTTGGGGAGACATGAATGTCACAGACACAGAGGTAGATTGTACTTTTGATAGGAAATTGGTTGCTTTTAGGTATCTTTCATGCAAGACTTCAATCATAACATTTTAATCAAATGTTCCAATATCCCACAACCCTGCAGGACTCTTGCTTTGATGCACAACATCACTTGGAGCAGGTTATAAACAGGTACATTGTGAATGTTTCCACTGCAACACGCCTCTGTGGTGATGCACTTTGCCAGGGCCAAGGTCGCTGTATAAGGAAGCACTGGGATGATGACGTGTTCCTTCATCTGCACTCATGTCACTACCAGATCAAGCAGCAACACCGGGGTGGACCTTTGACTGTGAGCGGTGGTCTCTCACAAGATGACATCAACTTGTTCGACAAAAACTTTGACTGCATGTGCTATACTGAAAAGCCATGCCGGTCGGTCATTACGCTCAATGTCATTCACGACGCAGTCATCAACACAAGGAACCGCACTGCTGATAGGACACACTCCATCCTCCATGTACATTTATATTTGTGTGTCTTGGTGTGGGTGTTTGTGAGTGAGTAAGTGAGTGTGTTTGCCTTTGCCTCCGGTGGATAGACGATCATAAGTTTGTTTAAAGGAACTTTTTATTTCATTTCAACAGCCTTCTTTCATAAAATATGTCTAAACTAAAAAAGGGTTAAAATGGACTTAACCTGTGTTTTTGTGATTACCTGTCAATTATATACCGATAATTGACACCAAAGATCAGAAAGAACTGGGTATATCCTGTGCCATGTTCCATAATGGCTCTTATCGTACCACAAGAGGTCACCACAGTAGGAGTTTTTACCAGCACAAAATTCACAACCAAATACTGCCTTATGCTATTATTATTAGGCATTTACACAATAAAAGCCTCCCAAAATTTAATCAATAAAAAATGCAACATTGTGATGCTAAAATTAACAACCTCAGGCCCTGCTACTGGCCCTCGCATTGGCTCTTATCTGCTGTGGTACTTAAAGCCAGCTGGTTAATAAAAAAACTATGATAACAATTATCAGCTGCAACTAACATAATTTCTTTGTCACTGTACTAGTGAGTAGTGAATATAACATGCTTAGCATTAGGATTTTTGAACAATTTAGTGGCAGGTGTGTTTTAATAACAGACACAGGTGGTGCTCTTTCTATGACACCAACTTAAGCAACCCCCTTTTCTATCTGAAAAAAGAACATCATTTTATTTCCAAATCAAAATTTTTTGCACCTCTTAAAAAGATATGCATTACAAACAACTGGAATAAGCAAGACATTCAACTGAATTTTAATGAGGTCCAGAAAGGGCATTTTTCTTGCACTGAAAAATAAAGTTGCATGCAAAAATACGCATGCTAAAAATTCTACAATTCCATAAATGTTTCTGCCATAAAAAACAGAAAGAATTACTACTGTGGTATTTCAACCCTAAGTGTTAGAAAAGATGATCACTTATAATAGTGGGAGATTTGAGTTAAAAGTGCTCATATTTTACAGGAAAAGTTTAACTGGGATGCAGAGTGGAAGACTATTACCACACTCACATCCACATGTTAAACACAGGGCTACAGCTGGTTAGATTAGCTTACCATAAAGACTGGAAATAAGTGGAGACTAACCTGCCTCAATACAATGATTCAAAACGTTAAAGTGACAACAGGATGCATTGTCCGCTGTAAAAATGTGCTGTATTGTGGTATGTGCAGAGTGCAGTACTGAGACATTCACTCATTGTTTAGTTGTGTGAATAACTGAATTCCAGGGCACAGTGACATTTTATGTTAGAACACATGTTTGGCTTCTGTTCACGTCCTCTCATCTATATTCAGGAGTGGTCAGCATTCAGAAGAATTCAGTATCTGCCTGCCTGTTGTGGGCTGCATGAATATTTTATGTCTGGGTTCTCTTCCTGGTTTCTGCTGTGATTTAAAAGTTTAGCAACCATTTGAAATTCCGAGCTTTTTCCTTCTTTGTTTTGCTTTGTTTTTTTCTTTGATTCTTACACAGTTAATTAGAATGTGATCAGAAGTAAACTGCTGTAGAAAAACAATAGGCACTACTTTTTTATTACTTAGATTCAGATGAAATTACATAAAACAATACTGTCATCAGTCATCATACTTATCGGTGATTTGCATATCACCTTAATGTTGCAGCTAGATTATACACTGCTGGTTAGCTTTATATATAAAAATACATCTCATAGTTTTACTAAATTTGGATTTAAAGACTGTAAAAAAAAAAGAAAAAAGAAAAAGGAACAACTAAACCAGGGGTCCTGTTCTCCTCTTCACTGGTATCTCAGCACTGGTGTACTTATCTTACAGGTGCGTCTTTAACATTTGAACTAGAGCTCCTTAACAGCTGACAGACATTAATGATCAAAAACATAATACTGAATCACAGTGTAACAGCTGTCCTCTGAAATCTAGCTAAGTGACCTTACAATTACATGCACAGACATAATCAAAGGATTGGGTACATAACTACTTTGCAGCTTTGTGCAGTGATTTACACAGTCAGACAAATTCTGCGACTATTTTAGTCATTTTAAAAAGTAAACAAATACATCCAACACTGTTAACTAAACCTCAGCATAGGGTTAGGTGTAGAGGGGAAAGTTGAACAAGACAGATGAACATAATTTCGTCACTCTTTGGTGATACTATTTCCACCGTGAGGCCTCACTGTACATGTATAAACTGTCAAAAAAGAACTGATCCACAGTCTCTTCCTGGTAGAGCCGTCACCCTTTGTGCTTTGGCAGTCTGGTCCCAGCCTGGCCCAGCTTGGCTCAGCTCAGCTGCCTGTATAATCTGTTCTGTCAGATGGAAACTGTCGTCCGGGGGTAATAAGAGCTTTATTGTCCTGATTCTTCTGCTTTGTTGGGGATTGCAGAGCATTTCTAGGTCACTGGCTGTGACTGAATGTTCTGCTGACCATACTGATGCTTCACTGAGGAAACGCACTCGCTTCCCATGCTGATCCTACCCCACCCTTTCACCCAGCACTTTTGGGGGAACACAATTAGAAATCCAGGTTCTGCAGCCAGATTGCAATTTACCAAAGGATCACAGCTTCTGTTTTCTGTCAGAGCAGATATATTATGGATACTGACGCACAATTAATAGGCTCTTTCATTGTGATAATTGGGCAGAAAGGCCCCATGATCATTTCCCCCACTTTTCTCCTCGTAATTATCTTCTTTCACCCTGTTCTCTTTCAGATAGGTTAAGCACACATTAATGTTCCCACGTTAGATTTGGATGCTACAACCAGAGGTATCAGTTATTCCTGATGATCGTAAGCTATTTAGCAGTATCTTGCATGTAAAAATGTGAACCTAATATATAACACTGAAACTGTAGCTAAATGAAATGTTTTTGTTAAAAACTGGAGCCAAAGTTCAGCTAAAAGATTACAAATTGTGTTGCAGTGGTCACTAAGTCAGATTAGGCAATTATCAAGTCATAAAATTTTGGCTGTTCCTGACTGAGACCCAAAAAGTTACCTGTCTTTCACAAGGTATGAGGTCCTATAGGAGGCTGTGATAAAAACTGATGCAGTTTTTATGCAGTTTGTGTGGTACAGACTGTGTGATATTATTTGATTTCACAGATCAGTCTAGCTGTCAAGATTAATGCTCTTTTGATTTGTTAAAGCAAGCAACAACCTGCAGGCTCCCAAAATGAGTCATTCTCCATAGACTTGGATGTCAAAATGTCATCTTTACTACGTTTGTGGTCTTATGTGGTATTTTTTTCACTCTCGGTCTGAAAGTCTCCATTTTTTTCTTTCTTTCGCAATCCCAGAAGCCCATTCTGCCTTGATTAGTGCACATAATCTCACTATTGTGACACCTCTAGCTAAACTCTTCCCAGGCGTCTGCTATAACCAGCTTTGTTGAAGCATGTACCAAACATGCTGCTAGGAAGGAATTATGCAAATGTGTTCCATGGGAAAAAACATACCAAAAGAAAGCCTGCCAATAAGGCATATCAGGCAGTGGGAGAAAGTCTCTTTGGCCTTTGCAACTTTGCAAATGTTTTACATATGAAGCAAAAGCTTTAATACTCCAAAGGAAAGAGGAAGCCCCGGAAAGCATAACATGGTCTCTCTTTGTGTATTGTCATTCAAAGCAGCAAGTGGTCCTGAGGAAATAATGAAACAACTAGATTTAACACAGCCTAAAACAAGAATTCAGATTGTTGAACAAAACACCGTCTGCATACATATTTCAGTGTCCAGAAAATATTCCTTTTAGCACGATTAGTGTAACCAACAGGTTCTTATGATAAGAGCATGGTGGAACCTGGGCTATTAGTGTTAATGTACAAAACAAATACAGTTAAACATTCATCGATCCATCCATTCATTCTCTTCTACTTATCCAATTCAGGGTCGTGGTGGGGCAAGAGCCATGCCATAGGGAATGAGGTAGGGTACACCCTGGGCAAGTTGTTAGGCAGTTGCAGGGCCAACAGAGAGAGAGCGAAAGGCATTGATACATACATTCACACCTAAGAGCAATTTAGAATTAACATACTGTAATCCTTAGATCAGACCTTCCCAAAGTGTGGGGCCCGCCCCCTAGGGGGGGCACAGAGCCATGGCAGGGGGGGCGCGGGATGAAAAGGGGGGGAGAAAAAAACAAAACGCTTGGACACTGCTAGCACGGGTGCCTACAGAAACACAAAGCAGGAGATGAAGCATCGCTGAATATGTTTCCAAACCAACTTCATTCTAAGCCAAAGACTAGAAAATATGGTGAAGCATATCTTCCCTTTGGCTTCACCTGCACAAGTGCCAAGGTAGGTCTCCCCTGCAGAATTGGTTTTCCCTTCGTCGGGAGCAGCGCTGGGCTCTTCAAATCACGGACAAACAGTATCCCACATTCTTGATTTTTAGTTCACAAACACTTGTTGTAATGACTAAACTACTCCTGACATTTTGGAGATATACATAGTATACTATACTTTATACAGTAAAGTTACAGCTGGATACAAATAATATCAGGCTGATCCTGCCACGATTTGTTCCTCCGGTTCAAATCACAGACAAACAGTATCCCACGGTTGGTTATGTTTTTAAACCCATTTTGCACAGAGAGGCATTTTTTTGAAAAATGTATTGATAGCAATGTTGAATATTATTACACAGGAAAAAAAACAACTACACGTAAAATAATTTCACCGTGACGCCTCTGCCTTTGTAAATGGAGGGACAGTAATTGCTTGTGTATATGTAAGCGTGTAAAACCTGCAGATAGTCAGATTAACAGTATTTTGTCTCTATCTGCCATTCTGCAATTCATCTCATGTAAACAGTAACGTGGCGCACAGCGTGACGTGAAAAAAGGCACATACCTTTGACGTTGCGTGACGAACTCTGTATTCCTCGTCCACACGTAAACGCAAAAAAGGAGTTTTAAAAAAATCTCAGTTTTCGGTGATTCGAAACGTCGTTTACGTGTGGACAAAACAGCTGCGTTTTCAAAAATACCAGTGTAGGTGCAGACGTTAGCGTAAAAGAGTTAGTAGTTTATTTTATTACGACATGTAATTTATTGCTGATTACTTGTATTTGCTTAATTGTTTACTAAATGTTTGAGGTGTGAAATAAACCGCAATGGAGCAAAATATGGGTGTGTGTGGTTGGAGGATGTGTGCGCGCGTGCGTGCGTGGGGGGGGGGCAACACTTTTCTTGTAAAACAAAGGGGGGCCCAGCAAAGAAAGTTTGGGAACCACTGCCTTAGATGCATGCTAGCATTGGGTGGTTCATTTTTAGCATTTAGCACTACTATGTTTTCCACTGTCTAACAGAGGTGCTTGTTATGTTCATATTCACAATCACTGTTGATGTTTCCCAGTTATCACATTAACTTTGGCTAAAGGAACTTTTAACTGGACTTTAATTTAAAAGGGCCTTTTGTATTGTGTTTTCCTATTTCTCTTGACAAGTGAAAAACATCTGCAATTCATGAACTCTCTGGTTCCACAAACATCAGTTTGAGGCGAAATCCTGAAACATGTCTTTTATAGCATCCCTGGAAATTCAAAATTTTCACATCTTGAAGTTTCTCTTCTTTGTCTCTTTGTTCTCTGGATGTGGAAGCCAGCAGCAGACTGTGCCAATAAGTTTCACATCAGTCAGCAGACTTATAGTTTTTTGTCTTTAGGAGTTTGTTAGCTTAGCTTAGCTCATAACAACTTGCTAGCAGCATGGCCTCTTCACATGCCGCTCCTTCTGATCATTGTGTTGGTTTGTTTGTTTAGTTACTCTTAGACTCCTTTAGTAATAACAATACTTGTAACAAATGTAGCCTGTTTGCAGCTCTGGAGGCCAGGATCACTGAATTGGAGACCCAGCTTCACACCCTTGAAAATCCCATAGCTAGCCAGACCCCTGTAGCCAGCTCAGCTAGAGGCAGCATAGCCCCCGTTAACTCTCCCATGGTAGATGCCACCCACCACTTTAATCACACTCTAGATCTTGTTCTAACATATGGCATTTTAACATTTAACAGTATTTCCTGAAAACTCTCTTTTATCTGATCATTTCTTAATACATTTAAATTTACAATAATGGCAACAGCAGTGGGGAAAAGACTTCATCACAGTGGATGTCTTTCTGAAAGTGCTGCAATTAAGTTTATTTTATTATTATTAAGTTTATTTTATGCCCATTTTGTTAATAATTTTACTTCTTCACTACCTACGACTCTGAATACTGTAGCTCCTGTGAAAAAGAAAGCAATGGAAGTACTTGACTCCCTGGTATAATTCTCAAATGCACACCTTTAAAAAGTCAAAGCTCTGTTGAGCCAAGCATTCCTTTAACATTAACTATTAACAACTTCATGAATTTCTTCACAAATAAAATTTTAACCACTAGAGAAAAAAAATACTCATGGCCATCTCCAGATATAACATTATGTACAGCTACTTTCAATACCATTGATATTTATTCAGGTCTGTTAGAGCAAATTCATTTGCTTGTATGCATGAAGCCAGGGTGATGGGTACACATAAAATCACCTGTGTAAATGAAGTAAAGAGCAGAGCCAGTCATTAGATACATTTGAACACTGCTATCTCAAATAGATTAGGGAGATTTTAACTGCATTGTGTTTGCTCTATAACCAAGACAAAAAAAAAAAAAAAACAGAAACATGGAACTGGCAATTTGGCAGCAAGCCCTGTCTTGCATTAAGGAACTTCATGTTTTTTCATAGTTTTTTATGATAGTTAGCTTTATGGCTGTTTTGCTTAAGACCACCAAACTTCTTGTGCTTTGCAAAATCCTGGATAAGTAGTTTGGTTACTTTGGAAGCCTGGCTCCCCTCCACCAGTCAGAGGCAGCAGTTCCAGCCCTCCGGGGATATCTTTCTTATCCCAGAAAACAGCCCTGGGAGCAATTGGGAGAAGGTCAGTGAGCAGCTTGTTCAATACTGAAGCCTGTGTACCCATCACCCCTTTGTTTCTGAATGAATGGTGCTGTCTAGTTACTGAAGCAGCAACAGGGGCTGCCAGCTTCATTTACAAAAGCCTTAAACATGCACATTTTGTGCCAGAGAACAAATCAAAGGCAAACTGATGATTAGAGAAGAATTTGGTTTACATGAAAAGAGCCTCATCAGGATCATTCTGCTATGAACACAATTAAACAAGAATGTTATGCCATTAGCAGAGGACACAAATGCTATAAATACAAATTCACTGTTAATTGAAATGATGAGATGAAAGTAAAGATTTTTAAGAAAAAAAAACAACTTTTGGGCCAACAATGAACCACTGAATCATAATGAAATAGTTCACATTTACTAAGTTTGGTGAGCCCCACATTTTCCTTTTAGTTTCACCATCAGGTTAATATCCATACTTCCCAATGCTTGAGTTCATATGAGAATAGATCTAAAATGATCCCATGTTGGATTACAGCTAATCAACAGACTTTATATAAGATTGACATACATTTTTTGTCACGGTCCGGGGCAGCGGCCGTGTGGAGAGTGGAAGGAGGACCCAAAACGCAGCACTTATTCAGATGTGAGGGTGATTTATTGTTAATAACAAACACAAAGTGGAGATGACAAACAGAACTAAGGACGAAACTAAACTGGGATAAACTACACAGAGGAGTGGGAAACCTGAACATGAACATGAACATGAAGGGAGAACAGCAGGGAGAACACGCAGAGGATTACACCAGGTAGGAACACAGACGACGCGACGAGGAGCAGAGGAAATCACACGCTATAAATACACCAAGAGACACTGGGAAATCACACACAGATGGGGGAAACAGCTGGACCTGATTAACCTGACGAGACAGGGGAACACTAACACCAGGGACCAACAGAGGGAGCACAAACCCAGAACCCAGTGTCTAAAATCCCAAACACAAACCATCCCAAAACAGCCGTGAATAATAATGAAAGTAATAACAATAAGTACATAAACATAAAGTCACTGAGTCATGGTCGCAGGACCATGACATTTTTGGTCTGAAAAATGAAGCCAATGTGCAAGTGCTCTAAACCTTCTTTCCAATGGCCATCAGATTCTATCAAAGTAAACTAATGAGTACAAAGTCTCAAATGCTTTTTTCAAGCCTTATGAAATAAAGTTTGCATAAAAAGTAAGGAAATTTGTGTGATTTTTGTTTTAACAATGTTTCTGTCATGATCCCTCTGTTCTCCCTGTATTTCTGCCAAAGTTTGTTTTCCTCTGCCTCTGTTTTTATATCTGTTCTCTGCTTTTTCAGATTCCCACTCTTGGCTCCACACATCTGACAGTAATCAACCAATTGCGGCCCATGAGCTCGTCAGAGGCCCCTAGAGAGATAGTTACATGGTGAAACTGTAACTGTTTAACTGTGAATGAGCACAAGCGCGCTCATCCACACAGGTGTTCACTGACACACTATCTTCCTTGGCTGCTGCCTCTAAGCATGTTGTTGTTACCGCATTGTTGGTCTTGTGTGCCACTCAGTACTGTTCAGTATTTGTTACTTAAGGTTATTCATCCTTATCTCGGTTGTTGCTGTGGTTTTCCTAGTGTGTTGTTCCTTTTTGCTTGTTTTCTTTTTTTTTCCCAGCAGGAAAAAAAGCAGATTTTTAGTGTCTTTTCTCTCTTTCCCTCTTCTCTTCTGTTGATCTTTCCCTCTCCTTTTCTTGAACTTTCGCTTTCCTGTACCCTGGTCCTGTCTGTTCCGCTTGAAATTCCTTAAAAGCTAAATATTTATTTATTTAAATAAATAAATAGTAAAGATCAATCAAGTGAACTACTATGACAAAACCGTAATGATCCACTTGGGAAAATAAAATCTGACATTTTTATTGGCCTTCAGACAATAATTCTAATTTCTACTGTGCCGAACGGGACAGGCAACAACTGAAAAAAATAAGAGGGACCTAAAATCTGTAGGCCCTGCCTCCCATTCTACTTTTAAATACTCTTGGAACAACAAGTCAGCCCGCAGTCTGAAAACTTAGTGCTCTAATGGGGTGATATGGTACCACGAGGTCATTAAGATAAGATGGGGCCTGATTATTTAAGACCTTGTATGTGAGGAGCAGGATTTTGAATTCATGCTGGATTTAACGCAGAGTCAATGAAGAGAAACCAATACAGGAGAAATCTGCTCTCTCTTTCTAGTCCCTGTCAGTCCTCTTGCTGCGGGATTTTGGTTTAACTGAAGGCTTTTCAGGGAGTTTTTGGGACATCCTGATAATAATGAATTCCAGTAGTCCAGCCTGGAAGTAATAAATGCATGGACTAGTTTTTCAGCGTCACTCTGAGACAGGATATTTCTAATTTTAGAGATACTGCACAAAGTGAAGAAAGCAGTCCTACATATTTGTTTAATATGTGCACTGAAGGATATATCCTATTCACAAATGACTCCAAGGTTCCTCACAGTGTTACCGGAGGCCAAGGTAATGCCATCCAAAGTATGTATAATGTAAACAGAACTGGTCCTATAGCACCGAACCCTGTGGAACACCATAATTAACCTAGAGCATGCTCTAATTGTTGTAATAAAATGTTATTGAGAACAGTATCAAACGCTGCACTGAGGTCTAGCAGGACAAGCACAGAGATGAGTCCACTGTCAGAGGCCATAAGAAGATCATTTGTAACCTTCACTAAAGCTGTTTCTGTGCTGTGATGAGCTCTGAAACCTGACTGAAACTCTTCCAATAAGCCATTCCTCTACAGATGATCTGTTAATTGTTTTTCTGATCACTCTTTTAAGAATTTTTGAGATAAAAGCAAAGTTGGAGATTAGCCTATAATTAACTAAGACATCTGGATCAAGTCATGGCTTTTAAAGTAACGGTTTAATAACTGTAAGCTTGAAGGCCTGTGGTACATAGCTGATTAATAGAGATAGGTTGTTCATATTTAAGATTGAAATATTAATTAATGGTAGGACTTCTTTGTGAGTCCAGCATTACTCACAAGTATTAATGATTGTAGTGAGGCCTACTGTAACTTACAGGTAACCTGCATTACACAGTATTTACACTTGAAACAGCACTTACGCTAAAATATTTATGTAAACATAAAAACTTTTGTTTTATAGCCTAAAACAGCCTAAATAAAATGAGTAACAGGAGTGCCACTGCCTCCATGTTAATACATTTAACCTGCTACTTCAGTGCAACACAGAGAGTGGTATTTTTCCTGAAATGAAGAAGTCATTTATGTTAACAATAAGGAGCATTTTGATTGGTGTAAATACGGCCTAAATGTGAAAACATCTTTCAGCCCATGTCAAGAAACACCTCTGTATAAGCTCATCATCATCTTCAGTGCTGCAATCAGCAGTGTACGTGTTGGAACATATTTTCTTTTTTGAAGTTTTACTGATGTGTTTAGATTTGTTTTCATAGGCACGAACAAGGAAAGTGACTTTGAAATCAGTGCCTTCAAAGCATTGTGCAGTTTTACAACAGTACTTACACTGCCTGGTAAGGGGAACTGCTTAAAGGACAAAAGCAAAGTAAAAAAAAAAGTATTGGGGTGCACTTTAATTTAATTAAAATATTAATTAGAAACATGTATTAACAAAATTAAATTAAGAGTAAGAACTTCACTAGAAGAAGAAACTGCCTACAGTCTTTTGTTTACTGACTGCACTGTTTCAGGACAAAAAGACCATCAGCAACAACTTATTGTCTTAGCATAAATGAAGCTAGATGTGCAGTTTGTAGCACTGTAACACTATTCACTGTGCCGGCCCAGCTGAGAGACAAACTCCCTAACACGAAGCATGGACAATGGCGTGCTCTGTCCACGTTAGTTGCATGGTGACGATGATGACTAAATTATGGTGAGAGAAAAAACAGCTGAGGGTTGTGCTGAATGTGATGCAGCAAATAAACTATCAGAGCAGTTTTTTGAGGGAAAAAAAACTTTCATAATAAATTATATTTCTGATTTGACTTTTCAGTTCTGTCTGCTTTCTGTTCATGTTTTAAGGAGGTTCAACTGTTAACTGGACTGATTGCAATTCTGAGTAAACGAGTTCAATTTGAACTGCAGCAACAATAGTAGCTGTGTGCTCTGGATGTATGGCAATGACGTCTCACACTCTACTTCTATCCTTCACTTAGAAATGTTTTCTTGTCCTCCAAGTGTTAAAGCTCTACGAACTGCTAAACTTTGACAAAAGTCTAATCTTGTCAATCTTTTGCAGCATCGCACTATCAGCGAATCCCTGAGCTCCTGCAGTGACATATTATTAAAATGCCTGTAAAGAGCAACGTGCTCATACAGTCATATCTTAAGTCAGTTAGGTGCACATTAAGCCAGACTACACTTTGGTTGCATTTTGGCACCTCTCGATCTTTGTTGCGCAGCCCGGTTGACCAAGCCACATCACTACCTGGCATCACTACATTTAAATGTGCCAATAACTTGACTGAACTCAGGCTCATAGCAGCTAAGTACCATTCTAGGAACTAGTCTCTGGAAATCTGCAAGATGAGATTAATTTCTCAGTAGTGAATTTTGGTACAAATTTTTTTAACTCATCAAAAGAAACATCAAATCCAAAGGAGTATGCTACAGCCAACCTCAACTTTGTGAAACAAAAATCATGTTTGAAAAATGTTACCATGTGGAGAAAGCATTTATTCAGTAACATTATTTCTGAAGACTGCAGAAATTTAAATGGAGCAGTTCAGTAATAAGTGAGGGCTTATAGAAACACTGTACTCTTATATGTACTCTTACAGAAACATTACCTGTTTTTTTAAAGGGCTTTGTGTTTGATCACAGCTCAGGACTAGGGCTGGGTATCGTCACTGATTTCTAGAATCGATTCAATTCCGATTCACAAGGTCCCGAATCGATTCGATCCATGATTCGATCCAGTTCAATTCGATTCGATTTGAATTGGGGAAATTTTGCCTCAGAGAGTCAGAAATATTATAATTCAGATCATACATCAGTACATTTCCATATTTTTATATCTATAAAAAGAAAGCTGAGACTTTATCAAAGGTGTGAGCATCACAGCAGATGCCTTTGTGTCAAAGTAGCTGAAGATAAAACACAGAAAAACATGAAGGCGACTTTCTTGGCCTGGGATTTTATAAAAATATTCTGCAGTACATCAAAAACGAAAGAAAACCATTAATCAACATATGAACATTACCTGATGCTGCTGAAGTGAAGCAGAGCAAAGTTACAGAGGTTTGATTAGAGACACAGCTAAGCGTTTTGCAATTTTGCATAATTTTAAAAAGTTTAAATTTGTTCAGAAGCCTGTTGAACAGCAGAAATGAGGCTTTGTTTTTGGAAGTAAGTAAAAGGAAAAATAACAGTGTCTGACAGCGCTGTAAACAACGGTAGACTTGTGCATAGTAGGCAAGCGAATAATGCAGAAAACAGATTTTTAGACGGGAAACTGTTCTTGAAGTACACTGAGTGGGATTTTATCGTGGTGGAAGCAAAACAGCAAAAGTCAGAGGGAATTCATGACGATGTTTATGTGAAGCGCAGTTTGGAGCTTCTTTTGCTGCTGGTTCGGTCAATATTGTTTGGAGAGAGATCAAACTAACAGTTTTACAATCAGCGCAAAAAGGGCGTAAACACAAAGCGCGGACCCGCCGAAACATCAGAATCAGCGAGCTGTCGGCTTTCAGCCCCGACTGTCCGTGCCGTCGGGTGAGAAAGGCGACATCTCACTGATTCTGATCCGTCAGCGCTTTGTTTTTACGTCTTTGTGCAGAATCCGTGTTCCTGCTCTCATTTACTGTTTTAGCTGTTTGGTGGTTGTTGAAATCTTGTGAGGTTTCACCTGAGATTCTGGCATTTCTCAGGTGAAATTTATTTCGGCCAAAATAAATTTATATTAAAAAATCGATTCAGGATTTTAATGAATCGATATCACGTTATCCAAGCCAGAATCGATTTTAATTGATAAATCGATAATCAAAACCTACCCTACTTGGGACCACACTGAAGTGACTATGTGGAAATTTGCTGCACAAAAAAGACAATATCATATTCAAACCATACTCCAAAGATATGTATTTTTTTCTTTTATTAATGTGATATTTCATTTTGTAAAAAACAACAACCCCAAAACAAAACAAAACAATAAAAACTAAAAATTGAATGTTGCATGAATTTCATGGAAAATGCTTTTTAATGAAATCTTTATTCATACTAAATTATAATTTGGTTACAGTTTCTTAAAAGGACCGTTTGGAGAAAGGGAACTGACTACTATATAAATTTACTTCAAATTCAATTGAGTTTTATTTGTGTGGCATCAAATTACAACAGTGGTTGCCTCAAGGCACTGTATATTGTAAGGTAGAAACCTACAATAATATAAATACAATCTTAAAATCTTTCTTTGAAAGGTTAGTGGCCAATTAGGGGTTGCAGAGGGGCTCCAGCCTATCCCAGCTGCTAGAGGATAAGAAGTGGGGTATACTGTGGACAGGTCACCAGTGTGTCAAAGGGCCAACAGACATGAAGTCTATTTCAATGTAAATTTCTTTAAAAAAAATAATTATATACTTTTCTATAATTAACTACAATTTTTGACAGAAAGAGAAAAAAAACAGTTGTGACTGACTATATTTAAAACATCTAGGTACTGCACTAACTGTTACTAATGTCTGTACCACAGAAGGAAATGCTGGTGGAGCTAAAACAGCTGCATATTTACGTGAAAACATTTCTGCACAACCACGGGTAAAATTCGCTCCTCTGGCTTTGAAAGTTAAACTGTGCGGAGGAGAATTACAAAAGTATCTGTAAACAAATTGAATTACGGCACAAACTCTCGTGACATCAGAAATGTACCAACCATGTCTTGTTTCAGATTTTGTAAACAGTGACAAAAAGTAGTTTACAACTGATCTCAGATTCAGTAAAAATACCAGTGAGTTCATTAAAAATGCTGAGGTTTTTGCCAGTGGCTAATACTGTTCATTCAAATATAGAAAATCTTTTAACAGTTAATAGATAGAGAGCAGGTTCATTCGGTGAGTCAGTAAACATAAGCGTGTTCAAGAGTTTGGGGTGTTTTAAAAACAAACAAACAAAAAACTATCTGCTGATCCCATCAGATGAAGCTCAGTCTCAGGGTCTGTGTCCACAGGAGCCAAACATTCCTTTCACTGCAGCCATTCCAGCCCTGCCGTACATCGGGTTGTTTTAGACAATTCAGGGCGTTTGGTGTAACACCTCTCATAATGGAACAAACTGTAACTAACTACTTAATATATAGAATGTTCATTTTATATATAGTTGTATGTCCTTTGAATTATCTCAGATATTTTAGAAACAAGTTTTTGCTAAGCTTTTGAATTGAATGTTTGTTTGGGTTTAAAATTGGGGAGACAAGGTGTCTCACTCAGGTGTAGCTCCACTCTTAGACACTGTAGGAGAGAGCGCTTGTCAATAATCTATCATATCATCGCATCGTACTTCCCCTCTCAAGCGTCGAGTGCTGGAAAGCAGGGTCAACCCTTGCGTGCAAAATCATAGCTATGGATTGGTACAATGGCAATGTTGATTATTGACCTCAGTAGTTTGTCCCCACAGCAGAGTAGGTGGCAGAGGTGGATGCTTCCCTGCGGGTGGTATTGAATGGCGACAGCTCAAGCTCGGTGGTGGTGCACTCATTGTCAATGTTGCTAGTGGCAGTGGTGGGGGAGTGGGGCGGGCCACATTCGTCGCAGCAGCAGCAACAGCAGTCCAAGAAGGCTCTGGCAAATGGCTGGCATAGACAAAACAGCAAAACGGGCGTCACAGCCGATTTGCAAAAGAGCATCATCTGACTGACAAGGTGCAGAATGTCCAGGGCTCTCCTGGGAATGGTGGCCGCCATATACACATTAATGATGTTGCAGATGTTCTCTGGAATGATGCAGAACCCATAGAGGATGGCCAAAGCTAGCACGGCACAGTTCATCTGGCTTTCCAGCTGAAGCTGCTTCTTGCCCCCACGGACACAGGCCCACTCGGCGTTGCGGATCTTGCGGGCAGTCGCTAGTGAGCTGCAGATGGTGAACAGCGTTGGCAGGCAGAAAAAGCAGCCAAAGTACCACCAGAGGCGTGCACTGTTGTAGGTGAGCCCCAAGACATAGAGTGTGTCCGGGAGGTCTGTTGAGATGCGAACTACACAACGTTCACATGGTGTCACATCAGGTGGCTCGTCGTCCTCAGTGACCAGCTGTCTGATCAGCAGCTCAGGCAACGCCAGCAGCAAAGCGCCCACCCAGATGACCGCCAGCTTTGCAGTGGTAGATGCCCAGTTCTCGATCATCTCATAATAGATCTGCACGTTGGTGGCTGCCCGGAAACGATCAATGCACAGAGCACACAGTGTGAAGGTTGTGATCCCAAGAGAAACCACCTGGGAGAAAGGCTAGAATCAGGTTAAAAGTTAAAAGTACAATTTCATAACTGTAACAATTATGTGAAGTAAAGTAAAAATAAAAAGTACTTTAGACCAGAATTTGTCTCTAACAATGTTAGCATTAAATTCAAATAAATCTAAAAAAAAATTAACCATGATAATATATCAGAAATGTGTCTTAAAAAATTGTATATATATTTTTTGTATGCATAAATTGTGTGTATTTTTTATGTATAGATGGACAGTTTGCATCATTTTCACATTTGTACTAAATACAATATTCCATAGTCACATTTTTTAGTTACACTCAAATTAGATAATTAGTTTTGAAACAGTTTCAGCTAACCAGACTATTTATGAGTTCTTGGTGCTAATGAAGCCTCCAAACACCTTTTTTTATACTCCAATGTTTTCAGCTTTTATACAGGAAGCCTGGCTACAGAACCTGAACACAGAACTGTCAGCAGAGTTTTGGGAAAAAGCAATTTATACATTTATTTGACCACTTTGTATTGTGGGCGTGTGTCAAGGGCAAGAGGCAGGATGGATAATCAGAAACTGTGTGTCTTACCTGTTGGCTGGTGCGAGTGGTATCCCAAATTGCTCATTCTTAACTTGTAACAAACGTGACACAAGAGCAGTCAATCATTAGTCTCCGCCTCTCCCCCATGATATACACCCACAATGCAAAATCAGGGTCAAAACTGTCATATTGAAAAAAAATTAGATATAATCAATTTAGACTTTAAAAAAGGTCTTCATAAAAAAACTAATTTTATGTTGGCCTGTTCCAAACTGGATAAATCAATTAAAGATCTAAAATCAGACTCGGCAGAGTTTTTAGGTGTGTCACACCCACTGTTGCAATGTTTTTATTTACAGTGTTCACTTTGATCAGGCTGTTCACTTTTCAGCTTTTCAGTTATCTAGCTTTTGGCAGGACCTCCTGATAAAGGATTGGCTGATTGGCTGATCAGCTCCAGCTGCCCTGCCAGCCTCTCTGGCGCCATCCCTCCTCTGCAGTGGAGCCGCATACCACACCTCGCTACATTAGGTGACAATAAGGCGAGGTGATGACGTCAATAAACTCATGTAGGTCACTGCCTCAGACAAAAAGCTTCCACTGCTAAGAAGCTTAAACACAATAAATAAGACCTTTTGTCTCCAGATGTCACATTAAAACCCTTTCAGTTGTCACAAGCTGCAGACATGATAACTTGCTATGGGAATTTAGGTAAGCGCCAATTGAACAACAACTGTCAGTGTCTCAAAGGCAAAGGTATGATGTCTTTTGTAATAGAGTCAGTAGAAGAGATGATATTCAGATAAAAAATGTTTTTTTAAATAAAATAAAATAAAAATTAAATGAATACATTTGTGAGAATAAATGCTTTTAAAAGTGAGTCAGTCCCTGAAGAGTCATGGTATAAAGGTCCAACTTTAAAGCAGAAATATTTTTTTATAAAAAACAGTTTGACTGAAAGGAATTTTTTCCCTCTGTATCATGGGTACATTTCATTTATTACCCATCTGGATACTGGTTTTAGGGGTATCCAGAAACAGGCAGCTGTAGCTGATGAGTGTCAGCTAAACCTCATCTCTTTTATGTACAGCCTATTGTCCCTAACCTTTCTTATGAATTCATTAATATGTAGGGAAACAGAAGAAGTTATGAAAACGTTCTGATTGCCCCAGGGTTTTGGACCTGGGGTTTTCTGTTATAGTCTTTGAATTTTTGTCATTATTTAACGTTCTGTTGGCTCTCAATTTGATCCATGTTGTTTTTTTTTGTTTGCCACAATATGAAGCATCGTAGACCACGGGTCGTGGTTCGATCCGTAGTTCTTTCAGTCCTCATGTTAAACTATCCTTGTAGAATATGTAGCAAAAAGTGCTCCTTTGAATGGATGGATAAAGCATATTGTAGCGCTTTGAGTACTCAGGTGGAGTAGCAAAGTGCAGCCTATTTACCGTTTAGTTCTTTGTGTCAGTTTCTGGTTATTTCCATGTGTACCCCTTCCTATTTATTGTTTTGTACAGTTTATATCTTTTTTAAGCCTGGATTATACTCTGTTGCGGACACAGGGACCTCACACCCCAACAACCGAGTAGATATTACTGTTAAGCAGGTTTTAAGCCTGGATTATACTCATTTATTGGAGACCTGATGTTCACATAGTTAATGCATTGGACAACTCATGAGGTCACAAAAAGAGGCAGGCATGCAGACCCCCACACTAACTGTCTGATCACAAAATTTACGTCACAGGATCACAGAAAGTATAGACTCCTCCATCATGAACCGCTATGTCAAGTCTTTGTGTTTGAGGCTGCCATCTGTTTAGTCACTTTCTATTTTTACTTTAGCAGTCTTTTGTCATCTGTGCTTCGTCGTCTAGTTTTAGCAGTGGTTCTCCACCTGCCCCCTACTTGCCTCAATCATTGTCTCTTATATTTATTGTCTCAGTCTCTCTTTGTCCTTTGTTCCACTTGTTGTGTTTTCCATAGCATTTCCCAATTTAGTAATTATTCCTTCTGACTCCTGGGTGTTGGCTTTTGCTTTGAACCGTCTATCGCACATTCATTAAAAAGGCTCACTTTAGTAACCTTCATCTCTTGCTTACAGCATTTGGGTCAGCAAAACTACAACCAGTTTCCAGGCAGGAAATGACAGTCTTGTGTACTTGGTATTGAGTTTTACTTCTCCTGTCTCGTTGATATTAATTTGTTCCGTTCTGTGTTCCTTGCTGTCCCAGTCTCATCTGCATTTATTCTTGTGACTTCTCATCTTCATCTGTGTAGTTCTCCTGTTCTCCTCCATGTAAGTTAAGCCTTGTTGCCCATGTAGTTGTGTTTTCCTATTTTACTATGGTAACCATTGCTCTCTGTGGCTCATGTTGTTTGCTTCCTCTGCCTTGTTATGTCTATAGCTTCCACCCGTGTGTCCAGCCTGTTGCCTCTCCTCTTGATATCCAGTGTGTACTTATTATCTCTGTCTTCTGCTGTCCTTTGTCATTGTCCTACCATAGTTGTGTGCTCCTTGCTACATGTTTTCACTATTATGTACCTGTAGTTTTCCCTAGAATGTATATTCCTGGCTCCACTTGATTTAGTATTTTGTCTTTGGATGAAACTCCAGCACTAAAGCTGTTCTTGAGTTCACGTGTGGCCTCCATAACATGCAGTGGCACATATGTAGAGTAATTTTTTAATGTGATATTATATTCGATTGAGCATGTTGGGTTTGACCAGAAATGTAATTTTATTTCTCCTGAAATTATGCAGTGGGTTAAGATGAAACTCTACACACACAGTGTGGGTTTCCAAGAGGAACATTTCATGTCAACTATCATATATACGATGTTTAGTACATTTTTAACATGACATTATTACATCCCTTTAAGTTTTTCAATTTGAGCAGAGTTGACCTTTAATTTTGAAATAAAATTTAGCACAGATGTAGAGTAGATGAGCCTGTGGAGAAATGTATTGAAAGTTTCATGTCAACTATGAAGAGCCACTTTTGATTAATGTTTTGAACACGTGTTGAAGTTGAGAATAATGTTCTTTTAACATGTCAGGAATTATGCACCTGGCTGAGAAGGAACTCTGTACAGATATATTGTGGATGCAGGTCACATTTCAAGAAATCATGAATGAAAAAGCTCATTACCAGCAAAATTGAAAAGAAGATAAAATGAAACTTGGGGATTAGGGGGAAAAGGTCCTGGACCTGGTCCTGGAATAAAAACTGATATATGGACTGACTCACTTTTGAAGCCAGTCTCAGGTAGTCATTGGAGGATTTATTGTGTATTGAGGAGGAGAACGAAGGAGAGCGCTTTGTGTAGATGCGCAAAACAATTTAGAGGTTCACTTGACCGCGATGGTCTCACCTGTAAAATGAACTCGGCTACAATTATATCTGCTGCACCATGAGGGACTACCAAACCATCACTACCCCACCACCCTGCCTCTCACCTCCAGATAGGGGATAATCCTGCATGAGAACTCTCCCAGCAGCCATTTCTTGGTGAGCTCATGAAACACCACAAGCGGCAAGCAGAAGAAGATGATGACGAAATCCCAGAGCGCGAGGCTGGCTAGCAACGAGTTGGAGATGCTCCTCATGTAGTAGTTGTGACATACAATACACATGATCGACACGTTCCCAATGATGCCCACTGTAAAGATGAGGGCGGCGGTTATCAGTACAGCGTAGGCTCCGTACGACTCCGCGGTTACCGGGTAGAATGGATTCTTTACCTGCTTGCGTCTGGTTCGCGTGTTCACCGGAACGAGCCGCGTGGTGTCGGGAAAGTCCGGGAGAGAGTACTCGTCCTCATAGTCACTTGTATTGAGTCTGAAGGGGGGGTCGGCTTCTAGCTCCTGCGCCATGGCCACAGGTAGCGGTTCGCTGTGCGTCGCCCTGCCGGATACGGCAACCCGCCTTTGCCTTCGTGTGCGTCCACTCATCCTGCGCGTGCAGTTGTGTCCATGCTGGGTTTGTTTAGACACTTCATTGCTCGGCTCATCTTTATCATTTTCTTTCGTGCCTAAAACTAAAACTTCTGGTAAAAATGACCGAGTTCCACTTTGGGCATCACCTTCACGCAGAGAGCGCCTGGTGATCTTTTTCTCTGGCAGCTCAGACGACGAGGAGTTTAGAGGAACCAGCCATGAGGCTTCTGCACTCGTACTGCGTGTCCCCCCACGGTCCTCCTGGCTGACTGTGCGCCATCTCCGGCTGTGCACATTCCTTTCAACGGTGGCGGATTTATTATAAGGACTAAACGTCGTCTTTGTTTTGTCCCAGTGAAGTTGACAAACGACGGCCTCGCTGCACAGCCACAAACACAGGAGACTCAGGGCTGCACACATCCTCATGGCTCTGGCTAAACCGCAAAATGAAACCGTGTGATCGATTGATCCATCTCTGGGTTTTGATAGTTTTTAAACTCAAATCTGCCGCCAAACCGTCAACTTTCTTTCATTTTTGTGTACACAGAGCTTCCTCGAAGTCTTTGGCCGTTTAAGAGTGCTGCACCTTTCACGTTCGGGTGCGTCCCAGTGCGTCTCCAGTCCGGAGGCATCACCGGTGAGAAAAAAAAATCTAATCGGAAAAGTTTTTAAACTGGGCTGAAAACTGTGAACTAAATAAGTAAATCCTCAGCGTCAGGAATTGGGTGTTGGGATGGAGAATTCCTGAGTAGGTCCACAGTACGTTTCTGCACGCGTGGCAGGTCCGGAGCGCCCGGGGACCGGAGTGGAGCACCGACGAATGCGAGACACGACCAAGCTCGATGTGACAGAGCGTCTAAGAAGAGGAGGAGGGAGGGGGACTAGGGCCGGGGGTGGTGGTTGTTATCGTCTCTTTAACCTGCTATTGAATCCCACCGGATACTACATTAAACCGTCCAATATTCTAAACGTGCTTTGGTACCGATGTGTATCGTCAGAAAAATGATGTTTATGGTTGCTCCAGAATTTGGAAACATGTTTATTTCATTTATATTTTTGTACTTAAGAGTTCATGTGAAAGGTTTTCAGGCACTAAAGGGGAGCATACGAAAAACAACAACAACAACAACAACAACACATATAAGTTGAAACTTCCTTTAAAAGAAATGTGTTGCTGTTGTTTTACTCTTGTGTGCCATCAGATAGAAAATTTGGGTATTAAATAGTGCACTAGTACTGACCTGTACTATTCAAACTTAAACAGGATTTAAAGGTGCACATGATGCAGACATGAATTGAGCCTAGTGTAAAGGAGAGTGTGTGGTCCTCCTTGGGCTCTCGTGCTCTGAGGGGCCTCGGGATGTCTGGGGCCCGGATCTCCTCCATGCCTGCTTCATGTCCTGGGGGCAGGGCTATGGCTCCACACACCTACTATTAGACACTTAGGTGGAGAAACCTTATAAATACCACACACACACACACACACACACACACACACACACACACAGGTGTACAAACAGGTACTCACAGACACGTCTTGGTTGGCTGCTGCCTCTAAACATATCGTGCTAATGTGCTGCTCAGTAAGATTCAGTATTTATTATTTACTGTTATTTATGCTTATGTTGGTTGTTACTGTGGTTTCCCTGCTGTGTTTTCGTTTTGCTTGTTTGTTTTTTTAGCAGGTGGTGAAGCAGATTTTCAGTGTCTTTTCTCTCTCTATCCCTCTTCTCCATTTTTCTTTCCCTCTCTTTCTGTTAACTCTCTTCCCAACTTCTCTTTTCTTCTTATTTCTATTTCCCACCCCCGTTCTGATTGTAATAACTTAAAATAAAAAATAAAGATAAAAAAAAACTATGACAATCAAGTGGGCCAGTATAGCAATAGGTCCACTTGGAAAAGTAAATCTGTTTGGCATTTTTCTTGGGCTTTAAACAATAATTCGGATTGCTACATGCAGACAGGAGAGGCAATAAACAACAACAACAAAACACAAAAAACCCCAAAACCCCCCTAAAACCTCCACAACAGTGTAAGAGACTGATAGAGGAACTGTTTTCTGTATAACTTTACGTCATTACTGCTGAAAGGGCGTCTATCCTACAATAATAGGGTATCCTTAGAGTTTTTGTTAAATAAACAATGCCACAGTGGCATGGCATGTTTTGTTGTTCATTTAAAGTGGTATTTACCTCATTTTAAGACCTGCAAAGGACCATATTATTTTTGATTATGTCTTGATAGTTTAAACCTTGCAAATGAAAGAGTGTACTTTCTTTTTTTAAAACCACGATTGCAAGTGTTAAGGGCATTCACACTTAATGCTTAATTGGGGGACGAGATCACATCACGAATATACTCAGTAGACCAGCAGACGGTGCTGCAAACCCACAGATAAATGCTGAAAGGTGTTTGGAGGAATGGAGAGTGAGACTGCATCCATAAAGAGCAAATATTGCTGCTCAGCGTTTTAGGACACTAGAATGTGATGCCATACATTATTCCAAAGATAAATTAAAAGCTTAACCTGCAAATACATTTCATGTTAGCATTTGTTAAAATGGCAACAATAAATATAGACTTAACAGTCAGTTGCTGCTTGGAAACCTTTTCATGGCACATTTACTTCAGATTTATGTGCTATGGTTCTCCCTCTCTCTGAATGTATGTACGTACGTATGTAGAGAATTATAGCATTTTGACTGACAAATGACTTTTTTTTTTTGGCGAATAACAGATAGATTTAAGAAATATACAGTAAACCATCCTAATACATTGATACTAGGTATGTCATTTCTTTCCTGTTTGTATGATATAAAAACCAGGAGCAAAGTGTTGTCTTTGTCCTGTGCAGAGCAATTAGCAAAAGAAAAATATCTCCTGAAAAAAGATTTTGTAAAAAACGATTTTGACAATCCAGCTCCAGACAGAATTCTCAGATTTGGAAGGATGCGTTCAGAGCAATCGTGGAGTTAAAGTTGCCACAAGATATAATAAGTATGGAGGGAGGAATATTAATGTGGTAACCATGATCTCATAACATTAGACATCCTAGCTTCAAGCATTTGGTAAAAGTGGGAAACACACTGAGTTCAGGTCATGGAGTGGTGTCATGGAATTCAGGATAAGAATCTTCAGGAAAGACTGAGGCCAAATTTGAACAGTCTTTAGCCCTGCATGAAAAATCTAAGCCCCTTCATTCAGTTAAAATGTGTAAGAGTACTCTGGACCTCAGTGTGGGGCAAAGGTTCATATTCAAATCGGGCAACTCTAAGCACATACCCAAGATAACAAAGGAATAGCTTCAGGATGGCACAGATTTGGACAGACTCAGAACCCGATTTAAAATCTCTGGAGAGATCTGAAAATCTATCCAACCTTATGGGAGAAACTGGCCATAGTCAAAAAGACTTGAACCTTGTAATTGCTGCCAAAAGTACTTAAACTATTGAGCAAAGGCTGTGAATACTCACGTAATAAATGTGCAAGAATTACAAGCAAACCTTTTTCATGCTGTCATCATTGTGTATAAAATGTTGAACTGAAAAATGAATTTACTCCATTTTTGAAATAAGGGTGTAAAAGTCACAAAATGTGGAACAAGTGAAATGCTGTGAATACTTACTGGATACACTGTAATTAAAAAAAAAAATCACCTTTTATTTTGAAAAGTCATCAAAAGTTTACCCAGGCAGCACAGGAAATGGCAAGAAAATGCAGTTGGTATTTTATTCAGTTTTTAACTTTATTTACACAATAAATAGAAATGTAAAGAAATAAAGTAACAACAGACAGAATCAGAATCCTCTGATCAGAATTTTATCTGAATCTTTCCCACAGGTGGTGCAGATGGTGTCAGATCATTCAGATGAGGGTTTCACAACAGTCGTGTGACAGACCTGATAGCAGGTCTTAGTCTGTCCATCGTCGTCCTCTGCTTGATATGCCATCAAACATAAATCAAGCCATGGGTGCTGACCTGAGGACGAACAGGCAGACATGACAAAGCATCCAGCAACACAAACCTGCGGCTGACATTAAGCCTGCTGCTGCTTCTGGTTTTGCAAAGCTGCTTCTGGTTTTGCAAAGCTGCAGGAAGTTTTTTTTGTATATTGTTATATATAGATATATATATTGTTCACATACTGTTTTGTGCAATGTTTTGTTTCCCCAAATCTCTACCACAGAGCTGTAAAGTTAGACATATTAAAAAGCCAAATTAATGCCTTTGAAGCTTTCAGTATGTCATGTCTGATTCTATGTTTTGGTCCAGTTCATTACACAATTTAGATCTAAAGTTATTATGTTTCCGTAACTAAAACTGAAGAATTATTCTAATGATTTGACCATGCACACTGTATGAAAGATGGACATGAGTCATGTCACATTTTTATGAGTGTTTTCCAATTTCCATCTTTCTGTTTTCAAACTGGACTTCCAAAAAGCATGAAAGAAGCAACTGCAATGAAAAACACAGAAGCTTTTTTTTCTGACGTCAGAGATCCAGGTAGCTGAGAGGCACTGGAGATTTCTATACAGCCAGACCTTTTTTTTAATATGACCAGAGGAGCTGGGACCTATTGGCCTTTTTAAAAAAAAACATGCAGGTTTAAGGCACACATCCTCAACTTTTCTGACCAAGAAGCTATGTCAATTTTTTATGTACTGTGTATGGGTTTGACAGACATACCCACATTGCCACCTGGTGGACAGAGAGAGTCCATGATTTGGCAGATGCTGTTCTGAGCTTCCTGATTGGCTGAAGCATCCTCTGCAGACACACCAAAGAATGATTCCTGGTGAAAAAAGAGAGTAAAACTCACAACTAGCATTTACATCTACAAAGCTCACAGACATTATAAACAAAAGTTACTTTCAGTTATCCTCTTATTTATATCTTGCTGTAAGAAGCAAATTAATGTTTCTACTTTACCCACATTCTTGGTTAGACAAGAGCTTTTAAAAATTCAGAATTTGATTTGTTGACATCCAAAACACCAAAATATATGAATTTTGGACCTGACTTCTTTAGGGCAAAAAACTCAATCAGCGCAAAATTTTACAAGACAACAGTGAAATATATAATAAATCCAGATGTTCTCCCTTTGTCTAATCCCATCTGACACCAAACAACAGGAATGTGAAACTCACAGCGTGTCTCCACAGGAAGACATCCAGCGTGTCGGTGGCATCCTGCAGCTCCAGTTTCATTAGCAGGATGAACTGCAGCGGCTGAATGCCGAGAGCTGCAGGCCAAATAAGCAGAAACATCGCCTGATTTATTTCAGAAGTTCAAATTGACCTGGATAGAGATCAACCAGGAATTTCTACAACTCAGTGAGGAAACTTAAGTGAGAAAAAGACACAAACACAGGAATAGTGCGGTTTCTAATATAATAACTTTTGAATCTGTTCTTGATGCATTCAAGGTCAACACCTAATTAAAGTTATGATATCCTAAAAAACAGGGCTGCACCCTAATGTCAATTTTAAAAAAATTATTATTGAGACCAAAAAATGCATAAGAAATTTCCCAAAGATGCCATTTTTAAATGTCTTGTTTTGTCTAACCAACACTCTAAACACAAAGATACTCAAATGTGCCAATGTCCACAGAGGAAAAAGTGCAGCCTGAGAAGTCTTAGCTGACATTTGACAATCGACGAGTTTGTTTTGCCACAATAGTCACATTAATGTCTCCACATTATTCACTTCGTTCTTTGTTGCGCTGCTTGGAACTTGGAAGTTGAAATATGATTTTGGCTTCAGTTATGAAAAAGTTGTAAAAAAAACACAAGATAGTCGGGAGAAAAAATGATTACTTTTTCATATTCATTTTTACTACAAAGCCCGCTTTCATCTCACGTTTTAAAATAAAGCCCTCCCCACAAAAACCAAACCCACAGGTCCCTACGAACATGAAGCATTGGCAATTTTGTGTTATCTGTTTGTTTTAATTGCTTTCAGCTCTTCTCCACCACCAGTATTTACTCCAACAGTCTGATGATTCAAACAAATCTCTGTCTCACCTTCAGCGATAATTTTCTCATCTATCATCTCAACTCCTTCCCAACTCTGCTCCCTCACTGCAGCCTTGGAACACCGCTTACAGCTGGAACACACACACACACACACACACACACACACACACACACACACACACACACACTACAATGACGACATGTTCAAGAACTAACACGACTGTTTGAATCAGAATTTGAAGGTCAAAAAACATTTTTATATAAAAGCTTCTGAACTGCCAATCTGTTTAAGGACAGTAACTTATGAATAAGAAAAATGACAAGGCAACAACAGCAGACACACAAAACCAAACATACTGTCTCACTGTGGAAATTCATCTTGTGGTGACATAATGGATTAATAAAAGCATCATCTGTTCTGTATTTTTGTTATGAATGAGTTACTCCTAAGAATTCTCTTAAAATATTTAATTATATAAAAATAAAGAGATAAAAATGACAGAAAATAACAGCCTGTGACAGCCTCTCAATATCCATTATTTAAGTGGGCGGGGTCAAGAAAATTCAAACACACTCTTTAAAATGACTACGCTCGCTTGTATTTGAGTCATTATAAAGGGTGTGTTTTATTTATTTGTTATTTGTCTTCGTTACAATCTTTAAATTGCATGTGCGTATAACCATTTAATATATAAATTTGAAAAACATTTAAAGTATAAATAATAATCAGTGGCTGTCAATATTGATGGAATCGTTATGACTGATCAAGCTCCTGCTTAGCTCTACCAGCGCTCTATCAGTGTGTGAGATTTATCTCTGACCCGTAATATCTTTTCCTGCCTCTGAACAGAAAAGGTGCAGATAGGTCGAACAGAGACAGGTGACCTCCTGATGCCCTTACGGGGATGATGTTCTGGTAGCTGGCCATGAGCTGGCACATTTCCTCCAGTGTTGAACCTGTAAGATACCAAGATATCGGAGTTTTTGTGGATTTGATGATGGAAGGATTCCTAGACCAGTCTTGATATTTCTTTTGATATGTTTTTAGCTTTTATGCTTTCTAATAATTGCGGATTGTTACCCATGAGCAAGATGACATCCTTGGTTTTGCCCTCAAACATAAGCTGAGTGAGCAGGTAAACAGTTAGAGCTCGGTTTGAGGGACCTGGGGCGTGTCTTGGGAGGCTGACCTGTCCAGAGAGCACCCATGGTGGGGGACTGCAGGGTCCACAGTCCTTTGATGCCTCAGAGAAGATACTTTCCAACAGCTCATCATCTGGGACATCCTGCCTGAGATCATCATCATTTTAAACTTATATATCAACACCATCTGAGATCAAATCAAAATCTACTAGTGCTGTCAGCGATAATCTTGTTAAAATGATGAATGAACGCCATAACTGCATTAACGCGGAAAATCTCTGATAACGAGTTACCGCGGATCGCCCTTGCGTGGGGCTGGACGGCGTCAAAGTGTTAGCGCGGTTAGCTCATTAATGCGTTAGCGCCATCCAGCGGGGCGATCTGCGGTAACTCGTTAACGGAGATTTGCAGTTATGGCATTAATGTCATTTTAATGAGATTAACACTGACAGCACTAAAATCTACACATTACCACATGAAGCAACAACACAGCGTATGTGCCTACATTGATTTACACTTGCTGCAGTAAAGCTTGAGTGCCTCATGCAGTCTGTGGGGTTCATAGGCCTTCAGCTGGGCCCTGACATGGTGAACTCGACCCAGGCCACTCCGCTTAACTTCAGATAGTGTCACCTTCTGCATGTCATGGCCACAGCTTCTCTCTGAACACAAACACCAACCCACAGAGGAAAAATGTTCATCATTAAACACTTGGTAGTAAATAGTAAATAGAATGGATAACAATTATTAAAATGGTAAATAAATATAAAACCATATTAGAAATTATACACAGATGTCATTTTTAAAATAAATTAAGGATTTACTTTAAAAAAAGTCGTTTTTATTTAGACAGGATTGGTCCTAATTTACTGCTTTATATTCATTATAATACATTACCTGCACTTCCAAATCAAACCAATTAGCAATTACCAATGCAGTGCCGAATTTCATACCTGTACTGCAATCCAGTGTTTCACCATCTACAACACAGAACAAATCGAAGCATCAAAGACGGAACGAAACACAAGAAGGCAAATAAATAAGCATTAAGTTGGACAGGCTTAAATTTAGCACACAACAGCAAGCTCGCTATCCTGAATTAAACATCTCCTTGGTACTGTACAACAGTTTGTAAAGCAATATCTGAAGAACTACATAGAAGTAAATTCAACACTACAGTTTTAGTTATAAATTTCTTTAGCTGTTCAGTACAGATAAAAGGTAAACACTATACAAGCATTACACAAACAGAAGCTTTCAAAGGACAAAAGTAAATTAATTTGGGTTTTAAAACTAAACTAACTGTACTTTATAAAAAAAAACTATACCACTGTTACTATGTCATGAATTCAATTATTATTCCTATTTTCCTGTAATGTTTCGAAGTCTGTTAAGGTAAAACATGAAGTTCAAATACAGCATATTTGTTTTTCGCAATCACAATAAAAACAAAACTATGATATCTTCCATCTTTTTTAACAAAGGTATAAACAAAATTGTGGATTTGGAATTTACAGTTTTTGGAATGTTATACACATAATATTACTGCATGAGCGATTATATAAGTGTCCTGTAAAATCAGACTTGTTTGAAATCTATTTAAGTTTAATCAGTAGGAGCAGCAGTGACCATAGTTAGTACGGAAGTGCGACATCTAGAGCTCATTCGTACCAAGAGACTCTGGTGGAGTTTTCCAGACCTCCAAGAGATCTGAGTCATTGAGTTCAGAGAGTGCTTCTTCATCATTTTCTTGGAAAGCTTCAATAACTCTATAGACAGAAATAAAAAGAAAAGAAATGTATTTAGTGATGCAATCAAAAACAAAGATGACAAAAAAATACTACACACTTAGCAAATAAAACCAGGAACATGAATCAAATACTACAATAAAATTATAGTTTACAGACAAAAACAAGAGCATCCATAATACAGGGTTGATTCTTAACCAAGATCAAGTCTTGGTGGCGATAATACTCCGTTATGGACAGCTGTGTACACCATGGAGTAGGCTTCCCTAAAACGTTTTTTTCAAGACACTTTTTCTCAAAAAAAGTGTCTAAAGTAGATCTTACTTACTCAACTGGTATAGTTACTAGTAAAACAGTGTGGGAGCACAGTTGTGTGTTACTGATAAATGCATTTTTCTTTATATTGTCCAGTGCTGCTGTGACAAAAGGACCCCACTCACACAGACTTGTAATGCACATAAATGTTTGTTTACAAAAGCTTTACAATTTCAGTTCATACAGCTTGCAAGCTGTCTCTTCCTGCTTCGCTCCCCACAATGCTCTCACGCCATGTCCCGGCAAATTACCCAAACAGTCACAATAAGATGATGGAGGTCAGTTTTAGTCAGTCATCACCTGACACCACACCCTGAACCCACTGCTCCACCCCTCTGCTGCAGCCGAGGAACAAACCACATTTTTCTCTCATCTCTCACCGTACCTCTTCAGCTCCTGCACGTCAGGGCTGTTATCAGGAAGAATCCCGATCCCTCTGCCATATGACGTCCCTCCGTGCAGATGAAAAGCCAGGTGATCTACCTGTAATTGGCTTCTGGTAAGACCAGGCACTGTACTGGATCCTGCAATTGCTCGCAGGTTGTAGATCCTCAGGAAGACTCCAGGCTGATGGGACCCCCCCCCCAAAAAAAATAGTCAGAAAAGACAAAACTTTTTAGTATTGAAATGCTATAAAAACAAAAAAACAAACAAACACCAAACAAAACATGTTTTCAACTAGTAACCTGCAAGAGAGATGAAGACATCAGCACAAAAATGCCAAGTCAATTGTGAAGTTTGTTGTAAATGTATTGTGGCTTCAGTGTTTCACAAAAACATTTGGCAAGACAAAAGACAAACAACAGATGATGTAACTATTTTCAGTCTGAGCAACAACAAACATTCTCCCACTCTCTCACTGGTGCCATGCAAGTCACCATCTGTAACAACTCGGGGTTCGGTGCGACTTCAGTGACGCCGACATGTGGAACATTAATCACAGGAAGAAAATAGTTATAGAGCCTCGTCTAACTCTGAGAGCTGTCGTCCCAGCAGCGTAACAACACCTGGATGCTTTGTGTTGTTTTTGAAAAACTTCAACGTCCTTCAAAACTTTAATACCGTGTACACAAGGAATGTTAATAATATGAATACAAAGTGCACACATGTCAGTGTTCATATAGTCGAATCCTGCATACATCCCAAATGTAATAATCTGGGTCAGATAATAGATTCAAACTGAGGACCTTATTGCCTTGAGGCATCAGTGCTAACCACAGCACGACCATAATGCCCTATCCTGAAATTCTTCCACATTTTTTTCCAGATTGGTGAATCTGTGGCCATTTTACTTCTGAAAAAGCACTTTTCTGTCTTTCTAAGACACTGTTGTTTATATCCAAACGTGTTTATTGACCCGTTGTCAATTAAGCTACTTAGCTGCAAAATGTTCCTCCAGCTATATTTTTTTTAATACCAGTTACTTATCAGCAGATGGCAATGTTGCACCAAACCTACAGTCAGTGGTGGTGACAGTGATTCAGAGACTGGTCATTGGATTTGGGGGGTTTGTCATTTTGTTTTTTCTCCTCTCTCAGCTGTGATGATCCTGTAGCCAAAAGCAATCAAAAAACACTTCAGTAATCAAGTGTCCGAGCGACTCACTGACGCTTTGAGAGCTAGACACATACATATGGCCAAAGGCTAATTAAAGTCCTGAATCCTTGACACCAACACAAAGATCTGGTTATGGCTTGGACCCAGTTGTTCTTAGACATGTGAGTGTGACAACTAATCACTACGAAGTTGTTCTAAGCTTTGATTAAGAATTTAAGAATTGCAATGAGAACGGCTTCTTCTGGGATGACAACATATATGGATGTCTTACAATCTTTCTTTAATGTTTTCATTCTATTTTAATTCTCCTTATTATATTATCCCTCTGTTCAGCACTTTGGCCGACACTTGATGTCTTTTAAATGTGCTATATAAATAAAGATGACTTGAGTTGACTTGACAATGCAAAGCATTGCAATGTGCAGGATAATGCACCAGCTACCGCAGGCACTGTAGCCACAAAGCTATGAAGATAATGTAAACCTAATTCATTACACTGTAAATAAAAATTTAGTAACAATTAATCAATACTAATGACGAATAAGCAAAAATTCCCCGAAGACCTATGATGTAAACAAACAGGAAGTAAAAGCAAGAAACATTTAGGAAAATGTGTAGGAAAGTATAGAACAACAAAAAACAAGATGATACAAATATGAAAGATATGAAAGCCACAGACTACGAAAATGAATGGCTAAACAGACAATTATGACAATGGGTGGGAGTAGGAAACTTGTACTTTAAGATCATCTTTAAAAAATGCAGCCAATGCATTTTTTAAAATAAACAACAGGAGATGTGTCACTCCTGTAACATCTGTAACACCCAGCAGTCGCCTCGTTGTTCTGACACACACAACAAATCTATTGACTACACTACACACCAACTACACTGAAAAAAAGGCCATGTTGGATTTACTTGATTTAGGGCTGCTCGATTATGGCAAAAATGATAATCACGATTATTTTCACTGAAATTGAGATCTCGATTATTTGATGATATTTATTTAACCCTTTAAGACCTACCATAGAACCAAGTCTGCCAGAGCTTATATTATTTTTTTTACATGCTGTAGTGCCATTTGTGGGAGCATTTCAAGTTGCTATACAACTGTTATAGCCCATCCATCCATCCATTCACTTCCGCTTATCCTTTTCAGGGTCGCGGGGGGCGCTGGAGCCTATCCCAGCTGTCATAGGGCGAAAGGCGGGGTACACCCTGGACAGGTCGCCAGTCTGTCGCAGGGCCAACACACAGGGACAGACAACCATTCACACTCACATTCACTCGCACATTCACACCTAGTGGCAATTTGGATTATCCAATTAACCTATCCCCACAAGCTGCATGTCTTTGGACGGTGGGAGGAAGCCGGAGTACCCGGAGAGAACCCACACAAACACGGGGAGAACATGCAAACTCCACACAGAAAGACCCCGGCCTGATGTTGGAATTGAACTCAGGACCTTCTTGGTGTGAGGCAACAGTGCTAACCACCGTGCCACCGTGCTGCCCGTGCTGTTATAGCCCATATTTTAATAATATGTATGCATTAAGTCCATAGTAACTACATTAATTGCAAAAAAGTGCAATAAACTACAAAAAAAATTGAAAATCGTTTTTGGTTTTTTTACATATATTTCTATTTGGAGAAATTTAAGAGGTTTATCCCTCAAAACTTTAAATACAAAAAAGTTGCAAAAAATAGTTTACAATAACAGGAAACTTATTTTGAGTGTCTTCATAGTTTTATTTTGGAGATACACCAATTTTTATATACTGCAGGAAAAACAAAAAACAATCCTATGATGCAAATTTGCAAAGAAAACAACAGGTGCATCAAAATAAACTATTTTAAGCAGCACAATTCAAGTTCTAAGCATCACAGAAACTATTCAGAAAAGTATAGAGTCAAACATGACTTATAAAAACACCAGTATAGGCTTTTAAGGAGTACAAGTAAAAAACTACATTTTCCGCGAAAATGACGTCACTTCCGGTTTCGGGCAGGAAATGGCGGACATGCGATAGTTCGTGTTGTTTCATATGCAAAAAAAATTATTGCGCTAGTTTACGCGGTTCCGGTTCTACAGGGATTTAAAAATAGTTACGCAAAACAATGTAGGAAATTCAGGAAAGCTATGATTTCCTGTATTTGATGCAGATTTTTTTTGTTTTTGTCCTTGACAGGTTAAGGGCGACCGTGGCTCAGGGGGTTGGGAATCGCATCTGCAACCGGAAGGTCGCCGGTTCGATCCCCGGGCTCTCTGTCCTGGTCGTTGTGTCCTTGGGCAAGACACTTTACCCTACCGCCTACTGGTGTTGGCCAGAGGGGCCGATGGCGCGATATGGCAGCCTCGCTTCTGTCAGTCTGCCCCAGGGCAGCTGTGGCTACAACCGTAGCTGCCTCCACCAGTGTATGAATGTGAGAGTGAATGAATAGTGGTATTGTAAAGCGCTTTGGGTGCCTTGAAAAGCGCTATATAAATCCAATCCATTATTATTATAATCCACAACAAAAAGCAATAGCATGTGTGTGTGTGTAGTTGTCTGCCTCTTATAACTCCAGTGATTTTCCTGCAGTTTGAAATCTTGTGCGATCTTGTGAATTTCATGAGTTCAGCAACTAACCACTCTCACTAGATTGTATCATGTCATCTCAACAAGAACAAATTAAGTTGTTGAATTTCGTACAGATCCTTCATGACTTAATTACGTTCATAGAAACATGAAATTATTGTGTTCAAATTACAAGTTAGACTTTTTTAATGTAACAACCACCCAATTTACTTTTTCAGTATACCAAAAAAAGTAGAGGTGGCTGCTTGACTTGACTGAGATGGATGCCTTCCTGAAACCCCGATCCAAAGAGCGCGAGTCTGAAACCCGTGCAGTGTCGCAGGATTTAACATTGATATATTATTGACTTACTTCACTTGAACATGATATGAACAATTTAATCTAGCCTCTTTGCATATCATGTAGTTTCTACACTATATAGTTAAACTTAACTTTAAAGCATGAGGCAATTGTGTTAAATACACACAAGATGCTTGCGTAAATCCAAGAGCTGGCCAATCCCTTTTTTTCAGTGTACACAAGACAACACACTAACTTTAGACTCCAAACACGTTAAACGTCGCAAATCTCTCACATCTCAAAACACTCCTAAAACTTCCTAAACAACTAAATGCCATGTTGCCATATCACTTTTTGATTGGTCGACATGGTAAATATTTCCACCAATAGGAAAAGGTGGGGTTTTTTTTGGTTTTGTTTTTGCTCACAGGCCGAGAGTGCTTTTGAGCAGTTTCCTTATAAAATGCCGTTTTAAACGTTTCTTTCTGCAGTAAATATAAACAATAATAGTATTCAGAAAAAAACAAACATTGCAATACTTTTTATCATAACTCTGGTTTTACGTGGCCTATCAACACAATTCAAAAACTGGTATAAAGTCCACACTTTTTCCGTCGATGTTGCATTAACTGGCATTAACTGGCATTAACTGGCATTAACTCAGCCAGTTAATGCGAGACAAATCTAACTGCTCATTAAAGATTTCTGGTTTGATCAGAAAATAAAATATTGGTCCATACACCTGAAAGTCCCAAAAACATCTTGTGAATTCTGTCTACGGATGTATCTCTGTATTTCCGTGGTGCTGATGCTGTGCTGAGCGGAAAGCTCCTGAAGCATTTGAAGTGTCGGAAAGTGGAAAGCTAACAACTTCCCTCTCACCAGTAGGCCAAGTTATTTTTAGCCAATTACAAGTTGAATCTGGTACTTGGGGTTGTTAGTTAAGATACCGTCATTAAGAAGAGGCATAACTAATGTGTCTATGCGAAATAATTTGCGATGTGCGCTGCTGGCGCGGCCAATTATTTTTTAATGCACCTTCTCAGATTAATTCACTGCGTGTCGTGCCCAGGGCTGGACTGGGACTAAAAAAATTGTCCCGGGAATTTGACTTGAGATCGGCCCACCAGGTATTATAGGAAAAACCATAAAGCCTTTAAATGAAAACAAACACTGTTGTGACAGTGATGTACAGTCTTGTTGGTATATGTATGATTTCTACACATTTTACATCAGATAAAAACTTTGGTTGTAAGCTTCAGATAATTATTTAATAACAGCCAGACATTTTAAATGAGAATAAGAAAGAAAAGTATTTCTTTTTGCCCCCCTTTCCCCGTTAATGCCCTACCTGGCCCCCTGGCAAAACTTTGCTAATAAACAAGAGAGAAAAGCTGATCAGCTGATCATTGATCAGTTTCATGATTGAAGTAGCAACAGGAGAGAGAGGGGAGAGAATGAGAGAAGAAGAGGCAGCTGTGCAGCGTAACGTTAGAATAACTCCAGCTTTGTGTCTTTTTCATTGTAGCTGAAGTACGGGACAAACTGTGTTCCTTTTCAGCTCAACACGAAACGCGTAATATTTTCTCTGAATGCGGGACGATTCAGTCTTTTTACGGGACGGTTCGCAACTCTACTGACTAACCTTATGAATAAAATAAAGTTCACTATCAGTAACATCATAGCACCCAGCCAGCTGTATATAAACTCTGTCATGCTAGCTAGTACGCAGTACGAGTTATTGTAACTGACTGTAAAAAGTCAGCACAACGAAAATAAACTCCACCTAAACTTGGTTCATATCTGACCCAGATAGACTGCAGGTAGGGCTGCACGATTTTGCATAAAATGAGAATCACGATTTTTTGGCTTAGAATTGAGATCACGATTCTCTCACGATTTTCTTTTCCAGTATAAATATTTATTGCACTTATTAACTGCACATCAACTTCGTAACAGTTGAGACTGAACATAAAAACAATAAATAAACATAAAAACAACAAATGTCTCACATTTTGTTGTTGCCGCAAAATGTACTGCTTGAAATTCCATCTCCACCGTTGCTCGACACTGCGTGTATAGAGCAGGTAGTGCAACAATAGAAAAATAGTTGCTGGACGGCACTGTGTAGCGTTTGTCTAGGGTGTTGATCATTTTCCTAAATCCCTCGTTTTGCACAGTGTTGATGGGAGCCATATCTTTGGTCAGGTGATAAGTGATAGCCTCCGTAATTTCTTTGTGCCTGCGGGAGTTCGACGTGTATAGGGAAGCGCTGTATAAGGTTCCCGTTATTGATGTTTGGGTGGTTGACCGGGACGGATTTTCTCCTGTCACTTTCTCGGCATCCCTGACGTGCTCAACGTTGTTTTTTCCCTGCTAATTTTAGCATCACACGGCACAGCTTCTGTATCACGTGGTATAAGGCTCCGCCCTTGTCATTTGTTGAGCAGGAAGAGTGAGCGCTTGTTTTCATGCAGACTACGTCCCGGATCAAAATGCGGTACAATCGTCGTGGTCGTTTTTGGGTTTTTTTGTTTTGTTTTTTAAATCATTGTCATTTGGAAATGAGATCGCACATAAGTATGAATCGAGATCGCGATTTTCTAACGATTAATCGTGCAGCCCTAACTGCAGGTCATAACTTCTTACCTGAAATTCAGTTCACCTGACACTCGGACTGGCGGCTGAATCGGGGCTCTCCTCCTCCTGCCTCCCCTTTCCTTCATCCACCTGCTGGCCTCCACCACTTGTTGTTACTGAATCTGTGGAAGCTCCGCCATAGCCACCACCAAACAACTGAGTTATTTTTACACACCGGCCAGCATCTGGCCAATCAACCACCTTTCATTGCTTATACCGTTACAAAGAAGAATAAAAATCATCGGCCCGCCGAGTAAATGGCCAGTCCAGCTATGGTCGTGCCAACAGTTAACCCTAGGGTTGCCGACCCCTGCTGTAGATCCTAGTGATCACTCCTGGCTGGAGTGCTGCATGGCTAATATTTCCTAATATTTGTTAATGAGCAATTCAGGGCTATGCAGAACAAAGTGAGCATCAGGCTCCTTGATAAATCCTCCACTTGATGGTGACTTGTGCAGTTACCTTGAAGTTGGCCTCTAGTGTTGTTCTTCACATCCCCAATTAATTTCTTGTATAGCCCTATGCATTCCAGGATCCACATGTGAGGCATTGAGTCATAAGCCTTTTTGCAATCAATCCAGGCAGTGCACAGATTGGTCAGTATGGTCTTAGAGTCTCGATTGACTGCTCTGTCTACCAGTATCTGGTGTGTCTAACAATTCCTTTCTGGGCCCCTCATGTAATGAATCATGTGCCTGTTCATTTCAGCCACTATGACGCCAGGACTGGCTGGATGGGATGGTTTCTTCTGGGGATCATAACTGTCTGGCTTTCAGTTAGTCATTCCAGTTGCATTTCATCCATTAGCTGGTTCATATGTGCTGCCAGGCATTCATCAAGTGCAGTTAGCTTATTTAACCAATAGATGTCTTTACCAACTGTCACTGCTGTCTTCCTCTGTGTCATGTGGGAATCTCTAAGCTCCTGCATTCATGCACAACAAACAAAAATAATACCACAGCACACCATGTGCCAGCAGCCTTGAGCAAAGAAGTCAGATAGATGTAAATAAACCTTTTTTCGATAACTCTCCCTTTACCATATATCAATCTCCTTTTATCACATGACCACGTACAATGCTTACGTGCCATTTTAATTTCACCTACTAATTAAAAGATGTCAAAAAATATATCCTAACCTTTGCAGTAACCATTATTACCTAAATTTACTTCAACCACTCTACAAGGTCAGGAGCACTTCCTAAGAGCATAGAAAAACACTATGTTTAAATAAAAACTACTATTAAGATCATATAACTGCCACTGGGGGAGAAGGCAGCCAGTGAGACCACATACAGAGTATTTTTGATTGCAGAGTCTCAGTTTTGTTTGGTCTCCAAAGACCTGAATATTTAGCAGCGTGAGATAGAAGAAACAACTCTAAGTACTCTGAAGATGGCAGTGTTTTCTTATTGCTACATGACAGTTTAAAAGAATTTACCACAGTTAGTGTTTGGAAAAAGGTGTAGCGAGAAACGAGAGGGTGACTAAAGCTGGAAGAGTGAGGGAAATCACCAGAGGACAGAAGGAAGGACAAATAACGGCAGTGTCATGCAGTGTCGACTCAGATGTGGCCCACTCGAGCTTGTTGTTTGTATGCACACATTAAATCCTGTGCAGCAGCCCAGAGACCCCAGGTATGATTATAATGAGCAGCTGAGAAAAACAGCACTATGTTTAGACAAGAACCTAACTCATCTGGTCAGAAGACTAAGGTCGCAGTGCGTACAAAAGGTGCTGAAGCTATTCTCTCACGTCAACAAATGCATGCTTTCATTTACATTTATCATTTTTCAGTAAACCATTTTTTGCATTCTTTGGAGGATAACTAATCTCAGAAGGATAATTTGGCATGTAGACATGATATAAGAAAAGCTTCTTTTAGCTATTCCTTTATACACAAGGGGTCACCGGACGGGAAAGGAAGCTCCTCACCTCCTGGATGTGAGCATTTGCCTTTGTTTCATACGATTGAACCTTTGATCTGCCATCTGACCAGACCATTACCTTTTCCCTTCATCCTTATTGTTTTTGTTGTAGCCTAGTCCTTTGTGGTCACTGAACGTCCTGAGTTTTACGTCAAATCATGTGGCTTTGGCTGATTGCGCACCTCTCAATTTTGTAACCTGGTGCATTGTGCTGAAGACAAAAGTGTAAGATCATGTTGGTTTTTACCACCACTTTAATGATATTCCAGTACAGAAACTGATTAACTGAAGTGTGTTTAAAAAAAAAAAAAACCTTCAAAAAGTAGTAAATAATGTCACATCTAAAGAAAAAAAACTGAGAAATAATGTATCTGTCTGTAAAAGATTTCCCATACTTTTGGTGAGTTTCAAGGCAAAAAAGCATTGCTGACTAAACAGAACACAAAGACCCATTTCACACTTACCAAAAAAAATAACTTGATCATCCTCAAGACTTGAAAAAAATACTGTGTTGACTGATGAGACAAACTTTTATCAAGGCATAAAACTAACACAGAATTTCATAAAAAGAAAATCATGCAAAAAGTAAAACATGATGGTGGTTGTAGTGTGATAGTCTGTGGCTGCTTTGCTGATTCAAGACCTGGATGACTTGCTGTAATTGATGGAAACATAACTTCTGCTTTTTACCATACAAAATGCTGCAAAAAACAAAACCTCCAGCCATTGTTTGTGCATCAAATCTAAAATGCACTTGGGATATTCAGAAAGACAGCAAACTGAAATTAAAAAAAAAAAAAAGAAGCTAAAGAAAATTAAGGTTCTGGAGTGGCCTAGTTAAAATCAAGACTTAAATCTGATTAAGATGCTTTGGCCTGACCTTAAACAGGCCATTCATACTCAAAACATCTCCAATGTAAAACAATTCTGCAAAGAAGGGGTAACATTTATGTATGTGGGGCCAAATGGGGCTTTCATGGGATATAGAACTCAATGCACTGGTCCAGAGCTCAGAGAGTGATCGGCCTCTGACAGAAAAATAGTACCCTGCTGCTTCCCCTGCAAACAAATCATTTTCCTTTAAAAGAGGCCAAAGAAACAGAGTGGAGAAGCCTCTGGCATCCTCTTTGAGTCTGTACGAAAACTAAACACTCCACTGTCTGCTCACCACCCGACAGCCAAGACGCCACTGCCGCCGTCTTATGGTATTAATGCTGCTTGGTCGCTCCATAAAAGACTATGTAAAGTTCAAAAGATTGCTTTGGGCTTTATTGAGCATCAGAAGCCTGTGAAAGCAGCCAAAAAAAGCAACTTTTGCCTTCACTGAGAAGAAGAAACTGTTCATTTTAAAATGGCTTATTTATGGAGCTGCAGGAAATGGATTTTAAAAGCCAGAGAGATACAGCATGACTCGACAGTGGAGCTCTTTGTGCTGGAACGTCAACTCAATGGGAGACGGGGGCTGTGACCAAAGGAAGTACACCACAATTCAAATACATCAAATGTACTCTGAGACCTAAGTTAAAACAAGACCACAAGAAATAGAAGCATTTTTTTTGTTTCTGAATCATCTAGTGATTTTTTTTTTTTTAATTCAAAGAGCTCCTTCAAAATCAGCTAGTTTATATAGTAGTAAGTTATGTTGTCACTTGTCCAGTAAACTACCACGGTGGAAAAATAAATCCTATAAATCCTATTATTATTTAATTGTCTTTAATGCATCTGGCTTCTTTAAAATGCCAATCTTACCCATATTAAATTTACAAGGTGAAACAGGCTCCATATCACCTATTGGTTTGTGAAATCCCCTTAAGATTATTGTTATACCTTAGAAAAATCTTAGATTAAAAGGGTGAAAATAATAGTAATTAGCTAGTTTCAATAGTACTGAAAGCAGCTGTATGACATGTCTAGAAAAGGGTTATGAGTCACTTTTTCTCTAATGGTTAAAATTTTATTTGTGAAGAAATTCATGAAGTCATTACTGATTAAAGTTAAAGCAACGCTTGGCTCAAGTGAGCTCGGACTCTTTGTTGGCCTAGCTACAGTGCTGAAAAGAACTAATCACTCCCCAAGCCGACATAAATGCATAATTTTCGCAATGGTGTCATCTCTAAACAGGAAACATTGAAGTGGAGTGGAGTGAAGGGTGTCTGCATCAGTACACACACCCCTCCCCCTACCTCGCAATTCCCAAAAAGATTCAATGACATGGAAATGTTTAGTTCGTCAAGCATGAGCGCTAAAAATTATATAATGAGTTGAAGCTGCAGGAGTTGAGCACACACTGATTGTTTTGTTCACATTGTCATAGTTATTTCTTCAAGCAAGCAAAGTTTTTTTCCCCCTCACAGCGTTTCAAGAATTGACCATTAAAGAAATCAAATGGCTGCATCCCAGTTTCCCTCCATTTCTACATAGTTTAAGCTACTATGAGTTCAATCATTATATCAAGCTGGCAATGATATAAAACCACAGAGTAAAGAAACAGTTCATTTTATTTTATCTGCTCTATTTATCATTACTTTGTCAAATGAACCTCATGAGGGTTTAAACATGTTTAAAAACAAATGAAATTTTACGGACACATCAAGTCTTTGATAGACTCTGGGTTTCAAAAGTAAACACAGTTGGATGCACACTATTCTGAAGTTTGGCTTTAATTCAATGAAATGAAGAAAGCAGACAAAACTCAAGTCCTGGATCGAGCGTGGGCTCACTTATTGCATAACATAGGAATCAGCTTAAGTTTTTTTTATTTAATGTATGTTCTTAGTGAGGGGTTTAGGAATGTGGATTTCCAATAATTTATATTTGTCCTTGAATAACCTACATTTGCACTAATTAGAATCGCCATATCAAATAATCAATCAAACAATCCATAACCAATTCTGGACATCGATACGATGTCCAAACTAGGTCCACAATTTAGACCATGACCCAACTTGCATGTAAATATGACGTTCGACATTTGAATTCTGGGTAATGTTTTGATCTATGACAGATACAGGAAATTGACATAATTAAATGTAATATGCTAAATGAGCTTATGACCTCCCACATTTTTGACCAGCTTAGTGTTACAGCAGTAAACAACACTGATTCACAGAAACAAAGATGTAGGGATAAATATTTCAGTAAAAATTTATTTTCTGCTAAATTCGTATTGAAATGGGTATCTTTTACTTCATTTTAATGACCTAAAAGGAAAAAAAAAAAAAGGTTTTCACTCTTTAATTACCAAATGTCAATGCTGTCAGTGAAAGGATTTTGCAGTGTTTGTGTTTCCACAGTTATCACATCATAAAAACAAACAAACAAATAAATAAATAAATGCATACTATTAATTTTAAATTACCGTAATTGTCGGGCTATAAGCCGCTACTTTTTGCACAAGCTTTGACCCTGTGGCTTTTAGTCAGGTGCAGCTTTTCTATGGATTGTCTATGATTTTTGTCATATCCTAAGACGATTTGTTTTGTTTGTTCCGCTGTTGTACGGCACTACGTTGCCTGGCGGAAGGGCGTGTAATCAGACACACAGTATCGGGGTTCAAGAGTGGTATGTTGGTCACGTGTCCATCCGCCAGGCAACATAGTGCCGTACAAGTAGCGTGAAAGACAAACTTCAAAGTAGCGCTACGCATTCAGCGGGAGGCGTGGATGACGAGCGGCGATAAACTTGCGAAAAGCAAGTTATGCTCAACTCCACCGGTGGAATCTGACAGCGTGGAAAAGTGTGAAAACATCCATGATCACCAACGGATTTCGAAGGGCTGGACTGCTGCATGATGGAGAGGAGGACACCGCCACGGCCCTTCTGAGGGTGTTCGACTCTGACACTGACAACGAGGATTTGTTTGGTTTTTAAAGTGACAACAAAGGAGAGAAGCGGAGAGTGGATGACGTAGCCTGAGCCTGAGCCTGTTCGTATCCGACACTGGAGAAGAGGACTTTGGTGGTTTTAGTGCGCAGGAAGATGGTGGTGAATGACTGACTTTTCTTCTTGTTAAAGCCGTGTCACTGCACCTGAGCCTAAAAGGTAGTCCGGATCTATTTTTCTGGTGTGCTGTAGGTTATTGTTATGTACTACATTTGTTACTCATTTATGAAGCACAGTACATGTTTCGTACTTGTAATTACCGCTACTTGTACATATACCTAAAAAGTTATGCAAATATGTACCCATAACTTGTTTTTCAAAATATTAATAAAAGGGGTGTGTCTCCAAACAGCCATCTTTTTCCTGACAATTCCCTTTGTGCACATTCTCTTACATATGATAAGTCAACATTGAAACACCTGCGGCTTTTGGTCAGGTGCGGCTAATGTATTTACAAAACAGGATTTTCCCCTGATTTTAGCTTGTGCGGCTAATATTCAGGTGCGCTTTGTAGTCCGGGAAATACGGTAATTGTTCCACTCCACAACATTTATAACAAGCAATGGATATTGCAATCAACAAGACTGGTGTGGAGATGATCTCATTCAACATAATTTCAATATTTCTTTAACTGCTTTGATTAGGTGTTTTAAAACATTTACATGTGCTGGTATGTGTAATAGTAGAATAGCCTTGATTAACTCAGCCTGACAGACTTAAAATTTTACTGATTATAACAACTGACAGACAATCATTTCTTAGAGAGAAATTTACTGAAAGGAAATTGGCTTCACTGGGGCAAACCGTTGGTAAATTGGGTAAATTAAATATTAAAGAACATCAGAGCAATTTCAATCATTTCCAGTCACATTAAAAGTGGCAATTCACTGAGTTCTCCACAGAAAGAAACAGCTCCCATTGTCTGCTCATAAACATTATACTGAGTTACAAAATATAAAAAAAATAAAAAATGAAAATTACTGCAGTATTGCTTTTAGATGGACTAATGAAGAAATGAAGATTTAAAATTCTATTATTATGCATGTCTGTAAGCTTTTGTTCAAATAGAAATATATTTCTCATAATGAATATGAGCAACCTGCTTCCAAAACAACATGCATGAAAAATAAAAAAAATACTGAGATTCCAAGAAGGTGAATGCAGATACACACAGAAAACACAAATCCCAGTTTCATTAAGTATTTCTCGTGGAGAAATCGAGATCTCAAATCATGGCTTTCAGCCCTCATTAAGAAACCACCATGAAGGATCTAGATCAGGGCTGCCCAATCCCGGTCCTCGAGAGCTACTATCCTGCAGCTTTTAGATGCATCCCTACTCCAACACAGCTGAATCAAATGGTTTGATTACCTCTTCAGCATGCCATCATGTTTGGCAAAGGCCTGATAACAAGGCATTCATTTGATTCAGGTGTGTGGGAACAAGGATGCATCTAAAAGCTGCAGCACGGTAGCTCTCGAGGACCGGGATTGGGCACCCCTGATCTAGATGAAATGTCTAAATAAAAACACGGGGTGGCTTTCAGGAGATGGAACAGGTCATTTCCTAGTCAGAAGGTTGTTGGTTCGAGATACTAGTTTGTACCTCTAAAAAGGACCAGCCAACGAAAGAAGCGTCTATATAGCTATATTATTCCCTAATTTTCCCCTAATGGATGTATGGTGGATGAGTGTGTTTTTTCATAACTTATCCATTCGGTAAAGCTTTCAGTTAGCAGTGCAGTCTCTATGACATGTGCTAACATTGGTTAGCTGTAGCTAGTAGTTGTCTGCTAGGCCCCACCTCCAGTTATAGGAGTAATTGAAGTGTATCTCCCCATCATGTTGCTGATGTTTGTCTTTGTTATCCATTTTTACCAAACTTGGTTAATGACTTCTCAACTCAGCTTCAACCAGGTACAGTCCCTTGGGGGTCAGAAAAATAACATGGGCCAAAACACTAACAATGTGGCTTGAAAATGCAGTCCAGGAGAACTGCCATTTGAAGCAGACCCCAAAACCAACTCCCTTGAAAAAAAAAAAAAAAGAAAGGATTTTTCTGTTCCATATGCAATAATGATAAAAAAAAAAAAAAAACCTGTTTCTTGTTGCTTGCCATTAATGCTCCATAGGAATAGCATCATCCTGTAGTTCAATTTCTCTGAACTGTTAGTTTGCCTGCCTATTGATCCTGCTTATCGGTTCCACTTGCACTTGTGCTAGAATCAGCTGATTTCATTTCATGTGCGGGAGCAGAAAAATAGTGGCCCAGTCTGCATAGTGGATATGGACATTACTTTTATTTTTACTGCATAAAAGGACAAAAGTACAATGGTGAAATGCAAACTGCATTATGCTGCTAACGCATCGGCTCATTGCAAGCCTCTGCACAGACAGCATGCTAACGCCAAGCTAGCCAAGAACCCAGAGTGATGTTAAAGTTGAGTGAATATTGACGCCAGCCCAGCAGCCAGACCATTAACTTTAACAAGTAACAGAAGTAGTGATAAGCAATCAGGCTATAGTCTCCATTTCTACCTGTTCATGTTCAAGTAGAATCACTGTGACGGTTTCTTTAAAATCTCTTTATACTGGTTATTGTTAGATTTGTATTGTTGATTGTCATTTATGCTTAGAAATATTTACTTATATATGCTTAGAGTTTTGTAATTAGTTGTAGATTGGTAGAGGTTTTGATCCTTGATAGTCTGCAAACTTTGTGTGTATTAGACAGCACTTTGGGAGCATGAGAGGTCATACCGTGTCTTATTATTTTATGGTAGGATTAACGTAGTTGCGTCTGTTCTAGTCTAAGTGCTCTTTGTTTAGATGAACTGCAGGACTTCCTCACCGTGTTATCTAGGATGAACCATCTAGGGTGAGGGGGAGGCTACCCTCTTCCTGACCAAGAATGTTTGACCCTTTGATCAGCAGTCCCCACACAAACACACACACACACACACACACACACACACACACACAGGCAAGGTACTCTTTGTTTGTATGTAGACGTCGTATGTTAATGAACCTATGCATATTCATGTAACCTCAATAAAAGGACAGTGTATGGGAGAACGGACGAGAGCTACTGGGGTCAAGCGAAGGGACGGCGCTCTGTCCAGTCTCTCCCGTGCACGAGTAACATGAAGAACTTTGCCTATTTGTGTCTTGCTTAGCAGTGTAATTATATTGTCTTAACGTTCCAGCGAATAGGTTCAAGCTACAAACCTAACAGTTATATCTTTGCTTTGTGTTGTCAGCTTTTTGTTCACAACTAAAAACTAAGAGAAAGTTCGTGTGTGTCCTCATTAGAATAAGTGTTTGTGCTGGTGTGTGAAACTGTAGCCTATGAGTTTGTATTAATTAAATTGGTAATTATGAGATGACGCGTTTCACGTCATTTTACAGAGAAATGTTAAAATAATGTAACCTGTAGGAAAACAAATTACTTTCTCCTGGGAGTAATTAAAATCCATTACTGCATTACTGCAGCGGATGTGCATAATATTAACGTAACTGCCACAAACGTCTTTGTGGCAGTAAAAGTGATTCTGACGTTAAACATTAGTTCTGCATGACTTTTTTGCCAGGTAACTTGTGCCCCACCTGTCAGAACTCTGCACCCCACCAGTGGGGCACGCCACACACTTTGAGAACCACTGCACTAAACCAACAATACATAGTGCAAGTAAAATACAAATTGTAGTGTTATTTGGCTGGTAAAAATTCACGACTCTCAAAGTGCTATATTTCTCAAAAGGCTACATTTCTCCTAATGAATATGAGTGGCATCCATCTGCTACTCCTCAACTCACAACACAAAGACCCTTATGTAATGCAACACAACAAAACCTATGAACAAGAAAACAGATTACGCATCCATTATGCTCTCTGCAGGAACTATCAAGTTAATTTTTATAGCAGTAAATGAAATTAGTGGCTGCAGGAAAGGAAAGGAAAATTTTAAAAATAAAATGAAATAAAGGAATGCCTGGAGAATGATCTGCAACAACCTAAAATATCCTAATTTAAAAAATGTAGGTATAGTTCATTGGTATGGCAGATCTGATCATCTGGTCAGGTCTTTCAGGTTAACAAGCAAAAAAAGAAAGCTGACTTGTATTCAAAAGCTTGGTTGTTAATTAAGTTCATCTGTTTGATGCAACACTTGAATCGAAAGCATGAGAAATGCTTCATAAACTGGTGTCAGTTAGAAGTGAATAAACAGCAAACTCATTCAATGTATTCAGAGTTTTATAATGAACCAGTCTGTAAAAAGCAGGATGTACCTGACAACCTCCAACTACAAAACTGTGTGGTCTTGTTCCATACTTAACTGACACAATATGATTTATATCTTGGTGCTCTGAATAATGATGGATATGCTCGCCCACTATTGTCACCGTCTTTCACAGACTTATACATTACCATGAAAAAGTATTTGCATCCTTCCTGATTTCTTAGTTTTTGCAATGTTGTTGCACTTATATGTTTCAGATCATCAAACTAATTTTAATATTAGACAAAGATGACCTGAGTAAATTCATCAATTAATTACCCTAATTGCCTCACTCTTCTTATCAGGATTGTTTTAATTCACATTGGAGGGTTTTCAGACTTGGACGGTCTGTTTAACCCTTGTATGGTCTTCATTTTTAGTACATGCTGGTATCCCTTGGGTTGAAGTGACTCAGGGCATTGTTTGGTGTTTTAGTCTAAAATAAAATTTTACTTCGTAAACCATTAACATATATTTTCTTTATCTCATTTTCCAACAGTAGAGAAAACATATGTTTAACTAGAAAATGTATATTCGGAAGAAACTGCAATGTGAATGCTGATAGCTTTCACATTGCTTTTCACCTAAATAGAAAAGTGTAGAACTGATGAAAGCTGACATTTACACAGAAGAAGTTGGAAAGTAGCTGAACAGGTTTAAAATGTACATTTGAGAAAGCTGAGTAATGACAAAAGAAAATTTAGAATCAAAAACATCTTAATGAATATTAAAAGTTCATATTCTTTAAATCACTGAATGACTGAAATGTGGGAGAATTCACTCTAGACAGCTAAATGCTGTAAGTTTAATCATCCAGTCACAAGAGTCATCATCTGATTCCAACTGCAAATCCACCAATGAACAATAAGCTTGAATTTAGCAGGCCAAGCAAAATGCTCTATCCAGTAGGCCTGCACTAACTACTGACATACTATTATTCTGTGGCAAAACCCTGTCAAATCTACCTCGGTGCACCTGTTGAAAAACTGCTTCTTAATCCAAGACTCTAACTCCTGTCAAAATCAGTTTCAAACCACGAGGATCCCGAGGACTTGTTCTACACAACAGTGTGTTCTTTATGTTCCTGCTGTCAAAAATGTGGTCACAGAAGCAATTTAAAAAGTGGGGTCATTCCTGATGTTGAGATAAACTTCTCACTAAAAATACAATGTTTTTTTTTTTTAGGTATATAACGAAGCTTTATCTAAAGGATGCTTACCCTCAACCATGTATGATACCACTATCACTTTAATCCACAAGCCTGGTAAAGATCCTTTGGAGCCAGGTTCGTACCGACCAATAAGTCTATTGAACGTAGATAATAAAATATTGGCAAAAATTCAGGCTATGCGATTAGAGATAGTTCTCCCAACAGTTGTGTCGGAGGATCAAACGGGATTTGTAAAAAATAGACAGTTATTTTTTAATATTAGAAGGCTACTAAATGTTATATATACACATAATATTTATGATCAATCTGAAATACTACTCTCACTAGATGCGAAGAAGGCCTTTGACAGTGTCGAGTGGGATTTCCTCTTCCCGACCCTGTCAAAGTTTGGCATAGGCCCAAATCATATTTCCTTTGTTAAGCTGCTTTACACAAAACCTCAGGCCTCGGTTAACACAAATACGATAATTTCTAGTCCTTTCCTCCTCCACCGCTCTACAAGACAAGGGTGTCCTCTGACCCCATTGCTATTTGCACTTGTCATAGAACCTCTCGCCATGCAATTACGCTCTACAAAGAATTATAAAGGAATAAGGAGATTTGGTGTAGAACATAAGGTGTCTCTCTATGCAGATGATTTGTTGCTATATATCACTGACCCTATTAAACCATTGCCAAAAATTATGAGTTTTAACTGAAGTTGGGAATATTTCTGGATACAAAATCAACCTAAGAAAAAGCATATTGTTTCCTATTAGTTCGTTAGAAAAGTTAGATAGCACTACATTGACTTCGTTTCCTTTTACCATCTCAAATACCTTGGAATAAATGTAACCCGTGAATTCTCTGGCCTTTTCAAACATAATTTTATTAATTTATACCATCAAACTGAAAAGAACTTGGAAAGACTGTCTAAACTGCCCATCTCGCTTGCTGGCCGAATAAATATCATTAGGATGAGCACTTTACCCAAATTCTTATTTTTGTTTCAATGTATCCCAATATTGATCACAAAAACTTCTTTCAAGAAAATAGACCAGTTAATTTCTCAGTTTATCTGGAACAAAAAGACACCCAGAATAAAGACCAAAGACCCAAGATTACAGGAGGAATGGGGTTGCCTTGCTTTCAGCTCTATTATTGGGCCTGTAACATACATTGTATGTCATTCTGGGGTGGGGAACATAGACCTGATTGGGAACGGATGGAAAGTATGACTTTTTTCCCTAATACTCTTAAATCTTTGGTTTTTTCAAATTCAGATCCGGGTAAGTATAAATGTAAAAATTCGGTAGTATCCAACTCACTAAAAATTTGGTCTCAGATTAGAAGGCATTTTCATTGGCGTCAATGTTCAATCTTTACACCATTAACTCATAATCAAGCATACACATTGTTCTCAGGATCCACATTCCAGCTATGGACTTCCAAAGGGATACACACAATCAAGGATCTGTTTATTGATAATCCTTTTCCTTCGTTTCAACGACTTCAGCAAAAAATTTCCATAGAAAACAGACTTTTTCAAGTATTTACAAATACGTCATTTTATTAAAGAAACGTTTCCATCCTTTCCGAATGAACCACAAAAACTAGTTTCAGATGATCTGTTACTGATGAACCCGCTAAAGAAAGGAGCTATTTCCAGGATCTACAACCAACTTTTGCAAATAGTACAACTACATTGGACCACTTGAGAAACGCTTGGAGTGAGGAACTGGATACTAACATCACTGAAGATCAATGAACTAAAGCACAAGAACTCATTCACTCCACTTCTGTCTGCTGCAGGCACGGACTACTACAATTTAAGGTCCTGCATAGGCTCCATTTGTCTAAACTGAAGGTTTCAAGGATGTTTCCAGGGGTGAACTCAAGATGTGATCGATGTGACCAGAATTCTGCCTCATTGTCACATACGTCTCCTCCCAGACCCAGTAATGGCACTTGTTGGTGCAGCTACAGTTAAATACTTAAATAACAAACAAATTCATGTTTTGAGTTTTATAGCACTGCTTGCAAGACGCCTTATACTTCTAAATTGGAAAAATAACCCCTCCCCAACTCACTCTGCTTGAAATGATGCATTGTGTAGACACAATGTATCATTTACAGCTGGAGAAAATTAAGTTTTCACTGAGAGATAATGTTAAACACTTTTACCTAATTTGGCAACCTTTTATAGATTACTTCAATAAGTAAACTGGGAGGGAAGGCCTCCTCCCATATCTGCTCCAAGTTTATATATATTGGTCTGGGCAGGTGTATTGTTCTTTTGGGGGGGGGGGGGTTTGTTTTGTTTTGTTGTTTGTTTGTTTGTTTTTTCTTCTCTCTTTCCCCTTTTTTTTCTTCTTTTTTTCTTTCCTCCTTTGTATATACTCATTTAGGTATATAAATATGTATGTATAGATATAGAGATGTGATGGTTAATATAAAAAAGAATAATTAAAAAAAAGAAAAGAGCAAATTCACTTTAAAAAAAAAATACAATGTTTTTCTATGGGTCAGTTAGAAGGTTATCCCTGTACTTTGAGCAATACAGTTTAAAAATTTTATATCGCTGAACTTTAAAAGACACACTGTTGGAAAGAGAACAACAGTGGCTACGTTTTGAGGGTAAAATGATGGATGTAGAGCAAACACTGTGGACACAGCAACAGTTGAAACAGAAGACTCTGCCAAGATTTAATATTAATCTTGGCAGTGACAGACAGAGCTCATTAAGCAGGCAGGTGTGAGCCTGGTTGCTATAGAGCAGGGGTCGGCAACCCTAGGCACGCGTGCTAGAGTTGGCACTCGAAGTCTTAACTGATGGCACGGCCATAGCTGGACTGGCCATCGAGCATACCGGGCATTTGCTCGGTGGGTCGATGATTTTTTTTCTTTTTGTAACGGTATAAACAATGAAAGGTGGTGGATTGGCCAGATGTTGGCCGGGGTGTAAAAATAACTCAGTTGTTTGGTGGTGGCTATGGCAGCTTCCACAGATTCAGTAACAACAAGTGGTGGAGGCCAGCAGGTGGATGAGAGAAAGGGGAGGCAGGAGGAGTGTCAGGTGAACTGAACTTCAGGTAAGAAGTTATGACCTGCAGTCTATCTGAGTCAGATATGAACCAAGTTTAGGTGGAGTTTATTTTCGTTGTGCTGACTTTTTACAGTCTGTTACAATAACTCGTACTGCGTACTAGCTAGCATGACAGAGTTTATATACTGCTGGGTGGGTGCTTTGATGTTACTGATAGTGAATTTTATTTTATTCATAAGATTAGTTAGTAGAGTTGCCAATCGTCCCGTAAAAAGACGGAATCGTCCCGTATTCAGAGGAAATATTACGCTTATCTGGCTTATGATAGGAAAAATGAATTGAGACTGTGTCTTTATTAACATTATTACATGTACCAACCATTGTCAGCTTTGTTTTGAGAAGCTACTGTCCCAGTTTGTATGAAGTAAGTAGTCCTGCAGCCATTGTGGCCTTCTGACACATCTAATACCACCTGTGTCCCTTGGTTTCTCTCAGCAGCTCCTCCTTCTGGCTTCATTGTATAAATTTACACGTTCAGTTTTTTCTACTTTCAATTACTTTAATTGCTTCTTTGAGAAGAATAAGGGCTGTTTATGGGGCAGTCAAATGATTGCCTCGTGTGACACCAAAGAAAGCGTAATGCCAATGAAATATTTAATAATCAGCTACCTGCAGTTATAACAGTACCCAAGTGTACTTTGCAAAATATGTTTGTTTGTTTTTATTCACACAGGCTTCCGTACCATATACGCAAAGAGTAAATTAGTAAAGGTAAAGATGAAGATGAATGTGATTTCTGAGGGTAATCACAAGATTTAGCTCTAAGATTATCTATAATCTCTGACCTTCAGTTTTCTAGCCACTTCCACATGGTTGTCATAGACGAGGACATCGGCAATGAGGTTCTCCCTCTCCTTGGAGAAGGACAACTGTCCCTCTGTGACATGTGGCTCAACAATTACCTTCAGCAGAGTGTGAGGACACCTGGTCCCATCCCACACCTGGGAAAATAAAAAAACATGATATAGGTAATGAGCACGACACACATTTTTGACCTGATAAAAGCACAGAAACATGCAGGTGATGCTCATCTAGTCATCTGTCACTCTAATTTTGCAGCATTTTGCAGCCCGTACAGTCTCAAAAAGCTCTATGCCTGAATACAAACATGGTGCCTAAAAAGCAGAAGCAATATCACGCTGTATTGGAATAGAATCATGAAAGAATCACAAAGCCTGAACAGCTATTTGAAAACAGGCATTACTAAATGGAACAGAGAAAGATTATGCATGGTGAGTTGTCACTGGCCTCTTACAACATTAAGGTTCTGGATTTGAAGGTTCTGGTCAGGTGGCACCAACACATGATCCCAAGACTACAAGGATGCAAGTATTCTTCCACCAATTGTCACTTTTGGTGTCTGAGTGAATCACCACATTCCACTGACAGTTTTGATCTTCTTTTTGATGAGGTTTTCTTTTCTTTATCAAATAGCCTGCTATAATTTGAAAAACATATTTTCCTGATTGTATGTGTTGTTGCATAACAAAAGACTCTAGAAGTGGGTGAGAGCTGATTGGCAAGAGCCTGGCGTTTACTGCCAAATCCTATTCAAATTTATCTGCCCCATCACTGGCAGGAAACCAGTCACCACTTACAGCATAGCTTCTGTTCTCAAACCTGAGGTGTAAAGTAAAACACATCAGTAGCAAAACAAAACACATGAGATCTCTTCCCAGTTGAAGCCACAAGATTACGGATGTTAATTCACGTGGAAAACAAAGGTTAACAAATTCTTTCAAAAACATTCACATGGCATTGAAAAGTGCTTTTCTTCAGGTTTCTTACCCTCAACAAGGTGCAGGTGGTATCAACAGGGGCCTTGGCCAGCAGCTGGCAGGTCAGGTCAAAGTAAGCTTTGGGCTGAACAGCAGACAGTGGGACTGTGCTGGTAACTGAGGCGAAGAGAGCCTGACTGGCAGCCCAGGATCGTAGCTCCTCCACCGTCCGCTGGTCGTCTGGGTCAAAGTGGAATGAACGGCTGGATGTCCGCGGTTCGACCGGTGCACCTTTCACCCCATCAAATGTCACCACAGAAAAACCAAAGGTGTTGACCAGCGTGATGGACTTGTTGAAAACTTGAGCCTGTGTAGACAGATGTAGAATTATTTATTACATTTCACATGAATAAAGATTATTCATCAATACATTAATATTACTATTTATTAATAGAGGTGATTTTGCAATATTTAATTCTCACCTGAAAATTTACAAATCAGTAGGGCAAAATATAGATACTAAACACACTAAATGCACTCTGCAGTCTTGCACCTTAACTCTGTGCATGCGAACAATGTCTCCATTCCGAAAGATTTTGGGATGGTCCTCCAGTTTCTCACAGAAGATGGTGCAGCCAATCTTTTCATTAGAGTGGTCAGTAATCTTCAGGCTAGAGCAGAAATCTGTGAAAAGAGAACTTTATGATATCAGAAAAAAGTGTCTAGTCTACCATAAAAACAATTCAACTGTTTCAGAGACTAGGACAGTAAGCACCAACACTTGTCTTCTTCACCTGTCCCTCCTGAACCTTCCTCCTCAGTGTGTCAAATGTTAAGCTATTCCTTGGGCTTTTTTGGTAATGATACTTCTAATGCAACCTGGCTTTAGCTTTGGAGGCCAAGCTCAGTGAACTGAAGACACAGCTCGACACCTGTGAAAATCCTGTAGCTAGCCAGGTACCTGTAGTAGGTGCAAGCGAAAGCAGTTTAGCTACAGTTTAGCTACTGTCCCCAACAGATTGTCCCAAATAACTGGGAAATCAGACTGGCTGAATGACTGTGAGTAGGAAGGGAAACTATTAAACAGAAGCCCGAAAAGGTTGATTCTGTTCATCTGGACGTAGTGTTTTCAGTAGGAGAAATGTTTCGTCACTCATCCAAGTGACTTTTTCAGTGTCAGCTGACTGCAGGTTTCCCCAATCTTATAAACAGTACATTTTAACAATGACTGAAACCAGCCCACTGATGAACAATGGGCTGGGAGGTCAGTTCCCTGATCATTAATACGCAAATTCTAATGATCACTGATCAAGAACCATTGATCAATGGTCATGAGTACCATTCACAGAGGGTAAAGTAAAGGGAAAGACCATCTCTGAATCGAGGAGGGGGTCTAAGGGTACATTTTTCACCATCTTACAATGCTGTGATTGCAGCCATTCCCCAACTCTCTTTTGGAGAGGAGGCTTCAGCCCCTGCTTTCCATCCAATTGGTTAAAAATAAAATGTTTATTTTTATGTTAATTTTGTTGCACGTGAAAACCTTTGTTGTCATTTTTAACTATATTCGATGGCCTCTTGGCTGTCTTGCAACAGTGTCAGCATGGGAATAATCACTGCCAAGAATAGCAATAAAAAATAACTTAATTTGATTTTTTGTGGTTCATTTATTCACTCAATCTTTTTGTGAATTCCTTTGTGCTTTGTGTTCATAAATCATGCCAATACTCAAACCACGAGTATTGATTTCACTCACCTGTAAATAAGCAAGCCTCTATACATGCTACATAAGAGACTTTCTTTAGAAATGGAAGTAATAAAGAACTATGAAAACACTTTAGTGCACATAAAATTGTATTATTTGAAAGTTTTGCATATAGTATCAAAAGTAAAAATAATTATTTTGCAGAAAAATGTCCTCCATCAGTGTTATATTTAGTCTATAACTGACTGCAAAAGTATAGTTTGGATATAATAAAGGCATGAATGAAGATGAATTGATAGAATAAAAGTGGTTTAACTTTAGTTAAAAGTCTTACAGAAAGTTGAGTTTAACATAGTTTGATCCATCTTAAAGTTACGGTGAATTAATAAAGAAAAACCATGACGCCAAAATTCTTTACCTGAAGTTTACAATGGGATGCCAGGGGCTCAAGATCTGAGGGGGTTCTTTTTATGTTTAAATAATTCTTTGAGAGAGACGCAAAAGTGGATGCTCAGAGGGCTTCATAGACAGGTTAGAGTGAATAAGTTCATACAGGACAGCAAACCTGTTTCTGAGCTGCAGATCACGTGGTCGGGGAGATGAAGAGCTTCTGTTTTTAATGCCAGACATTGCCACAAACATCGATAGAAGATGAATGCATTTTTTGACGAAGGCTACTACGGAAACAAATAGCCTGCTGAGTGAAGCTACTTAAGTAGCAACTAGCACAGCTTTATCCACCTTATCTTCTGGTTAAAAGTCCAACTAAACTCTGATATGGGTTCCTTACTGACCTGTACCACGGCTCTTAAAAGGCTGTTTGAAGAACACCACTACACCATACACATTGACAACAGATCCAGCTTTCAAGCTGTCCAGTTTGGCATATGTGTACTTTGGAGCCTTGGCTGAAGAAAGCTGAGGAGAAGCAAAACTGTGTTAAAACACCAATATGAGCATGTTAACATTCAGCCACAGACACGCCGACAGATCATGTCAATTCTGCACTGATAAATTCTGCAACTTAATACATGTCCTGTATTTGAGGTGTTAAATGCTACTACCTACAATTATACAAAAACAAGTATCTGTTCATTTCTGACATCTTCCTTGTGCTCCTTTAATATTTTGTATTATGACTGAAGACAACTGAGCAAGTCCCAGAAGCAGCCACTGTGAACAGCCATCGTTGAACAGAGGGGATGGCTTAAGATGCCAAAAATCCAGACTTTCTGTACAAAATCAGCTTTAGGTTTTAAGGCTTCTGAATATTGTCATTTAGACAATTAAACAATTAACTGTGTAATTTGAGGGTTTTTTTTAAAGCATTTTGGCTTTAGCTAAAAATATACTTATTATCATCATCTGCTGATTTGTACATGTTTTAAGCCATTTGTGAAAACAGCAATAGCAAGCTTTAAGGATTGGAACTGACACAAGTTTAGCAATTTCAATTCCATTACAGATATCACTGATCGATTCGATTCCTTATTGATTCACTTATCGATTGTCATTGTGTTCTCATTAACTGACCAAGAATTTCAAGGAATTGGAATACTGAGAACCGGTTTTCTGCAAGACCCGGTTCACTTCCAATCCCTAGCAAGCAGTTATTCAAAGCTCGATTTTTAAAGGCTTAAAGAAGCTGTTAAACAATGACAAATAGGCAGACACAAAAGTCTGGGGACATCCCAATTCACGGAAGGGTATGTTAGGACAGCCCTTAAATGACATAAAGCATTCTGACAGCTACCAGACCTCCAAGACACACTCCAGCAATCTCTATAACTAAACAGGATACTCATTCTGACCTCAGCAGAGACTGGGGATCTCCTTTTGTTGGCTGGTGGGGATCTGGGGTTAGGAAGCACTGGACGCAACACCTAAAAGGAGACAGGAGAAAGAGGTGAGGTGAGGTGCTTTAGTGATTTCCCCCCCCCCTACGTTATAAGGCCTTTTGTCAATTTAAGACTAATAAATGTTTAAGATGATTTTGAAGACCTTGTTGGACGTCATCAAAATGGATTTTAATGAACTGTTAACATGACTTTATATGACCTCTATAAAGTTTCCTGTACATCTCCTTGGCAGACATAATGCCATGTGATTTGCAATGCAACAGCATTAAGATATACGGCAAATTTAGAGTCACCAGGTAACCTCAAGTGCATATCTTTGGATTGTAGGAGGACATGCAGAACAGTAGTAGTCACATTAGTAAAGCATGTGTGATTAAATGTTACTTATTAATAACAGCAAATGTAATGTTTTAGTTAAGGGGTCGGCAACCCTAGGCATGCGTGCCACAGTTGGCACGTGAAGGCTTAACTGATGGCACGACCATGGCTGGACTGGCCATCGAGCATACCGGGCATTTGCTGGGTGGCCCGATTTTTTTTTTTTTTGTAACGGTATAAACAATAAAAGGTGGTGGATTGGCCAGATGCTGGCCGGTGTGTTGTTTGGTGGTGGCATCGCAGACCTTCCACAGATTCAGTAAAATTAACAAGTGGTGGAGGCCAGCAGGTGGATGAGGGAGATCGGAGGCAGGAGGAGGAGAGCCCCGAGGCAGCTGCCGGTCCACGTATCAGGTGAACTGAACTTCAGGTAAGAAGTTATGACCTGCAGTCTATCTGTGTCAGATATAAACCAAGTTTAGGTGGAGTTTATTTTCGTTGTGCTGACATTTTACAGTCAGTTACAATAACTCGTACTGCGTACTAGCTAGCATGACGGAGTTTCTATACAGCTGGGTGGGTGCTATGTTGTTACTGATAGTGAACTTTATTTTATTCATAAGGTTAGTTAGTTGAGTTGCCAACCGTCCCGTAAAAAGACGGAATCGTCCCGCATTCAGAGAAATTATTACGCGTTTCGTGTTGAGCTGAGAGGGGACGCAGTTTGTCCTGGACTTCAGCTACAATGAAAAAGACACAAAGCTGGAATTATTCTTTGTCTTTGCTGCACAGCTGCCTCTTCCCCTCTCATTCTCTCCCCTCTCTCTCCTGTTGCTACTGAAACTGATCAATGATCAGCTGATCAGCTTTTCTCTCTTGTTTGTTTATCGCCCACTTTGCGCCAGAAAGAAGATACCGCCAGATGTCGCGCTAAACAACAGCAGCACGTTTAAGCTTGATCAGCTGTTTTTAGAATTTATTTAATATTAATTTCTAGTATCAGCTGATGTTTGCTGGAGCCACAGCTGTAAAGCTGCTGGTCATGATGTTGGTTTGGATATGTGGTGAGAGGGAAACATGAGGATGAAACCAGGAGATGTCCTTACTGGATCATCAGAGCTGAACAGGTGATGGAGAAACAGGTTTACCTTTTAGGTGACATGAATGAGTTGAAGGGAAGTTATGAACGGTTTCTGAGAGACAAATAACACCAGGATCCTTTTCTAAGTAGCTGACAGCTGGTAACTGTGCAGGGGCGGGTCTAGCAAAGTTTTGCCAGGGGGCCAGGTAGGGCATTAACGGGGAAAGGGGGGCACAAAGAAATACTTTTCTTTCTTATTCTCATTTAAAATGTTATTAAATAATTATCTGAAGCTTACAACCAAAGTTTTTATCTGATGTAAAATGTAGAGAAATCATACATATACCAACAAGACTGTACATCCCTGTCACAACAGTGTTTGTTTTCATTCAAAGGCTTTATGGGTTTTTTTTTCTTACATTTTATTTTTGCATTTAAATTAAACATAACATGCTTATACAAAATCAACCAAGAACAATTACTGTTTTTAACATTTGTGAACTTATAAGCATGAAAGGAAAAAAAAAGAAAGGAAAAAAGAAGAAAAAGAAGAGGAAGAAAAAAACAAAAAAAACAAAACAAAATAATTCACGCGGAGTGTGAGGCATGAATTATGATCAGTTATTTTTTTAAGAATTCTAGAAATGGTTGCCAAATCATACAAAAACTCGCCAGTTTCCCCTCTCTATCAAATCTTATCTGCTCCACCCTGGCCACAGACACCATCTCATTAAGCCACCTGTTAAAACACGGGGCCGAAGAAGACCGCCACTGTAAAAGAATAAGTTTCTTTGCAGCCAGCATACCCATTGTAATTATCTGTTTTTGTGAAAAGGAAAAAGATCCGACTGATGCAAATGATCCAAGTATAGCCAATGTACCATCACGTGGTACTTTTTTCCTAAATTGGTTTGAAAACCACATAAAAATCCGGCTCCAAAAAGCATTCAAAACCGGGCAGTGCCAAAATAAATGTGCAAGGGAACCTTCACCGACTTTACATCTGTCACATAAGGGGGATACAGAATTATAGATCCGGTTAAGTTTAAGTTTAGAAAAGTGTAGTCTATGAATGACTTTAAACTGGATTAGTTTATATCTGGCATTTATTGAGCCTTTCTGAATATTGGACAAACAATTTGACCATTGGTCTTCCGACAGAGGGACCCCGAGGTCTTCAGCCCATGTTTTCTTAATTCGGTCGGAATCAACTGGGATTGTAAAGCACTTAACAAACTGAGATATCAAATGTTTAAAATCTGCTTTCCGAATTATATCAAAGTAAGTATAACTTCGTGACTTCAGTGGAAAGTCTGAAAAGTTTTGTTGAACAAAATTCCTTATTTGAAGATAACGAAAAAAATGTGATTGAGGTAATTGAAACTTTTCTTGAAGTTGAAGGAAGGACATAAATTTGTCATCTGTATATAAGTCCTCAATGTATTTCAATCCCTTTTCCCCCCATTCTAAAAACACCCTATCCATTTTACCTGGTTTAAACAAGTAGTTACAAAGGCTTTATGGTTTTAATACCTGGTGGGCCAGTCTTTAGTCAAAATGCCCGGGCTGATTTTTCACACACAGTGAATTAATCTGAGAAGGTGCATTAAAAAATAATTGGCCGCGCCAGCGGTGCACATCGCAAATTAGCTCGCATAGACACATTAGTTGTGCCTCTTCTTAATGACGGTATCTTAACTAACAACCCCAAGTACCAGATTCAACTTGTAATTGGCTAAAAATCACTTAGCCTACTGGTGAGAGGGACGTTGTTAGCTTTCCACATTTCGACACTTCAAATGCTTCAGGAGCTTTCCGCTCAGCACAGCATCAGCACCACGGAAATACAGAGATACATCCGTAGACAGAATTCACAAGATGTTTTTGGAACTTTCAGGTGTATGGACCAATGTTTTATTTTCTGATCAAACCAGAAATCTTTAATGAGCAGTTAGATTTGTCTCGCATTAACTGGCTGAGTTAATGCAAGTTAATGCAACATCGAAGCAGCTGGAATCCACAGCTGTGCGTGTTCATGGAGCTGCATTTTCACCTGCTGTGCATCACTACCTAACAAGTTTAACTGTCTTCAGAACATTGCAGAGGCCTTATTGACAGTATTTGGCTCTACATATCTGTGTGAGCAGATTTTCTCTCACATGAGTGTCCTCAGGTAGCCGTCTGAATGCTGGACACTTGGAGACCTGAGTCTCTGAGTGGGAGACCAGAGATCAGAGTGTATTAACAAACATGCCATATTGGCCCAGTTTATTTTTCTTATCATTGTTGTGAGGAGACCATAAATAGCATTTGTATTTTCTGTTGTACAGTTCATTTGCTGTTATGGAGTCTTTGTTATGGATAAAAAGTGTCTTTTTTTTGTTTCAAAATAGCTGATAACTATTCGCTGATAGCTGCCAACATCTGCGAACAAATATAATTCTATAAAGTGGTTCTATATAGTGTGTAACTGTTAAGACAGAGCGTTATTAAATTTATTGCTAATGCAATCATATGGCACATTGACTTCAGAGGAAATTTTAAATGGCACTCATCATCAGAAAGGTTGCCGACCCCTGTTTCAGTTAATATTATAATCTTGATTATTTATGATGAAACATCATGGAGTTATTGAACTTAAAAATAATTTTATAATATATATATATATATATATTTTGTTTTTAATTTTTTGTTACATTAGTCCCTTTTACTTTTGTCACCCAATGTCAGCTGACATAGGCTTCAGCCCTCGAAAACCATATATTGGACAAGTAGTTAAGAAAATTGATGTAGGGATGATTAGTGTTGCTTTTTAAACACGAAAATATATGAGTCAACATATATAAAAAGTTCTGAAGAATAAATTAAAGACAGGGAGCATCAAAGAACTGTCAAATTGTGAATATGAAACAGAATTTTTGCATTAATGCCTAATGCTAATGTATACATTATATTAGTTACTGGTCCTTACATAAATGCAGGCTCCATCTTCTGTTAGCAGCAGGTTACAGGGGTGCAGATTGTCCTTATGAACTGTGGGAGATTTGCCCACAGTGAAGCCAGAGGCCACCACTACATCCTGTAAGAAAACACAAGATTAAAAAAACAATAACAGGAGAAATCAGAAATTTAAACCCAGAGAGCTGAGAGACAAATCATGCAACTTTTCTTCCAGAGGGAGAATTGGAGCAGCAAATATTGCGCCCTGAGAGACTTTTGTGTTGGGAGCAAGATGTCAACACATCCCACAGATGATAAGCTGGTGAGAAAAGTGTAGATTGTCTTTTGTTTGGCATGTCAGCTACCCCAATATGGCTTCAAAGCCTCCCCTCAGGGCTGACAAGGGGACAGCAGATACTCTGAATAATCATGTTACAGAGACACAGCCTGACAAAATCTTTGGGATATATGGCTGAGTGCAACAGCTCAAGCTGTGATGACTTCCAGCCTTTAACAAGCTTTATGGGAGCTTTGAGTTCCATGAAAATGCTACTGTGAGGAAACCAAAAACATAGTGATATGCAGCTGGGGAGGATTATCGTTGATGTACTCAATGTCTCTGCCCTGGACACAAACAAATTCAACTCTGCAAAAATGTCACAGATGTTATACAGTACAGTATCATAGCAGACTGTCACAGTGAGCTGGAGCAAAACTGACAGGAGCTAACCGAGATATTTTAGTGTTACACTTGAAACGTGAGGAACTAATCAGGTGAACAGAACAGAACTCACCATTAAAGTCTACTCTTTAAAGCTATTTAAAGTGTTAAAATCCAGTCTTTAATATTACCAAATGGAGACATGTCCTGGAGACATGACAAGTCTTTGCTCTTTGCAAATATTTGTTATTACAATAAAATAAAATTCATAAGATAACATTGATAACGTATACTTTATACTATTGTATTTTTTAGAGCATAAGCTTCCATTACTTCAACCAATCAAAGACACAAACACAACTCACCACTGATTTCTTCAAATACTCTATGTGCAAAGTGATTCAGCTAATCAAAACAAAAAAGAAATAATTTTATATTCATCCACAAATCACACGAATGCCCCTCAGCTCATTACACATTTAAGTAACAGGTTTTATGAAAGAAAATTATAATTTCCATTAGGGGTGGGCGATAGAAACGATGTACGATAGAAACGATATAAATTTGGCCAATGATAGAGATTTTGACTATACCGTGATAGGGCATGTTGATGATGCCATCACGCTGTGCCTGTTTTGATCGAAAGCATCGCAGCAGGTAAAACCATTATCATCTGCAAATTATGCCGATCGACAGTCATAGCAAAGAGATGAAGCACTTTTGAAATACGGGGAAAGGCAAAAACTGCGCTTCCTCCACTTCCGTAACATTGATTCATTAATGTTGAATTCTCTCGCAGCTGCTCTATTCCCATGTTGTTGCAGTATATTAATAACTAACCTCGTATTGTGGATGAATAATCTCAGTTGTTCTCCTGACTGAAGTTTGGCCCGTGTACAGCATCCTGCTATGCAATTGCATTTGTCCCTGACCACCAGAATCCCTCACGTTAACTTTTAATGAGTGGAAAAAAAAAAGTTGGTGTTCATCCTCCAGCTTCACTGTGCTAATGTTATGCTAACGTAGCTGTGTCGCTAGCAATCACGTAGCACAACATTATATACCAGGTAGTCCAACTTCTGTAACCCTGGAAACGCCACTGCTGTTTAGTTTTCTGTCTTCATTATTTTGGAAGTGGTATCAGAGCTGAACGTTTTAATTAGTTTCAAAAATCTCTCAGTCAGAACATGGTATGTCATGTTTAGGTGGAAACTAGCAAGCTAACTTCCCGTTAACTTGTAACTCCGTTAAATTTAATAAATTCTGTTTTCATGGATGCATGGATGTTAAACTTAATTGTTACACCTGGTAAAGCAGCAATGCTGATGATTTTATTAAAGATGGAAGAATTTAGACTTTTTAACTCTCAGTGTTCGTTTGACTTTGGGACCTGAAGCGGACGGAGTTTTGGACCCAGATTACTCCGCGAAGCTCCTCACTACGGCAGCCGTAATGCTCTGACAATCCATCAAAACATTTTTAAACAGATTTCTGCACGTCAAAAATCGGTTCGAGGTCAGTAAGCACAACCAGAATTCACACATAAGGCACACTCGATTTTTGAGAAAATTAAAGGATTTTAAGTGTGCCTTATAGTGTGGAAAATACGTTATACAGAAGAAAAGAATATATCGCTGTATATATCGTAACCGCACGTGCTTCAAATTATATCGCAATATGGATTTTAGACCATATCGCCCAGCCCTAATTTCCATTTGGAAATAACATAATACAACTCATTACAAAAATTGTTCCTCATTCAACACTCTGTAAGTGTCAGTTCTTAGTTTCAAATGAGCAGGGTATTGAACACCCTCTCTTTGGTGGGAATGAAAAACTCCCTTTTAACAGGAAAAAACCTCTGGCAGAATCAGGCTCAGAGAGGGGCGGCCATCTGCCACGACCAGTTGGCGGTGAGAAGAGGAAGACAGGACAAAAGACATTGTATGGGAGAGCCAGTGATTAATCATAATAATTAGACCAAGATAAAAGATGGGTGAGGGTCGGCAGTTTCTAAACCAATCATCTGCCAGTATTCCTTAAATGTATTTACTGTAGGGGTTAGTCTTTAATGAATAAAAGTATTTTTTTTTTATAAAGTAACATCATAGATAAATTGAATAACTTCAGAAATAACAAAAAAAATATTATTATGGATAGTTTCATTTGGTCTCTCACAGTTGCGGCAATCATTGGCAAATCCCAAACCCTGCATTTAAGTGTTCACTAAAGACTAATAACAACTCACTAATAACAGCTAGAACAGCTCAAATAAAACCAAAGCCAAATCTTTTTGGTCAAAAATGCGATATGGCTTGTGTTCCTTAGACTTCGTGAAGACATTTGATGTGAACATTATTTTAACATTTTTTTCTAAATGGTGTGATGAGCCTCCTAATCTATTTTGTTAGGTTATGTCACTCATGGAAGGAACGAGGAATTTCTAGCCAACTGGTTGTCATCAGGAGCTAATAATAAAGGCCATTATAAAGCACTGACATGTTTTTCTCTTGCTGCTCCTCACATGGTAAACAGCCTCCCAGTCTGATAGACCCTCAAGCAAACACCTCACCACTGTTTACTGATTTATGACCCGTTTCTACCTTTTGCAAATAAAATAGTTAATGCGTAACTTAGTTGTGTGGCCTCCCAATTTTGTTGCAAAGTAGAGCCACTTGTAACACTGGCAAACAGTACTGACTGGAAATAGCAAATATACAGTTAAATATTTGGACACAGATCCCTTTTTTCTAATTTTGATTCTGTACATTAACACAGTAAATTTTAGGTAAACAACTCAGATGCAGTTGCGGTTTGGCTTTAATTCAGTGGGCTGGACAAAAAGATTGCACCAAAAATGTGGGGAACTAAAGCAATTTTTTAAACACAATCCCTTCATTTCAGTGACATCACCAGATGTTGGGTTTCCTCCTTTCTAATGCTCTGCCAGCCTTTACTGCAGCGGCTTTCAGTTGCTGTTTGTTTCTGGGCCTTTCTATCGAAAGTTTAACCTTCAACAAGTGAAATGCTCAGTTGGGATCAGGTGACTGACTTGGCCATTTAAGAATATTCCACTACTTTGCTTTAATAAACTCATGGGTTGCTTTGGCTGTATGTTTTGGGACATTGTTCATCTGTATAATGAAACTCCTTTATCAATTTGACTGCATTTAGCTCAATTTGAGCAGACAGTATGTCAGACAGACACCTCAGAATTCATTCAGCTGCTTCTGTCCTGTGTCACATCATCAACTCTTTCATGCATGATTTATGATAACCTCATCTTTAGCCATGAAAAGATGAATAATTAGGGATTAAATAACAATAATTACAATGAAACATGTCATATATCTATAGTAACATTAAACGACCAGTGGATGGCAGGGTATTGAGTGACACATCAGTGTCCAATGTAGTGGTTTATGTACAAGTATACCATCAACACTGACACAAGTACAATAAAAACAGTCTTTGAATAGCTGTCCACTGTAGTGACCACTATGCATGAAAGGGTTAATAAACACTAGTGTCGATGGCAGCCATACATGCCCAAACCATCGCACTGCCTTCGCTGTGTTTATGATGTGGTATGCTTTGGATCGTGAGCTGTTCTACACCTTTTCCAAACTTTTTTCTTGCCATCATTCTAGTAGAGGTTGATCTTGATTTCATCTGTACAAAGAATGTTTTTCCAGAACTGTGCTGTCTTTTTTTAGATGTTTCTAACAAAACCACTCCTTAGTTTTTCAATGTAAATAATAGAGGTGGGAATCACCATACATCCCACGATACGATATTATCACAATACTTAACGCACGATACGATATTATTGCAATTTTTTAAAATATTTTGCGATATTCAGATTCTGTACATAAAGGTAAACTTTATCAATATTCATTTTATCTAATATCAAAGTCTTACACTCAGTCTTTCTCTCATTTCAGTCAGTTTTATTGTTGACAAACTTGAACGGTTTGTATTACAGTCTAGTCCAACTTAACTGAATGCAACCATCTGGTATAGCTATTCTGAACTATGCAATTTATGAAAACTACCGTATTTTCACGACCATAAGGCGCACTTAAAAGTCTTAGATTTTCTTCAAAAAGTACGGCGCGCCCTATAGCGCAGTGCGCCCTGTGTGTTGTAAGGAGGACGTAGTAGAGAACACCATGAGAACGCTAAAGGATGAAGTGTGGGCGCAACCCTGAAAATGGCAAAGAGACAGGCTTATGAAGCACAGTTTAAACTGAAGGCCATCAGCTACGCGGAGGAACATGGAAATCGAGCAGCGGCGAGAGAATTTAAGATTAACGAATCGATGGTTCGCAAATGGAGGAAGCTAGAAAACAAGCTCCGGCAGGTCAAGAAAACGCAGCTGAGTTTCCGCGGACATAAGGCGAGGTGGCCCGAGTTGGAGGAAAGACTCGAGCGGTGGATCATCGAGCAAAGAACGAGCGGGAGAAGCGTTTCGACGGTCACCATTCGGCTAAAAGCAGTTTCACTTTCACTTTTTATGAAACGGTGCCATTTTTCCATCCGGACCAGGACTACGGTAGCGCAGCAACTTCCAGCGGATTATAAGGAAAAGCTGGCCATCTTCTGCTCCTACTGCAGCAAACACATCGGTGACAAAAACATCCAGCCCAGCCACATCACAAACATGGACGAGGTACCGCTCACTTTTGACATCCCGGTGAGTCACACTGTGGAGAAGAAGGGGACCAGCACGGTAGCGATACGCACAACGGGGCACGAAAAGTCTTCTTTTACTGTTGTGCTTGGCTGCCATGCTAATGGACAGAAACTGCCGCCTATGGTGATTTTTAAGAGAAAGACTTTGCCTAAAGAGAAGTTTCCAGCAGGAATCATCATTAAGGCAAATGAAAAGGGCTGGATGGATGAGGAAATGATGAAAGAGTGGCTGAGGGAGGTGTATGTAAGGAGACCAGGTGGTTTTTTCCACGCATCACCATCGCTCTTAATCTGTGACTCTATGCGTGCCCATCTCACAGCCGATGTGAAAAAACTAGTGAAACAAAGGAACTGTGAGCTTGCTGTCATTCCGGGAGGCCTGACAAAGGAATTCCAACCGCTGGACATCGGTGTGAACCGCCCGTTCAAAGTAAGGCTGCGAGCGGCCTGAGAGCGATGGATGACCGATGGAGACCACAGTTTCACCAAGAGTGGAAGGCAGCGCCGGGCGAGTTACGCCACAATTTGCCAATGGATTGTAGATGCTTGGGCTAACATGTCTGCTGGCACTGTTGTTCGAGCTTTCGCAAAAGCCGGCATCGTTTCCGAGGAGCCACACGGCACGGAAAGTGACTCTGACAGTGAAGAAAGTGAACCTGGCATGTTTGATGGAGATTTAGCGCAGCTGTTCAATTCAGACACAGAGGATGAGGACTTTGATGGGTTTGATTGATGATAAAAATGTGAGTACCAAACTTTGTTTTGCTCCTGCTTTATTTTTAAATACGCACACTTGTATGCTTGTCTGTTGTTGATGATGACGATTACTGGTAATAAAAATGTGAGTAAGGTACCGAACTCAGGTTTGCTCCCGCTTTATTTTTAAATACGCATACGGTACTTGTATGCGCCCTATGGTCCAGTGCGCCTTATGTGTGTGTTAAATACAGTAATGGCACACATAACTGAGACTGCGCCTTTTAGTACAGTGCGTCTTATGGTCGTGATAATACGGTATGCAGCCCATTCAGCAACTGAAGAATTTGAAAGTAAATTAAAACAAAATATAATTTTACATTAAATAAAAAAGTTTTAAACTTAATTAAAATAAAACATGTCTTAAATTAAAATAAGTAAACTGTCATGTTTATTGCTGCCAAAAAACAAGTTAAACACATTTGGACAGTGTCAGGATTCTTGCTCAGAAAAAGGATCAACATGCTCTGAAGTCAGAGCATGTTCCAGTCCACAAAAACTTTTTTTGTAACAAAATATCGATTTCTGCTGTCCCTGTATCGATACATGATTAGCAAACAAAATATCACGATACTACACAGTATCGATTTTTTCCCCCACCCCTAGTAAATAATACAAACTTTAAAATGCAACATTTATTACTCCATCTCATTCAGCCTTGATGCTTTGTGAAGACAAAAGTCTAAAATGACTTAGTTTTGAAGATTCAGAGTAGGGCTGTTCGATATATATCGGATGACGATAAAAAAAACATCTATCGTTTCATTTTACGCTATCGTTTGTTTCGTGGTGTCGCAAAATAAAATGTTTACGGCAATATTTTCTCATCGTTTTGATGATCACTGTAGTGGCTATATTAATTTCTTAAAGTTCTCTCTTTCTCTTATATTTTATATAACCACACTACTGACAGACAAGCGCCTGTTTTTATGTGTTGTTGTTAGCAACAATGACGGTAACAACATCGCGTTTCCGCTTGTTTGTGTTCCACATAAACCTTTCATAATAAAGCTCAAGATCCTGTTGAGACCTTTCAAAATAAACTGAATCACGTGAAAGAGCAGATTATTTACGGATGAGAAGTAAAAAAGAGCCGGCAGGTGGTAAAAAATAAACCTTAGACTCAAACGTTAGAACAGGCTTTTCCCCGCAGCACGCCGTGTAATAAATACTCACAAAGAAAACGGCGGCTGTTACAACTTATGTCTAAAAATGTATCGTTTCATGCATCGGTTAAAACACTCGACTCCAGCTACATGACGCGCAGCTGGAAACACTTCCAGCAAGTCGAGCTGCCCGAGATTCACAGAATTTACAGAAAATGTTACATTTTTGTGATTTATATCGTTATCGGGACGATAGAATTCTTATATCGGAATATGAGATTTTGGTCATATTGCACAGCCCTAATTCAGAGACCTACCCCTTGGTTGGCAGACTGACTGAAGTTCTTGGCCAGTGATCCAAACAAAACAACATTGACAGATGAGTTCTGAGATGAGCTGTTCAGCATGGAATCTTCTTCTGGAAAACATCATACGAATGTGTTAAAACTGGAAAGGATAAGGGCAAAGGTAAATTCAAAGGGTCGAGTTGCAGGGGCTGCAGTCTAAGTACAAAAGCCAATAGTCCTTGGCTATGCCTGAAACACCACATTTATGAGGCATTCTGGAGGTGTCCTAATCTCATGATCAAGCCACCTCAACTTGTGATGTGGAGGAGCAGTAGCTCTACTCTGAGCCGCTTACAAATGGGCAAGCTTCTCACCCCAACGCTTAGGTTAGTCCAGACACACTTTGAAAGAAACTTATTTCTACTGCTTCCATCTGCATTGTTTTTCTTTTGGTCAATGCCCACAGCTTGTGGGCAAAGGTGACAGTAGTAACACTGATCAACCTGTAAATTCACAGCTTTGCTTTCTGCTCTTTACCAAATTCATATAGTTGCATCAAACCATTTTTCAATCTTCTGTTCCACTCTTCCTCTACACATGAATAGGAAGCTGAGATAATGTATGTGGACTCCTCCGCCTGAGGCAGAAACTTCAAAACCCTAAGTGAGCAAATCCACTCTTTTCCAAATGAGAACACTGAACTCAGGCCCAGTGAAAGATGAAGAACATGGGTCTCATGGTAAAATTCAGTTGATAGTTTATATTATGTACAGCAACTATAGCTAGAGCTACACTATTAGGCTACTTGAATTACTAGTTATAACTAACACTGGGAAACTATTGTAATAGATGCCTAAAGAGGGTATACTAGTTCTCTTTGGTGTGTGCGATAATAAACTAAATTTCTTCGTATTCTGAATCGACTGCTGGACAACACAAGAAATCTGTTTAGTCAGATGTAATTAAACAGTGTCTTACTTAAAAACAAATTATAAAATGAAAAAATAAAATAAAACGCAAACACTTATATACACAATGTCGAGTGCAAAAGTCTCTCTAAACGAAACTAAATTTTGACATGATAACCAACCACCACATTATCATAAACACATGGAAGGTAATGGGAACCGTAAGTAAAGGCATGACAAAACACACACATATTTGAATTTATTGACGGACAGCTAATACTTGTTTAAACATTACCTTGGATGACCATCTTCAGGATAAAACTGTCATTGTTCAATGGCACTAGCGGCCCCTTGTGAACCACTTTCCCCTGTAAATTGAAAAAAAAAATCCTGATGTGAAAATGAACTCAAAAGCATTTTGCTGTGACTGACGTTCTGCAAAATTTCCTGTCAATATATCAAAGCCAAATCTGAAAACCAAGCAATGTTAATAAGACCTTGAGAAATGGGCCAGAGGACAAAAGGTGATTGTGCTTATATCACTGCTGTGCTCTAAATCATGAAAAGATGGGGACTGGAAGCTAGAAAGTGAGAAAAATGCACTCTGAACTTGTCACCTTATCTATATACATTTCAGGTCTTATTTTCTTTAATTCTAATAATTCCAAATTATTTCTCATTATAGTTGACTGTTGGCAGAGTGCTATATCAAAGCATTTTGATTGAAACATGCCTGGAAGAGAAGTGTGTGCTAGGAAAAGGTCAAAAGGCAACAGAGATGATTTCAGTCTTGACAGGGTTGTCAAGAAAAGTCAATTCAAGAAACTAGGAAGCTTCATAAGTAGTGGACCGAGGCTGGTGTCAGTGCATCATGAACCACCACGTACAGAAAGGGGCTTCTTCAGGAAAGGAGCTACCACTGTTGCATTCCTAATATCAAGTATCTTTGTAGATTTTGTTTCTAAATCAAGGTCCTGGAGTCTGGGTGAAGATTGAAGAGGTACAATTTACTTTTATCTGAAAAGCCTTTGAACCACTGAGCAACAGTCTATTTTCTCATCTTAGAGTCCAAGGTGTTTGAAATTCAGTGTCAAAATTCCACAGTCTGTGATGATTTGAGCTTTATAGAAATGCCAACTTCATTTTCCAGCAAGACTTGGTGCCTGCCCACAGTGCCAAAACTTCTACCATATCTACCATGTTGTTACCCTGACTGGTCAGCCAGCTTGCATGACCTAAACCCCACAGGGCCTCTATGGAGTACTGTCAAGAGGAAGATGAGTAAATGTCAACTTCAAAATAAAGAAGAGCTAAAGGCCGTTATCAAAGCAACGTGGCCTTTAGTAACATCTCAGCTGTGCCACAAGGTAATGGCACACCACACTGAGGTAGATATTTGTGGAAAAGGAGTCCCAACCAAGTAGCAAGTATATAGATGAACATACAGACAGCTTTAGGGTCACAATTTAAAAAAGAACAAAAAAAACAAAAACATTGTCATTGATGTTTTTGGGTTTTTTTTGTTTTTTTTCGCCTGTCGCATTTGGCTCTTTTGCCATCAGAATTATTGTCTAAAGGCAAAGAAAGATGCCCAATGGATTTACTTTACCAAATGGACCATCCCAGCCTTGCCGTAATGGTCTATTTGATTCACCTTTGCTTTTATTGATTTTTTTAATTTTATTTTCACTTGCTAAACACGGGACAGATTTCACTGGGGAAAAGAAAAGGGAGAAAGAAAAAGGGAAAGAAAAACAGTGGGGAAGTGTCATTGATCATTTTGAGATTAAAGTTGAAATGCTATTGAGAAAAAAGAGAAAATGTAGAGATTACAGCTGTTCTTCCAACATAAGCCGCCACGGTTACATTCTCTGAGTTAATCTTACTTCAGAACCAGTTTTAGTAACAAGAAAGGAAATGATTTCTCTTTTAGCACACAAACATATTGTAGTGATCAATATATGGACGTTGAAAAGATGGTTTAAAAAGCTGCGCCTGGTCAGATTGGGGGGGGAACACACACACACAAAATTAGAAGAGAGAATTTGTCCAAAATGAAATGGCTGGCAGTGGACAGATGCAAGGCTATCAATGGTTACACCTTGTGCAATAAAGAATATTTATGTTGTATCACAAGACGAGTGATCAATTTGTTTCACTAACTCTCTACACAAGGCATTTTGTAGAGGCTATAGCGCCCCTGGCAGTTTGGCTTGAAACAACAACAACAGTAATCTATGCATTTCGACTTTTTTTAATATAGCATTTTTTCTTGAAATAGAATTACAACTTTACAACTCAACTTTAACAACTAAACTGAATTTATTCTCAAAATGATCAATAATATTCTTTTCTTAAAGTGGCCCTGATACTCCTTTGTAGAAATTTGACATTTCTATATTGTAATCCATTTCTGGTTTATATAAGGAAATATTCTAATAATCTGAGATACTTGATTTTTGATTTTCATGAGCCACAATCATAAAAATTTAAATAGATATAAAACACTGATATATGCACATATGAATAAATTCAGATGCAACTTCCAGGTCAAGTCTATTAGTTACATTAATACACTTTCCAGAGTTAGGACTATACATGCTTTGCGCACAAACGATGTCAACTCCTTTATGTAATCTTTAAGATTGCAGGTTTTTATACTGGGTGAGTCTGGGTGGTTGTATTTATGGAGTTAAAGCAGCTACTTGGAAGGCTGGCGGTTCAATCCCTGCTCCAGTCTGCATGCCTTAGGCAAGATACTAACCGGATGCATTCATCGGAGTATGAATGTTAGACAGAATGCAATGTGATGTAGAAAAAAAGTGCTTGTGACAATGAGAGATGCTCAGGTAGAGTAGAAAAGTGCTATATAAGAACCAGGCCATTTACCATCATCACACAATGTTCATTCTGCTAGAGCAGTACAAAGCCATTATTGCTTGGGACACACAGATCTTATTTGTGTACATACACACACACACACACGTTCATGGGCACTTTATATATTTTGCTTTTAGGCTTGCTGTAACAGACCTTGACTATTTTGTCTGTGACATCTGTGCTGGTGGTGATGAGAGAGATGGGAATCCTGGTCAGATGTGCTGGTATCTGAGGCCCCGTACCCTCCAACAGCACATGGACAGGCATGACATCAAGGTGAGACCTGAGAGGCTGAGATAGAAAAAATTAAATAAAATAAAAAAGGACAAGTTTAGTATAATTCCAGTCTGCCACCAATCCAGTTGACAAAAGTGAAAGTCAGCAGCTTCAGACCTGAATGTGTCATCCGCCCAAGAATATAGAACCCGCAGCAGCTGACAGACACTGATCCACTGTGTGATCAGTTTGTTTAAAGTCTGGTTGAACCTTCCTCTACCACAGACAACTCATTACCTGAACATACCTGTGACAGGTACCACCAGATCCATGTCAACAGTACAGCAGAAGGATTCAAATCTTTTAGGCATTTCAGAGAAAAACCCAGGAAAAGTATTGGCCCTGTTCATAGCAGGTAACATGCTGCTTCATGTCAGAGCTGGTTAGTTTTATCTCAAGCACATTTGACTGGCGAGTCCCTTGGTGGTACCCTAACCAAGAGAAGACAGCAAAGCAGGAACAGCCTGCGAGGCAGACGAGCTGTTCAGCAGAGCGTGTGCTCAACTGCTCAGTCAGGTGGAAACTCAACAAGGGTAAAAAAACACCATCAAATAAAACTCTCTGATTTAAACCCAAGGGGTGGAGCTTGAGGCCTGAATTAGTGTAGGATGAGTGATTTATTCATGAGTTCAGAGCTGCTCTGTGTTCACAGGCTCACCTACACCTGTAGGTTCATCAGCCTGGCCTGTGGCAGGGCTACTCATCTGGCAACTCAGTTCAAACTAGGGGTGGGGGAAAAAATCGATACTGTGTAGTATCATGATATTTTGTTTGCTAATCATGTATCGATACAGGGACAGCAGAAATCGATATTTTGTTACAAAAAAGTTTTTGTGGACTGGAACATGCTCTGACTTCAGAGCATGTTGATCCTTTTTCTGAGCAAGAATCCTGACACTGTCCAAATGTGTTTAACTTGTTTTTTGGCAGCAATAAACATGACAGTTTACTTATTTTAATTTAAGACATGTTTTATTTTAATTAAGTTTAAAACTTTTTTATTTAATGTAAAATTATATTTTGTTTTAATTTACTTTCAAATTCTTCAGTTGCTGAATGGGCTGCATAGTTTTCATAAATTGCATAGTTCAGAATAGCTATACCAGATGGTTGCATTCAGTTAAGTTGGACTAGACTGTAATACAAACCGTTCAGTTTGTCAACAATAAAACTGACTGAAATGAGAGAAAGACTGAGTGTGAGACTTTGATATTAGAGAAAATGAATATATATCACAAAATATTTTTAAAAATTGCAATAATATCGTATTGTGCGTTAAGTATTGTGATAATATCGTATCGTGGGATGTATGGTGATTCCCACCTCTAGTTCAAACACCAAAAAATAGTCCATAATTTTTATTTAACTGGTTAATGCTGCACACCACTACAAATCATGTAAAAATATCAAAGAGTAAACTGCGCGCTCTTCTTTATGGTGTACGCAAGGTTTACAAGCAAACTCTGGTATGCAAATAGCGGATTTTAGAAGTCAAAATGGGTTGAGTTCATAAATGCATTTACTTGTTCCGTTTCACACCCATTTACCAGCAACGTCAGGCATCATATACTCCCATTGGCAGTTATTTTATCCTTTGCCACAAAGCTGAGCAAACTTTAAGCCAGGACCCGTCCAGTCTCGCGAGACAAGGAGTGGCAGCTGTGCTGGCAGATTTTCAGCTACTTTTGAATGGTAAAATTTATGAGGGGGTTGATGTTATTTGAGTTACTTATTTAGCACTTTCAACTAGAAAAAAAATCTGATTTTCCTAAATCTTAGCCTGACAAATAACCTTCATACAACAGACTTAAAAACAAATAATGTCCACAAAGCCAACCATTTTTCAAACCATAACACTAAACAAATGAGTAAAATTACTCTGGAAACTAAGTGAACCCAAACTGGATTGAAAATAATATTTTAAAACAAAATAAAGCCTATCAACAAATGCAGCATCACCTCTAAAAAGAACAATAAAAGTCAAGAGGAGATGTTCCTAAAAGTGATTACTGCCTTTACTTTTCTACATAAACTAAATGCATTTAAATAGTTGGTTGTTTTTATTTCCTACAAATGAAAGAACAGGCCTGCAGCTTTGTGATGAGTTCATAATGACAGCTGCATACAGCTACTCTTGTTAGTCATCCTCAGTCTGCTCTGACAGGAGGAGGATTCACCGACAAAGAAGCAACACAGAGGCCACCAGCCGGCTGCCAACAGTCAGCTGCACCGGGACAACAGCTGATCCCTGCCAAATGTAGGAATTGCCATCCCATCTAGACAACAGCCTTCCTATTGCTCAGAGCATCACTGAAAACCCCAAACATGAACCACCTAATACCAGCTCACCGCTGAACCATAAACAGAGTGTGGCAGAAGTGCATTGGAGACATGACTGCTGGGGTGGGAGGATGCTCAGTATTCACACAGTATAATATAGGTACTGACTGGCCCCCCTCATAAGCCATTGTGATTTACTGAAGTATGACTGAGCCAAACACTGTATCCTATAGGGGCTTTTATCAAGTTAGGAGCCGTTTTTGAGTGCTGAGCACATGAAGTGTGTTGACAACAATCGCAATGAAAGAACACAGTTTATAAAAATCACTTAAAACTACACTCCAGTAGTGAGTCATGGGCTCTCTGTGGACATGCAGGGAAAGACTGGACGCATCCACTCCTGCCATCTCACATAAAGATTCTTTTCCACAACCAAAATCTAAATTAAATAAAAAATAACAGTAACAATCATTTTTCACTACACATTGTATAACCTGATACCAGACACTGAATTGCTGACTTGCTCTAGTTATTATTTTTAAATTAACAATGAATCAAATGGCCATTCGTCACAAAAAAGTAAAATAATTTTTAGATTCTTTAGTTCTCCGAGCTTTATGAAGCTTTTTAAGTCCCTTTTAGCCCAATTTTGGTATAAAGTGATATCTGTCTCAAAAAAGCTGCAATTGAACTAAAATGATCTACTCAAGAACAAACAGCAATCTGATGATTAAAGTGAACCATCTAGCAGCTCCGTTCAGTATTTTAAGACTTAAAACATATTTTTATTCATTGGCATTTGAGTCTGTCTGATTTGCCTTTATCAGTTTAGCACCTACTACAATGCATTTGATTTCTTTCTTATCATTTCACTCATTTATTTTTATCCATTCTGTCCATATCCATATCTATCCAGCCTGATCCCATCTGCCGGTGGATCACTGACTTCCTGACGGACAGGAAGCAGCACGTGAGGCTGGGGAAGAATGTCTCGGACTCCCGGACCATCAGCACCGGCTCCCCTCAGGGCTGTGTTCTTTCTCCTCTGCTCTTCTCCCTGTACACCAACTGCTGCACCTCCACCCACCAGTCTGTCAAGCTAATCAAGTTCGCAGATGACACCACCGTCATTGGGCTCATCACTGACGGGGATGAGTCTGCCTACAGGAGGGAGGTTGAATGTCTGGTGTCCTGGTGCAGCCACAACAACCTGGTGCTGAATGCCCAGAAGACAGTGGAGATTATTGTGGACTTCAGGAAGCACACAGCTCCACTCCCCCCCATCATCCTGACTGACACCCCCATCACCTCTGTGGACTCATTCCGCTTCCTGGGTACCACCATCACCCAGGACCTGAAGTGGGAGCCCACCATCACCTCCGTCATCAAGAAAGCCCAGCAGAGGATGTACTTCCTGAGGCAGCTGAAGAAATTCAACCTGCCAACACGGACGATGATGCAATTCTACACTGCAATCATCGAGTCCATCCTCACCTCCTCCATCACCGTGTGGTACGCTGGAGCCACTATCAGGGACAAACAGAGACTGCAGCGTGTTGTGCGCTCTGCTGAGAAGGTGATTGGCTGCAGACTCCCATCTCTGCAGGACCTGTACACCTCCAGGACACTGCGGCGTGCAGCCCGGATCTCAGCTGACCCTTCTCACCCTGGACACAGTCTGTTTGACCTGCTCCCCTCAGGCAGGAGGCTCCGGTCCATTCGCACCAGAACCTCTCGCCACAAGAACAGTTTCTTCCCCTCTGCTGTTGGACACATGAACAATAACCACATGACTGTCCCCGCCACTAACACATGACCCTACGCTGTGTCACTGCATCATTTCATGTCTGGCACTGATCACCACCTGCACTCATGTATATATCCTTCTACGTAGCACTCTTAATTCTTATTCTCATGTATATATCTCATGTATATCTCATGCACATATCTTTCTTTCTACATAGCACTTTAATTCTTATTGTTTGCACTGAAGCACCGCAGCAAATTCCTAATGTTGTAAACCTCAACATCTGGCAATAAACCCATTCTGATTCTGATTCTGATTCTGATTCTTTTGTATAGCTCTTCGGTCAGTGAGTTGTGTTTAAATGTGCTTTATAAAAAACAAATTTGAGCATCTGTGTATAGAAATGAATACTATATTAAAAGTGCCAAGCCTCAGCTTTAATTTATGTAGCTTCAAATCACTATTTAAACAGCAGTGTGGCTCATCCAAACCATTTTGAAACAGACACACTCACTGCATGCACAGGTTATTGAGCTGGTAAATAACCTGGCATGAGACAGGTCAAGGACATCAAGGTCAATAGACAGAAGTATTTCTGGATGGAGGCTAGCAGGTTCAAAAGCAGCAGACCAACCTACGCTTAGGTGGCTATACCAGGGTATCTAAAAATCTCAACAATATGATTTACAATATAGAGAAGCCCTTTTAATTCATTTCATATTAAACATATACAGTGATACTCTATATTAAAGCAAAATAATGTTGGAAAGCTATGTGCTGGGAGCATATAGACAATACAGCAGTAGAAGCAGTTTTCCTTTCCTCTTTTTTAAAGAAAAACACAGACACACAGTCACACTATGTTGTCTTTTTAGAAAGATAACAATGATTCCATTAATGTTATCTTCATTTGACTTTTCTGATATCTTTTTGGGCCTGCTCCTTATGTCTGTGGGGGAGACAAGCTAATTATACAGAGGAAGCCAAAGCCAAAATGCCCTGAACTATACATACACTTGACAAAGTCCCTAAAATTTTATATACACATAATTTTTAGTTTTGTTGGTTTTAATACTTAAAATTGTTAATTTCTTCACTTTCATCAAGCTGCAGCCACATGAAAGTAAAATGTCCTCACTGTCTCATAAGCATGTCCAGCAGCAGGTCACAAGACACACACACCATGCAAATTATGGCACAGCGAGTGGTCACCACTTAAAAAGCCTTGGGGAACTTGACTTTTCCTCCCATCAGGTGGGTAAAAAAGGATGAGTGAGCTCTTTTGCTCTTTCACAAATATTTAGTGATAAGACCAGGTAAAATGGGAACAGTTATTCATTGTTTGCTACAAAATTTAGATTCATTGTGGTAAAGAGGGGAAAGGGACAGTCACATATATGTGCAAGTTCATATAGGCGCACTCCTGCTTTTGTAAATACATTATCAAATTATCAAAGTTTCTTCTTTGAGAATGTTTTATTATTAGGGACTACCACTAACTACTAAACTGCCTAGTCACTATTCACTTTACTCTCTGGTGGCTGCAATGAAGAAAAGCGAGCATGTTATTATTCTGAAGCTTGCCCTGTGCTTTATGAAAAATATTATTCTGCTGAAAACAAGACATTATAATGCTGTAGATGTTAAAATTCCATATCTAACCTAAAGGCCTAGGTCAGTGACTCAGAGTTTTATAGTCCATGTCATTTTAAACAGTTTGGACCACTCTCTCATAAGTCATCAGTTCTTTTTCTTAAAATGTAGGGACAATGTAAAATTAACAAAATACAAGGTAAGTACTCAATTGTAATTAAATAAGTATAGAATTTCTTATAGGCTGTGTTTACATTTGTAATTCCATCAACAGTTGTTCAAATCAGAAATAAAATCAGAGAATAATTACCCATCTCAAAAGTAAATAACCAATACAATAAATGTGCATCATAAGGCACTTACAATGTAAGCATTGTCTGTTAATAGCCAACCCATGCTTCTGTAAAAGTAATCAACTTCAAATTTTCCCCAATGTGAAACTTCTGCCAAAGGGAGTCAAATCCGATAGATGGCTGAAGTTAGGAAGATGCTGCCTGCCACACACCTGGTGGAATGTTTTGTAAGCAATAGTGCATTAGTTAATAAAATGCTAATAACAGAAACAGTCCGTATCCTGGAGAAGAGAAATGTCTTCCAACTGAACAGTCATATGTCATAAGTCAATACAACAGTAACAACCACTCAAAACACAGTAAATCAAGTGCATCTTAAAGTGTCCATGAAACACTACATGTATTAAGGCTAATTTACACTATGAACCCCTACTCTAAAAATACTCTCATCAATTTAACACTGTCCATGAAGCTAGGATTTAAAAAAGGGTTAAATGTAACATTTTTAGAGCATCTGTAGCACCAGTTTGTGCCAGTATTGAATGTGACATCACTCGGTTGGTTGTTTGCTGCTAATATACTTAGTTTATCTTAACTAACTTGTGACAGAACAATCAACTCAGTGAAAAAGACAGAAACAAACCCCAAAAATTAACCCCCCAAAAAAGGGGGACAGTGTTGAACTTCAGCTTGTGGGTCCTGTGAACCACTAGCGCACAACTCGCTCAAACAGCTCTTGTCCACAGTCCTCATTTAAAATGTCTATAAACAAATATATACAATATAAACAAACCCAAATATTGTGGTTAACAGGTAGATTCTCCCCTTTCAATGCAGCTAGCCAACAATGAAGAACCACTTACTGCTAAAGAGACAGAATAAGCAGACAGTATATTCTTGGTTTTTAATTTAACAGTCATCGCTGCTGCCAGGAGCAGCAGAAAAGGTAACCTCTAAAGAGAGCTTCTTAATTAGAGCTTCTTTGTTTCCACTGAGTCATCAGTTCTTGTACAAGTTAGTAGTATTAATTTTGACAGCTAATGTTAATTTAGTTTTAATGATAGTCTTTTGACTAAAGTGTCATTTGGTTTTAGTCATAATTTAACCATCTAAATTATTTTAGTATTTCTTAACTAAATATCATAAAGCTACAGTAGTAGCTACAGTAAAATATAACAGTTTAAAGTCTGTTGTGTCTTTACCAGTGAGAGTTGCTCCAAAAGGTTTAAAAAGTGTCATATTTTCTTTTTGGGTTTTTTTTTAAACACACCACATTCGAATTGTGTACATATGTTTACTCTTCTCTTCCTCCCAAACATTCAAATTCTGTCACGTTTTCATGACAAACAAGGAGCAAAGGAGCATAGCTTTCCTCTCTACAAGAAACAAATGCAATTTTTGCACCTTTACTTCAAGAATGCCAGTACGCATAGGCTATTTTTCAATATGCATGATGAGAGGAGCACAACATTTGCAAAAATATATAATTCACTTAAATTATGGCTAATAATCAATGTTTGGTTTATGTCAGTGTTTCATTTTTCCCTGAGCGAAATCTGTTTGCCTGAGCTTAAAGTTAAGATTCATAACTGAGTATTTTATTTAATTTTTATGTCTCCGTGGAGAACTGTCAGTATATTTGCAAATTTATTCTTTGGAAAAGACCAAATTACATCTTTTTAATATTTAGTCAACTTTATTGTTAATACCTACTGTTTAATGTAAGTTTTGAGAGTCTAGGAATAATAGTATAAGATATAAAGTAATTGTAACATTTGATCTGTTTCTTTTCTGTTCAATACATAGTGTGAGCTATGTATACAGGTCAAATGTGTTATTGAGAGAGATGAAGTTTATCCTTCAGTCCTGTAGGGACTCTTAATGCTTAACTGTATGAAGTTTGTTAGACACTATGAAGCAGATCATAGATGATATAAAAGAGCATATAATTCTATGGATGTTAGAAGGCAAATTATAATAATAAAATAATGGTTATGAATAAGACTAAGAATAGGTGGAGGTGTATAAGATTATAATTACATGTATGTTACACAAATACGTATGTTACTTGAAAATGAATATTGATTATTCAATATTTATTTCAGTATAGTGGCATAAAGTTCATTACCATCTTCTAAGATCACACCAATGTAAATAATGAGTCTTTACTGAACTCTTTCCCAATAATTTCACATGGATGGCTGTTTTATAGCCAAGCATTTTGCCAAAGTGATTAAAAACACTTTCCTAAATAAACTGTTTTTAAAGAAATCTAGTGATTAGGCGTATCAGAGGAATTTCTGTAAGTATTGATCACAATAAAATTAAGGGGGTGGCAGTAAAAACACACTGTGAGCTGAGCAGAGCTGTGACGTCATCAAGTACTCCCCGCTTCCAGTTGTAAAGTTTGTGTAGAGTCCTCGGAAGTCTGGACTTCCAAGTGAACTTACCAAGTACAAACTTGCCTACTTGGGTATTGACAACGGGCTGTTGTACTGTAATATTATCTTCCGTTCAACTAATGTCACAGGGAATTAAGTTGTTAACGAGGTCGTTAGCTAGCAAACACTACCACAAAGACTAGCAGCTTTGCTAGCATCCAGTTTAACGTGAACCCATAACCAGTTTAACACGAACTCATAACCCATTTAGCACTTATTTAAGGAAAATTAAAGACTTCTTATTGACCCTGCAACCTGATGGATTAAGGTAGAAAACAAGGAAAAGCGAGAAATAAGTTCTGTTTTTCAAATAACCCCAAACCAAACTCCACTCAGAAATGCTTCAATTTAAATTTTGCTGATCTGGACAACAACGCAATGAAACAGAAGATACTATACATATATTTTTTATAAATATATACCTCGTACTGGGAATTTCGGATAATATTAGACACATAATGCTGCACGTTTATGGCTTAAACTTTGAGAAGTTGTGGACACGCGGAAGACAAAGAGGATCTAAATAAACTTGCTTTTCTTTACGTAAATAATACTACTAATTTAGATGTCGGTCGAACTCCAGAATGCAGTCTGCTTGTTATTAAAACATCTGGGCATGTGCTGTGTATGATGTAAGGCAAGGCGAGTTTATTTGTATAGCACAATTCAACAACAAGGTGATTCGCAACACACGCTTTTTCATAAGTACAACGACGTCAAACGCCCATCGAACAAACTATCTGCAAACTAATTAAAGTTAATAAAAGAAAATCCGAAAACGAATCTGAAGTAGTCATTATAATGAAAGAGCATAATACACGCTGTCAATAAACGTGAAAAACCTACCACAGCAGTTTTCCCTCGCTTGCTTTCGAATTGACAGGCTGATTCTGCTACGCGCATGCGTAGAAAATAACCCAGGGCACTGCATAAACATGATCAAAGACGTAATGCTTGAAAAAATAAGAAAAGTCAAAATCAAAGTCAGTCTTGAAAAAAAAGAAAATCAAAAATCAAATTGTGTTTAAACTTCAAATCAAATCAAATCACTTTTATTGTCACATCACATGTGCAGGCACACTGGCACAGCACATGCGAGTGAAATTCTTGTGTGCGAGCCCCACAAGCAACAGAGATGTGCAAACACAACAACACAAACGAGCAAAATACAAGAATGGCCAACCTGAAACTAATAAATATATGTACAATATATAATAGTGTATGCATTTCTGGATGTGTATACTAAATATTTTCCTACGTGTGTGTGTGTGTGTGTGTGTGTGTGTGTGTGTGTGTGTGTGTGTGTGTATACTAAATATTTTCCTACGTGTGTGTGTGTGTGTGTGTGTGTGTGTGTGTATACACATTTTTACAAATTAAATAGTAAAAAAAAAAAAAAAATAATAATAATAATAATAATAATAATAATAATAAAATATATAAAATATACAGAGTTGAATATGTGCAAAACAAGTGGCATTTATATACAGTGTGGAGTGCATAATGTTAAAGTTCCAGTAGTGAAGCTGAGGTGTCTATGACGTGTTCAGCAGTCTGATGGCCTGATGGAAAAAGCTGTCTCTCAGTCTGCTGGTACGGGACCGGATGCTGCAGAACCTCCTTCCTGATGGAAGCAGTCTGAACAGTTTATGGCTGGGGTGACTGGAGTCCTTGATGATCCTCCCCGCTTTCCTCAGGCAGCGCTTTCTGTAGATGTCTTGGAGGGAGGGAAGCTCACCTGCAATTATCCGTTCAGAGCACCGCACTACTCTCTGGAGAGCTTTGCAGTTGTAGGCGGTGCTGTTGCCATACCAGGTGGTGATGCATCCAGTGAGGACGCTCTCAATGGCACCTCCGGAAGTCCACTATCAACTCCTTTGTCTTTGCGACGTTGAGGGTGAGATGGTTGTCTTGACACCAGTGGGTCAGGGCGCTGACCTCCTCCCTGTAAGCCGTCTCATCACCGTTGGTGATAAGACCCACCACTGTAGTGTCGTCCGCAAACTTCACAATGATGTTGGAGCTGTTAGTGGCTGTGCAGTCGTAGGTGTAGAGTGAGTACAGGAGAGGGCTCAGTACACACCCCTGTGGAGCACCAGTGTTCAGTGTGATGGGGGATGAGGTGATGCTGCCCAGTCTGACCACCTGGCGTCTGTCAGACAGGAAGCTAAGGATCCAGCTGCAGAGGGAGCTGCTCAGTCCTAGATCCTGCAGTTTCCTGTCCAGCTTCGAGGGAACGATGGTATTGAATGCTGAGCTGTAATCTACAAACAGCATTCTCACATACGTGTCTCTCTTCTCCAGGTGTGACAGGGCAGTGTGTAGTGTCAGGGCTATGGCATCATCAGTGGACCTGTTGTGGCGGTATGCAAACTGTAGAGGGTCCAGTGAGTCGGGTAGTGCAGAGCAGATGAAGTCCCTGACCAGCTTCTCGAAGCATTTGCTTACGATGGGGGTCAGGGCTACAGGTCGCCAGTCGTTCAATGAGGAGATGGTGGAGGATTTGGGTACAGGGACGATGGTGGCCATTTTGAAGCAGGCTGGGACAACAGACAGAGAGAGGGAAAGGTTGAAGATGTGTGTGAACACTCCAGCCACACTCTCTTACAATTAAAATACAAGCTGCTTTCAACACTCAAATTTAAAATTAACAATTCAAATGACACTTTATTCCAATTTAAACATATCACAATCAAATATTTTCACGTTATGTGAAATTTAAGGGATACAAATAAGAAAAGGCAGGAATAAGTGAAGTGGAAGTTATAAAAGTAAGTTGAGCATTTGATTTTCCATCATCACACTCAAGTCACCTTCTCCACACATCCATTCTGCAGTTTCCTTACTTCAACTGTTTTGTGTTTTGGCTTGGTCCTGTAGTATGATGTAAGTTCGACATATCTAGGGTATCTTTCCGATACATCCCAAAGTTAACATCCAGGTTTCTCCTGCATGTGTACATGAAAGGAAATGCAAAGTGAGCTCTATGGGTTATTGGTGCAAGAAGTAGGATAGAAGTAAAGCTCAAAAGATGGAGAAGGAGGTATGAGAACTGCAATAAGATGTGGAATAGAAGATTTGTCTTCTGAAAAATCTGATACTGAAGCAAATGACTATATTTCTTTCTGATAAGGGAAACAGAAAAATATTAGATGGTACTGAAAAACCCTCCTACTACATGCACTAAAAGGTCAATAATGTGTGCTGTTTTTCAGGTTTCTGTGTTAGCCAAAAATGTTATTAAGCTAACCTAAATCTAAGTGAGTAGTTCTGCTCGCTAAATCTGAACGAACTGCAACTGAAATTTTTTTAAAAGCAACAGTATCTTTGAGCTTCTTTGTTTTTGCCAGAAAATGTCTCCCGGCTTTGCAGAAACTTTATTTTGCAAAGCTATGTGTTCACAGCAAAGTGTTTGGACAGTTTAAGTGTTGCTTGTGGAACAACATTAATTAAATAGTAAATAGACTGTTTCCTATGTAGTTTTCCTACGCAAAACTTGTTTCATTCACCCATTCAAACACATTCATACAAACACTATGCCTTATTTTCTCTCTCCACTGAGATGCTTTCTATCAAGAATACTTGGCATGCAGACTGGAGCAGCCAGGGATAGAACCACCAACATTCCAACTAGTAGATGACCTCCTGATGCGCTACAGGCACTCGATAAATAATGATGTTAGGTAAATTTAAATAACTGTGATATTGAAACACAAACAAAGCCTTGTGTATGCATCTCAGCTCAGCAGTCCACCACAGGGTAACGGTAAGTAAAGCTCTATAACAGTTTTATTACTGTCAGTTCAACACTAAGAGGCAGTTTCTGGAACAGTTTGGTCCACAGCACCTACATTTAGTGTGAATACGTTTTTCTGTGTCATGATCCCTGAGTCTCACTTCCCTGCTTCTCTGTGTTGGTGTTTGTGCACATTGTACTTCGTTTTGGGTCTCTCTGTCTCTCTGTCTCCCTGTCAGCAGCTCACCTGTCAGTAATCAGCTGTCCTGACTCACCCGCTGTTCATCGTCTATTCGGCTGGCTACTCAAGGCTTGAACAAAGATTTAATCATTGCCAGTTCCTTGCATCAGCCAGTTCTCTCTGTGATTCCCAAACCTGTGAGCCCTTAGAAGCCTGCGATTCCCTGATCACCTCTCTTAGATCTCAAACATCTTACAGACACAGAAACAAAACCTAACAACTAGAAAAGGATGACTAAATGAGCAAGAAATAAAAAACGAAACCATGAAAAACCACTAAATCCCAGAATTCCAATAATCAAAACACATAGACTGGGCCTCCAGACCCAGCACCATGGCAGTAATGGTTTAAGCATGACACTTTAAAGGCCTGTGGCCCAGTAATGAGAACAGACTCATCATATTTGTAAATTAATATGATCAATCCTACCATTAATTCATGGTAGGACTTCTTTGAGCAGTCTTGTAGGAATGACGCCTAATAAACATGTTGAGATTTGGAGGAAGTAATTATTGAAGTTAACTCAGTAAATCAAATCAGTTAGAAAGGGTCTATGTAATAGCAGTACTCAAAGTAGCTGTACATAATGATATGTCTGTCAGATGGTTATAAATCATTTTTTCTCAAATAGTTAAAATTTTATTTGTAAAGAAATTCATGAACTCATTGCTGGTTAAGGTTCAAACCGATCTACTGGCAAATTGAAGGGGGGGTAATTTTTCCTGAGTGGTACACAAAAGTGAAGTTTTCACAAGAATGCATTATACATCAGTAATGCAGTCCTTTTAAAATGTGAAGAACCCCCGGAAGCTCAAGAGACACTGAGAAGAGAAATAGAAAAAATTCCAGAAAACTCTCTGCCCTGAACACAACCATCACCGACTGTTAAATGCAACAGTCCTCTGATTTATAATATTTTTTCAAAGCTTTACACATCCAAGGTTTGATATTTGAAAATATGTCCATTTCCTCCTTTGGGATTGACAGGTCCTCACACTTATTCTGTGACAGTCTGTTATTTCATTCAAGTCATAGCAAACATTTTAGAATAAGGCTCAGTCAATACAAGAAAAACACAAGTATCTCCTCTGACCACACACCAAGTGGACTTAAAACCATTGATTAAGCCCTTATTTTAAGTCCCTCCATCAGGGTAATAAGGCTGACATTCTTGTGCTTTGTTAAAAAACTGACATTTGACTGAAGACAGTCAGTTTTATTGCGTAAAGATTGTGCATTGGCATGGATGATTGTGACAGGAGGGATCCTCCAATGGCCTTGCAACTGAAGTCTCTGTCTCACTCCGTGTCTGCCCCTCTTCCATTGATTTAGTTCTCCAACACCTAAGAAATCATACCAAAAAATGTTGGTGGCTACAGTCACCATGTGCTCCATGTTTGACATTGTGGTCCCATAGGAACAAAAGGGACTCTATATCAGAGAAACAGAGGATATCTACCTCTCAAAAAGTGATAAATCAGTCAATTTTGTGTTTCCTTATGTTCATAAGGTTTCTGATATCACTCTCATCTTTATTATTGGTTTTCTGTGGTTTAATTGTTTGTGGCACTAATCTTAGTTCCTTGGCTTATGAGTCCTCTTGGTGCTTTCTTTCTGTGCCCTTATTCTTGTCTGCCTTCCAGAGTCCATGGTAGTCTTTCTGTGTCAAGTTCATATGTTTGAGACCTTGTCTCTATTTGTTTTTTCATGTTTTATTTTGGTAATACGTTTCCTATATGTTTAGTGCCCAGTTTTACTTACAACAGTATTTAGTATTCCTTGCTCCTGTGAATTCTTCTTGGATTTGCGAGCAATCTTGGAGTAATTTTTTTAACTAGAATATGCCCTTCAATAAATGTGTAGGACTGCTTTCTTACATTTATGCAATATCTCTAAATTAGAAACTGGAATGATGCTGGAAAAAGTAGCTCATGCATTTACTAGTCCTAGGCTTGACTGCTGTTCATTATTACCAGGTTGTAATTTAGGCTGACTGAGAGGCTTTCAGTTGATCCAGAATTCTGCAGTGGGAGTAATGACAGGGACAAGAAAGAGAGAGCATATTTCTCCCATATTCTTATGCCATTTCTTTATTGACTCCCTGTTAAATCCAGAACACCAGTTAGGACTATATCATCCTAATAGAGTACTTTGTTCTTGGACTACAGGCATACTCGTGGTTCATACAGTATATAACAATAGAATGGAAAGCAGATGCAGGAAAGGGATTGGACTCAAACCAGGGTCGCTGCATTTCAGCCATTTGGCAAGTCTTCACCTGCTTACTCAATAATATTGCTTAAATCAAGTTATTCCAGAATTCCTCTTGGCATCCAACTTGTGGGGTATATACTCCAAAATAATTCAACATCAATCCATCCAGTTTCAATCTGTCTAACTGTAACAATTCCAGCTCTTCATAAATCACAGACGCTCATAGAGCTTGGCTTTTCACGGTTTATTCTGCAGAAGACATAGAACACACTTAACATGTGTCTTCTGGTGGTACCCGCAATTGTAGCTCCCTCACATAACAATCTTTTCACTTCCAAAACACTCTTCATTAAAGATTACGCTTCCTATCTGCACCATGGCCTGAATCAACCTCTGATGCCCCTGGCTCTGCCTGGGTTTCCTGCCATTTCTCCCTGATTGTGTTTGTGTTGGTTCTTTCGCCTTTTGAATTAATCTTGTTGTTTTAACTTCTGATGCATTATCTTTTGTTACATTAAATCTTTTGTTTGCTCAACTTGTCAGTCTCTGTCTTGTTCTGCATTCCAGTCTACTTTAAACCACTCATAACATGCTTCTTATATAAGACTCTCTTTGCACAAATAGCATTCTCAAATGAAGGCACAACTTATATGGACCTAATATACTGCAGAGCAGTTTTGTACATAACTGTATCCTAAAATAAACTCCTCCATCAGCAGTGGCAGATATTCCATGTTGGGGTTAGCAAAAGGTTATCTGGACTGTCAATAAATTACACTTAAATACATTCAATGTTTTTTTTTTTTTTATTATGATGCTCAAGATGATGATGGCTATTGGCTTGGAGGATGTTAACTTAGGCCTCAGTAAACATGGTACATTGTACCATTGTTTATACATTGTAGTTTACTGTGTAGTCTCCAACTGGAGATTAAACCCTTATGAAGGGTCCTCATTAAAAACAAACAAACAAATCAACTGGAAATATTAAAGTCTGCTGCAGGTGGTATTCTCAGCTTATGCAGACAACAGGATTAGAAGAACAGTAAAATGCTGCATTTGTCCACAGCCATGCTGGCAGTGTGTATGCTCACATCATTCTTAGTTCATTCTCCTTTAGGGTGAATAAAACACATTCAACCTAGTTTGATGAAGGTTTTATTCTGTCCTTAGGAAGTTAATAATAATAATAATAATAATAATAATAATAATAATAATAATAATAATAATACATTTTATTTATAAAGCGCCTTTCAAGACACCAAAGGACACTGTACAATAAGATAAAACACATAATAAAACAATGACACAATAGTTGAATAAGTATAGTAAGTTGAATAAAATGAAGACATCAGTAAGACAACTTCACAGTGACAGTGGATGGGGTAAACAAAGTTCAGCCTCCTTATAGCATGGTGAATAAAGCTGTTCAACAGTGTCATGGAGCAAGCACTGAGCCTCCGATATCTCCTCCCTGAGGGCAGTAGGCTCAGGGTGAGGTGGTTGCCAGCATTGCTGATGGCTCTGCTGATGAGGCTGGTTTCATAAATGTCTATTAAGGAGGGCAGAATCACCTAAGTAGAAAAAAGGCAGACAAAAAAGGAAAACAAAATAGCTCTTATTTCTGTTGCCTACATTGTAGAGAGTGAATTTGATTCTAAACAGAAAATTAGTACAGTTAGAGGTTAATATGGAAGTCAGCAGTTGGCAGAACCCTGAAACAGGTTGTAGTGGCTCAGCATGTGCAAAAGAATCAATTTCTATTATGGGCTCCGGCAGATTTTCTTTGTGTACATGCTGTGATCAGCTGATCTGGACTACTGCTGCCCTACTGCTCTTTGTGAATTTAACAAGATGTAAGCAGGTGTTTTATGAGTTGTCCTGTTCCATCCGCTACACTGTCAGTACACTGTTCACGCTGCCTTTATACCAAATAGTATGAAGTGGAATTCAGTGAATGAATCTAAGCACCATCAGCTTAACTTCAAATTCATCTCTACTATATTTAATGTGATCCAACTCTGACCATGAGCACCACAGTCTCTGTGCACCAGTCCAACACAGTGCTTTATTTTAAATTCTTAACATTAATGCACCTAACCAGTTTATCATGCACTAGACTGCAGAGTATTTTCATGCAAATTTTAAATAACATACTTTACCTTAGTTTGTTTTGCAGCATGTTTTACAATATGAAAAAGCATATTGTCACACGCACACACCCAATATCTGATTTAAAATATGAGGACTTAAATGTAAACTTTAAATTTCAAGTTTTTTTTTATATCGCACTGAACAGTCTTTACCTTTGAAACTAACCTGTCTTCTTCCTCTCCTGTGCTGTCTTTCCTGCCTTTCTTCATCTCTGAGTGCAGTCTCATTCTCTCCCTGTGAAAAACAGCAGCTGCACCTTTAGGTGTGTGACAAACAGCACACACAGTTTGTGTTTGCTGGTGTTTGTTGAGCTGATAGAAATGTTGCATTTAGAATTATGCTACTTAGGAATTACCTGCTACTTAAAAAACATTATTCGCTTTATGCTTTCTCCGCTTTTGCAGCGCTAGCTAGATACTGAAGTATGGCAACTGCAACTTATGGAATTTCTGGTGTTGCATCCAAAAACTTTCAAAGTTTAGGTGTGGTAGAGAGTAAACTAGCAACAGTTTGCAGTATTATTACCTCCACTGAATAGTCAGTGTAGTGAAATTGTTCTGTCACACTCAGTAATGGTTTTCCGGCATTAATAGCAACCCATGCCTACGACTTGGAAAAGGGTATTTTTCTGACTTACTGTTGCTTGTGACAACCGTTTTAACAAAAGGCTTGATTTGAATATATCTAGACAACATGATGGAGTTCAGCTCTTCCATCTTAGCATGAAGTGAAGACAACATGTTAGATGACAGCAGGAGAGGACTGATGACTAATAACTGAACTAAAGGCTCCAGTGCAGCTCCAGGCTTCATCTGCACTGACAGATTCAGGACGGCAACTTCGCAGCATATCGTAATCTTCATTAGTAATACTCAGGAAAAAATAACAACAACAGGAACTGCATGTTTTATCTTTGGTATTGAAGGGTTCAGGTTGTGAATATTCACATTTCATAATCTGTTTTGTCAGGTATAAAAAGGTAAAGGTAATGCTATGAAAACATCATATTTGCCCTGATTATTATCAAACAGGTATCTTAGCAAAGAGATAATGTCTTCATATTTTAATATATTAAGTACTTTTATAGACAGTTTGGTGGATTTACAGTAGCCATATATAGTGACAGTTTGCAGCTTCGTATTGATAGTTGTCAGGGTGACAGTGTTAGTTGTCAACACGTTCTCATCCCAACGTGAAACATACCGATGAATGTGACAAACCGTCGGTATGTTCGGAGGCAAGAGTGCCAGTTGGAATGAATCTATACATGTAAATGTGTTTTACATTCTGATCCTGAATCACTTTGGAAAATTCTATGTGATAGGGTTAAGGTTATAAGTTTATGGTTAAAGTTACGGTTAAAGTCATGGTTATGGTCGCTTGCAAAGGGAGAAGAAGGCCCAGAAACAATAGTAAGAGATGTTATTCAGACTCACCTGAAACTATTAGAGGACACAATGAAAACCATCAGCTTCCGTTATAAACTTCACCATTAGCAACACTATCATAGATTCAGAAGGTTGATTTATAATACTTATACTAATATATAATATTTATATATTCAAAATATGAATTTATTTCTTGCCATGGATGAAATGTTGATAACCCCTCCTTTTTCATACCTTCTTCACTTCACTTTTTGATTGCTCTGGTACCACACTTATAATAGGAGGAAGTATCAGCTTAGCATTTAATCCATTGATAGGTCCAGTAAAGCACTGAGTCAGAGGTACTGGTAGTCTATAACCATTCTTAAACAGTACATGAAGCATTTTGGTTTTTACAATGCAACATTTTCAAGGATTGCAACTTCTTTTCATCAGTACACCTCTTACATTTTTGCTTATACTACTTTTTAGCAGCTTCATTATAACGGACATCCAAAATGCTCAGATTCATCCCATTACTATAATGTGATTATGCACCAGTGTCTCTCTTTGACAAATAAAAGGAAGTGGAGATTTAATACATCATTATTTAAAGAGCAAGATTTTCTTAACTATTTCAAAAACAAGTGAGTAACATACTTTGAAAACAGTGACCTGCCAAGAATGACATATGTGTTCTTTGGGAATGCAGAGTAAAACAGTATCTTATTGTTGAATTAAGAAAAAAAACTCTTTAATATTAAAATTACAGCAAAAACATAATCAGAAGATGCCTATGCTGCCTCACCACGAGAACATATAATTAGGAACATAAGAAAACAAAAATGATAATTTAATGAAATAATTGATAAGATGGTGCAATTTCTAGTTGAAAGGCTGCCTTTGGAAAACTTTGAACATGGCAATAATTCCATGTCAACTTATTAATGGTAAATAAGGAATAGCTGTTTATTTAGATGGAGATAAAAGCATTTAACGGGTTAACTGGAAATTTATATAAGAAGTTCCACAGAAATTAGGTTTGGCTCATTCTTCATTGACTGGATAAAAATACTATACAGCTCTCCAAATGCATGTGTTATCACAAAGTCACTTGACCCAAACATCTCAAAATTCTTATAGAAAGACAAACCACCACAAAAAGGGTCGATTGTGGCTCAAGAGTTGGGAGTTTGCCTTGTAATCGGAAGGTTGCCGGTTTGAGCCCCGGCTCGGACAGTCTTGGTCGTTGTGTCCTTGGGCAAGACACTTCACCTACCGCTTACTGGTGTTGGCCAGAAGGGCCGATGGCGCGATATGGCAGCCTCGCTTCTGTCAGTCTTCCCCAGGGCAGCTGTGGCTACAACTGTAGCTGCCTCCACCAGTGTGTGAATTATGTGGATGACTGGGTGTGTAAAGCGCTTTGGGGTACCTAGGGAGGACTAGTAAAAGCGCTATACAAATACAGACCATTTACCAAAAAAGTTTAAAAACTCCAAAAATATTGGTGGTCTGGAATGCCAAATTTTGTATCACTACTTCTTAGCTAAAAGATTACTGTATGTTTTAAAATGGATCAAATCAAGTTTGTTAGACAGTCCTTGGCTAGGCCTAAACCAAGCACTCTAAGTCAAAATGTTTGATCTGCCTGCCGGGGATCTTTCTGACCATTAAGATTCATAACTGTTTTAAAAACCTTATAAACACTTCCCTCAAGGCATGGTGGGAATTTTTAAACATAAAAAAAATTTACAAGGTGTTACCTGTGATGGCTGCCTCTGTGTTTTTTTATGTGCTCTTTTTTTTATTTGTTTGCTAGTTAACTTTGGGCTTTGCCATACAACGAGAACGTCTTGGACCAGATATGGGCTCATGAACATCAGGGCCACTGGTGGTTCAAGGCTTTTTCACAGCACTGTTTACAAGACTAAACATGTTTTTAAAAATTCCTGAACTGAATGAGTTACCTCTATTTTATAGTTATCTTAAACTTAATATTAAGGTGTGCTGGCTTCCGTAAGTCTTGTTCAACTTGTCCCAAAGGTTTTTTTTTTTGGAGAGTATTCAGTTCAATTTTATTTTATTTATCCACCATCAAATCACAACAACAGTTGCCCGAGGAAGACCCTATAATAATACTACAGAGAAAACCCCAACAATAATACGACCCCCTATAAGCAAGCGACAGTGGAAAAGAAACACTCCCTTTTAACAGGCAGAAACTTGGGCTCAGGAAGGGGTGGCCATCTGCCATAACTGGTTGGGGGGATGGGAGGAAGACAAGACCAAGATTGAAGAAAAAATAGTCAGTGCATCATGGGAATCTCTAGCAGCCAACGCCTAAATATAGTTCAGCCTTTTTTTCCTTTTTCTTTTCCTCTCTTCTCCTCCATTTATTGGCATGAACATATCTAATTTTTAGTTCCACTGACTTTTCTGAAAAAGACAAAAAACAAAACAAAACATGGGACTATATTTAGTAACTCAAATCCTTGTTTATGCATATGAACACAACAAGGTACTGAATGTGTCTTTTATTTGAAGGTGTAACACAAGCAAGTTGGTGTCATCCCACCATCCTACCTGTGATCCGCTGGTAAATTTCTGAACAATTAACAAATTATTTGCTGAACCTGTTTAGGTGTTACTCATCACACTTATCTGTCTGCAGCATATGTTATTCTTGGCTTCTGCCTCTTTCTGAATTCATTACTCAAAAAGCATTCATCCCATGTCAACCAGTATACCTGTATGCCCAGATACACTTCACTGTTTCCTTTCTATCCCTGCTCTATTTACACGGCCCACACTGCTTGTCTGATGAGGAAGGCCTTCAGCCAAGAAAGACTTAAAGTCTGTGCTGCTAAACATTCCTTAACATAGAAATATCATTAAAAAAAGATGTTTAAAGGTAAAGCATTAGTATAAGTTGTAAACTCAAGTTTATTGCCTGCTCTAATGAGTGGACCCACCAGCTGCAACAGGAGTATTAAGGTAACAAAATATTTACCCCCCTGAAAAACAACTCATACTAAGCAGAAAGCAGGAACTTATTAACTAATCATTTTGGCAGAAACACAGAAAACACATCAAGAGGGAAAACTCGATAAAACTCAATAAAGCCCCGCTTTCCCCTCCTGAGTCACTTGATGGTTTGCCAGAATTGTTTCGAGGCAGTTCGAAAGTCTTTTATCATGGCCTCACCATTTTTGCTTCCGCCACTGCCCAAGCCACATTCTGCTTAAGTGTCTAGAACATATGGCAGCACATCTGATGATACAATTACACAACTGATTATCGACCTATGGCCTAGGGTGTTTTGGTGCCATGTGCACTTATGGACACAAACATGTTTTTCATTATGGACAAACTGTGGTCTGCACAGAAGTCCAATAACAGAACAACTCAGGCAGGCTGTGCCTCTCATTCACGCCCCTCCAACTGTTGTTGCCCATGTGACCATTGAAATCTCAGTACAACATCAGAGTCTCCAGGTGGAGCACCCTTAAGCACCCCATCCAGGGTCTACAGCAAGGATGGATACTCTGAACGGTCGTTCAGTGCAAAAGTGCAGACGACAGTCAGGACCTGCTCCCTGACCCGAAGGCGCGGGGAACAAACCCACTAATCCACTGGGAATAACTCCAACATACAGACATAAACCTAAGGGGATACCCAGCCCAACGCCTCTCACCAAAGGCAACTGCAGACTGGGACAGTCTCGCCCCTCTCCAAGAAACTGGCTCCAGTGCTTAAGCCGTGGACACTTGTGGGCTTTCCAAGTAGGAAGAAAAAAGGATGCAGTATAAACTGTTAAAAAAAAACTGTGCTCCACTATATTGAAATAAACAGGCTATTACTGAAATATAATCAACAGACTTAACATATAAATAACATACAAGTGCTATATAAACTATGATGATAAACTAGATCTAAAGGACACTTTCCTTCTTTTCCAGTCTTATTCATGTACCTTGTTGGTTCTCTTCTAAAATCCAGAGATCTGTAATGTTCATAATGTCTAACAAGCCTTCTACATGTCTGTGAAGGTTCTCAGTCATCCAGGTCATCGTTTCTTAGCTGCAACTATTTGAGCCAGAAACTTTCAAATGATTCATAAATCTTGTTGATTCCACTTCGAACAGAAAAGCAATAAATTTACTCACAAATAGCTATGTCTTCATTCTGAGACTGTCCACAGATGCAAGTGGTAAAACAGGAACAAACAAAAAAAATCTGTTTAAAATGTGACTAAACGTTGGTCTGTTTAGTATGTAGAATTACTTGAAAAACAATTTAGACTGATATGACAGGTTTGTGCTGTGAAGTGAGATGCCTGTTATTCTGTGACTGAAGGTTTGTGAGATGTTCTTATTAAGTGGAAACCACTAATAGTGGTATTTGTATGGAACGCCAGGACTGCCATAATGAATTAATTAAATACACCATTAAAAAAATAATTAAATGTGGCAATAATTAATTAAAACCGGAAATAAATATTTATGACACATGTCATTAATTAATTAATTATTGACATATTTAATTAATTAATGACACATTTAATTAATTATTTCTTTATTTCACATTTTAATTAATTATTGCACAGTTGACTCCTTCAGGTCTCACCATGAAATAATTTTATCTGTCAACCTCACCCATCAAACTCAGGGGGCGGGGCTAACGCTGATCGAGTCAAAACCATTGCTTTGGCCTGGTGGCCATTGTTTCTAGCACACAACAACCGGCATGTGGAAGCTAACAGAACTGAACTTTGAAAAACCCTGTTTGTGTGTCACCAAATACCGTTTTAATATTTTTTTAGCCGAGAATGTAGTGGTTTAATCTTCATGTGTCTGGTCTGTTTGTCAAGATACAGCCTCTTTGCAAAAGTGCTTCGATGATTTCGGAGATGTCTGCCCAGTCTCACGGCAAAGCGTGGATAGACCCGTTCGCCTCGCAAGCAATCGAGCTGTTATTACCACCGACAAAGCGCAGGCCCCGGTACACAGCTGTAATAACCCCCGTTGACACTGACTTCTTTTACTAAGATTATTTTTATCGAGGTTTTATTTCCTGATGTTCGTATGTGTCCTACGTGTTTCAGTCGCCAATTTTGAATTACAACTAACATTAAAAACATGTTTAAGGAGGAGAGAGAGCAAATAAATCTGTTTAACATCTGATCTTTGGGTTTTTGTTCAGTCATCAGTGTGACCTGCGTATAAACGCATAAAAGAGATAACGTTGGTGTTTCCGTCATGTAGTAACTGCTGGCTTTAACTGTACAAAGGTTGTTTGACACTATGAAACACATACAGACTTCATGATGTAATATTCCTAATCTTTTTATTGTGAATATTAATCCTGGGGGTAAACGGACCTGTACACCACGGAGCGAGGTCAGCATATCCACGATATCTTCAGCTCTATGAGTTAACACAGAGTTTCCCAGCTGACTAATCTAACGGTCATCTACGAATATGTCACGGGTCATATCAATATGATTTTACAGAAAATCACCCTTATTACTGCCAACTATTCCAGAGACGTGAAAATCTACAGCATAAAGAACAAAACATCCAGAAGTCTGCACGATGTGTTTCATAGTTTGTAACAAGCCTTTGACAGGTAAACATAACATGACCGAAAAAGAGAAAAAAAGAGAAAAAAAAATCACAAATTATATGTTAACTTCATTTATTTTTATTTAAGTAAACTCTAAATATTCTAACAGACAGCTGGTGCTTAGAATACAGTTGAATAACTATTAAAAAACAGATGATATAATATTTCTATCCAGGTTGCAGTCTTCATGATGAACACGCTGTTGCAAACTCTGCTCCTCTCGGTGGAAATGCGCCTTCTCTTCTCTTTCTTTAAAACATTTTAAAAGTCAGTTTACTCTCAAGATTCACTGTTAAATCCAAAACACACCAGATAAAGAAAAGCGAATAGTTCAGTCTAACACATGTGCCAGTGAACCATTAAAGGTCTGTAAAACTATGCAGTTCTGAAACGTAACTTTAACCTCAGCCAAACTGATTTGCTCAGTTGTAAATAAAACAGCGAAGTAAACGTGACCCGACAGACAGAACCTGAGTGAATGAAGTCCAGCGTTTAACCACTGAGAGCTAAAACTCAGCTGAGGTTTCAAAGCTGTGTGCCGGTGATTGGACATCAGCCGCTGATGAAGCTGTTCGCCTATAAAGTGCTCTGTAAGGAAACAAGCTCCAGCAGCTCTGCGCTCGGGAAAAATACTATATTTACTTATCTTGTGCAGAAAAATGTACATTTCAATTCCTTTAATTTTAAATATGTTTATATTGTCTATCCTGTAAAATAGTCAGATGTCTATTCATATTAATGTACAGAATTCACCTGCTTGCTGCTACTACTGCACATTCACCCAATGTATATACTATATGTATGTATATATATATATAATGTTCTTCCTCTACAGCCCCCCCAATTTTTTTGCACATGTCGAGGAGCGTGTCAGGCTACATTTCACTGTGTGTTATACTTGTATAACTATGCATGTGACAAATAAAGAACCTTGAACCTTGAACCTTGAGAAATGCGCTGACATCTCTTTATATCGAGCACCGGCTGCCCAGTTAAACTGTGACTATCACCAGGTAACGTGGGCGTGTTTCTTGAATTAGCAGCAGGTGTTAAACAACTGACAGGTGAGGAGGAGGATGCATGCAGGTAAACTGAGGGTCTGTTGAGCTGATCGCTGGTTTCGTGAGAAAAATGTCAGTTCGTTCTTTATGTTGCAGAAGCACAGAGACACAAGACCAGGCGGAAAGAGATGATCGTTCTGTGAAAATGAGAATCTGCGAATGCAACATGTGGAAATCTCTGAAAACATCTGAGCACTTTTGCAAACGTGTTCTATGTTGACAACCTGACCAGACATGTGAAGATTACGGCGCGACATTCGCGGCTAAAACACTGTTAAAAGTGTAGTTGGTGAAGGAAAAGGGGGTATTTTAAAACTACACCACCACCATTGTTGCCTGTGATTTGAAATGCATTCTGGGACACCTGGCTACACAAGCCAGTCTACACAAGCAATCGATTATCTAGGATCGACCTGTTTTGACTTATTTTGCACGGCAACCAATCAAATGTTAGAGAAGCTGCATGGGCAGTGTTAACCCCGCCCCCTGAGTTTGATGGGTGGGGCTGACAGATAAAATTAATTCAAGATGAGAGCCAGGCGCCAGGACTGCCAAAATGAAATAAATAAATATATCATTAAATAATTAATGAAATGTGTCATACCTATTTATTTAATTAATTAATTCCAATTTTAATTAATTATTGCCACATTTAATTAATTATTTAATGGTGTATTTAATTAATTCATTATGGCAGTCCTGGCATTTCATATATTTGCAGTTCAGTTCAATTTTATTTATATAGTGCCAAGTTAAAATAATTGTCACGGATCTGGGTCAGCATTTTCAGTTTCTTGTATTTTGGTATATTTCTGTATTATGGTTTATGTTCTGATTCTTTAGTTATCCTATTTTGAATATTATAATTCTATGTTTCAGATTTTCTGGTTAAGAGTTTAGTTCTTAGGTTTTGCTTTTGTGCCCTTGTGTTTAGTGTAGGTTTAGTTCAGTGTCAAGTCTGTGTCTTTGTGAATTGTTTCTTGTTTCCTGTTTTACTTTGAAGGTCCAGGTCCTATGTCAGTGTATTCAGTTTTGCGTCCCCCCGTCTCGTCAGGCTCATCAGGTCCAGCTGTGTCCCCCACCTGTGTGTAATCTACCTGTGTTCTTCAGTGTGTATTTAAGTCGTGTCAACTCGTGTGCTGGTCGCTGGTCCGTCTGTGTCTCTACCGTGTGTTCTCCCTGCTGTCCACCTTCACGTGCCTCTGCCCACCCTCCTTCATGTTCATGTTCATGTTTGCTGTTTAGTAGTTTAGTTTCTTCCAGTTTAGATTATCTTTAGTTCCATTTTGTCACATTCACCTTGTGTTTTATTTTGCAACAAACCTCCTTATCATCCCAGCGAGTGTCTGCTCTTGTTTCCTCATTTATTCCTCAATACGGCTTACCCCATTAGCCGTAACAATAATAGTCTTCTTAAGGTGCTTATTATTGAAAGGTAAAGACCAAACAATAATACTCAGAAACTTTGTCGACAGTGGGAAGGAAAAACTCCTTTCTGTCCTGATTTTCATTAAGAGAATATTATTGTAATGTAACACATAATATGATAATATTTAAATTCACCATTGTAGAAGTACTTTTGTGGGAATGGGAAGGACTGCAAATGAAAACTAAATGAAAATTTCTATCACAGTTGAAGGTCACTTGAAAGTATTTTTGCATCTTTTTATAACAAATGAAACAGCACATATATTATATTAATATCTTTGGTTCATTCATATTTTTCTTTTTCTTCTGTGTTTTCAATCAGTACTTGTGTACTGAATAAACATCTGTGGTATAGGAATACTGACTTTAACTTAGGGACTAAGGGAGTCATAGTAGAACACTTGGCAGCTTGAATGTAGGCCCAAGATTAAGATGCTAAGTGGGATGCAGATCTCAGCTGGAGGAAGACAACACATGCTCACATTTTCATACATATTGTGATCTCACAGATCTCATAGTAAAAAAAAATAAATGTAATAGCATTCAGAGATTGTGACTAGTTGTCTTTTCCAACTTGAACGTTCATATTTATGTGTGCTCAAATATGGCAGTTTGCGGGACTGCTGGGTATCAATCTGGGGAGGGAGGAACAATGTTCTAACTTGTTCTAAACCACACCCCCTCCCAAACACTATTCCTCCACAACTCACCCTTGCCCACTCACCTCACCAATTTGAGTAACCTCAATTTCTCAGGCCACTCACACACAGACTCTATTCAGACCAAATCTTTTTTCTTTGAACTTTGAACTACTTCCAAGCACTTTGCAATTTGTTCTCTGTTGTGTGGCTTTCTCGAGTTGCTTCATCAACTCATCTTGTTGGATGACATGTGGAGCAGCATGGGCTCAAGTTTGTGAAAAGTTTGAGCCCTGACCTATTTGCAGTATTTGTAGCACTGAACTCCCTATAATGACGTCTGCAGACAGGTGGTAGGATGGAAAGAAAGAAAATGAAAAGGACCTACAGCTATCAGCACTGACGTGTCCTTGGTTCCTGAGCAGGTTTCTGTCTCCCACAGTCCTCGGGGTGTATTTCTGAATAAGCACGCTGCCTGGGAGCTATGCCGTAATGAAGAAAAATACAGCATTTCCTCCACAGCCAGAGCTAATGGTAAATAATAACAGGACAGCATGTGGCTCATTAATTTCAAGCTTCAACGATGGGTCATCTATGCCTGTAGGGAGCCCAGGGGGCCAGAGCTAATTATAGCCACTGCCCGGGAGGGAGATGAAGAGGAGGCTGTTAAAGCAAGAGAGTGTTTCCATCATGTATTGGCTTTATTATTCCTGAATGTGCAGGTGTGCCTCAGTGAGTGTGATTGCATGTGTCGTGCACATTCAGCAAATAAATACATTTTTAGTTTAGTTTGTCTTACTGTGAATAATATGCTGGGTATCTTAACAATACAGTAATTTAATTGGCTTGAAATGGATGACTCTTTGACCTACCAAATAAGATAAATCTTGTATATAAATAAGAACACACACACACACACACACACACACACACACACACACACACACACACACACACACACACACACACACACACACACACACACGAAATAACAACAACAACAACTTTTTTTCGGATTTAGCTGCCACACTCTTGGTGTCAGAAATATTGTGCTGTTTAACAAAAATAGCTTAGAAGTTGATGTAATTTTGTATCACCATTTCATAAAAATGTATTCGTTTGCAAGATGGTGAATGTGTTCTGCGTTGTTTCAAATTTAGTCTTTGACTCAGCCATTACATAACGCATGTAATTTGTTGTGATATGCTTGTGTGATTATTATCATGTTAAAAGGTCAGCTTTCATTTAAACAGCATTTTAGTACATATATTCTCACATTGTCTCTAATTTACTAATATGTGTGTGGAAATATTCTTATCCTAAAATAACAAAGACAGGCTAAAAGACTACAAAAAACCCAAAACAAACAACCAAAAAGCAGGCAAAGGACGAGATAGTGTGTGACTGTGTGATCATGAACAATGATTAGGCTGGGATGTTATAGTATTACTGTATACTAGGGTAATTAGAAAATCAGACAGTGAGATCAAAACCACCAAAAACAAAACAAAACTGAAATGGAGATCACAGTTAGCTGACATCACTGAGCTAGATAATATTAAGTAGTAGACAAAGGTCAGTAAACTAAAAATATTTCAAATTTAGTCCCAGGGATAAAGGTGAGCCAACAGCATGGCTCATCCATGTTTGTAGTTTGTCATTTTCAGTGGCTCAAAAATAAGTGGGCAAACTAACATAGTTTTAAATAAATAAGGGTTGTTTTTATTAATAACGTTATCAATTTGCACTGTCAAGTGCTGTGTGGTTTCCCAGCATTTGGCTGAATCTGAGCAGTGAGTATAAGACTACATGTAGACACTTCAAGAAACACTTACTGGCTCAGTTCCATTGGCAGCAATATCTGTGCCCATACCATAACATTGCTTCTGCCATGTTTGACAAATGATGTGATGTGCTTCCAATTATGGAATATTCCTCTCCTTCTTCATACTTTCTTTTCCAATCAGTCTGGTTCAATTTCCCTTGGTTTCTTCTGTCCAAAATGTTTATTTTTCAGAAATGCTCTTTTAGTTGTTTTCTGGCAAAATCTAATCTGGCCTTCCTGATCAGAAAAGTGTCTTTAAGTCAACTGTTCAATTTCTTTTGAGTGTCTGAAAAAGGAGAACTGTGTTGTAACTAGCTGTAATTCCAAAGCATGCACAAAGTTTGGTAAACCCCTTGAATTAAAGTTGAATGTCTATACTTCAATGATATATTCATTTAATGTGGCGTGCAGAGGCAAAACTGCAAAAATTGTGTCTAATACAAATTATTCAATTCAATTATATTATATTTATATAGCGCCAAATCACAACAGCAGTCGCCTCAAGGCGCTTTATAGATCATACAATAATAGATACAGAGAGAAAAAAAAACCCTGTGAGCAAGCACTTTGGCAACAGTGGAAAGGAAAAACTCCCTTTTAACAGGAAGAAACCTTCGGCAGAAACAGGATCAGGGAGGGGCGGCCATCTGCTGCAACCAGTTGGGGTGAGAGAAGGAAAACAGGATAAAGACATGCTGTGGAAGAGAGACAGAGATTAATAACAGGTACGATTGAATGCAGAGAGGTCTATTAACATGTAGTATTATGGAGCTAATTGCCTCCGGAGTCATATGTAGTTGTACATATGATTCTAAGCTGATCCATTTTATCCAGCACACACTTGAGGGATCAGAATGGTCTTTTTCTGCTGTCTGTATGTAAAGAAATGAGTAGTTGTGTTTCCGCTTTCTTCACACTCATATATATGCATTAAAAAAATTTCTTGAAGTAGTCTTCCATGGTTTATAAATAGGCAAGTCAGATGCCAGTGTGATGCCAGTGGCAGATTTCTCATGCTAATCGTGAATATGATTTACATGCTGATATGACGAGAATACCAGTGAATGATCTGTGACCAGCCTTATCTGAGTATGAATACGTCAGTTCATGTTTGCACTGGTATTATGTTCAGTTCTATTCTGTTCCAAGACTAATTTTCAAAGCCATTTCTATTAAAAAAAGTTGCTGATGGTGAGACTTAAAAAGATTATTTCTGTTACTTTAGACACTTCTGCTGCTTCACTAAAGATGGCATTTTGGATTCAATTAAAAACATATTTTATTCCATACAGGCTCAAGTCATAAATCAAGAATGTGAAATGCAAAACTGAGAAGTTTTGGGTTTCTGTGTTCCACTTTGACAAATCCACATCTTAAAAGTTCTCTGTTCAGACTCATTTATTCAAAAATAAAAAATACCAAGTCAAAGAAGACATTTTAAATTATTTATTGTGATGTACACTTTCACTTACATGCACGACCAGTTTGAGAATATGATTTAGTACATTGAGAGCATTTACCCAGCTGATGGTGAGACTGGTAGACAATTTTGCATAAAACCAATAAGGCAAGATTTCAGGATGTCCTAAAAACTTCCCGAAAAGGCTGCGTTGGTCCAAAATGCGGCAGCAAGTGTACTGAGTGACTATAAAGAGAGAGCATATTTCTCCTATACTTTTTTTCCCATTAGTGTTAAATTAGGTTTAAACCTTTCCTTTTTGACAATGCTTATAGTTAGGGGTGGATCAGGTGACCCTGAAAGCTCTCTTAGTTACACTGCAATAGGTTTATTGAGTGTTTCTTCTTTAGTCACCTTTTTAACTTATTATATGGTGTTAGCCCACAACTCTGCATGTAGTCAGAGGTTATTGTTAACGTCTGGCTCTCTTCCACAGTGTGATTTGTCCTGTCATCCTCCCATTATCCCCAAGTGGTCACAGTAGATGGCTTCCCCTGCCTGCACTTGGTTCTGCCAGAGGTTTCTTCTGTTAAAAGGGACCATTTCAATGTAGTATTTCCAAGGGGTCCAAATTATACCAAGAAAGTACCCCACACATCTATACACTATCTGCAACAGACTGAACTGTAAATACAATGCACAGGCATCCATGTTGTTTATCCCAAGTTCAGACCTGACCATCTAAATGTTGCAACCATTGCCAAAACTCAACAGACCAGGCAATGTTTTATTTCCAGTCTTCTATTGTCCAATTTTTGTGACCCTGTGGAAACTGTAGCTTCAATTTCCTGGTCTTAGCTCACAGCAGTGAGACTCAATGTGGTTTTTGTTTGTGTAGCCCTTTTGCTTTTTGCTTTTCTTCTTTTTCTTTTTATTTGACTGTTGATATAAAATTCCCACAAAAGCTGCTGCCTACTGATATTGCTTTGCTCTCCCTCTCACTGTGTGTAAAGTTTCCTGCACTGCCTGCCAATGGAGAGTTTTCTAAAACTTATGTCCCCACCTCACACTCTTACAATGGACTGTTTATCTTTGTAAACAATAGCCTATGTTAGAGAGTGTTCAAAGAGTCAACAAATGAATAGGTTGATGGTAGGTGTTTTATTCTCTGCAATACAGCTTTAAGACGACGATGTCTGATTGCAAGCTCAAAATAAAATGACTACTACTAGCCTCACAGGCTATATGTATTACAAGCACCATTATTGCTAAAGGAAGCCAAGAAGTAACTAAACATCTTAGACACTGAGCAGGAAGATAACAGAAGGGACAGGTGAAGAGGCCATGCTGCTAGCGAGTTGGCTATGAATTAAGCTAAGCTAGCGAACCCTAAAGACAGTGAATGAATATTGTGAATATTGTATAATATTGTTGACATGAAAAAGACACTCACAGGTGTTGGTAACCCTAGATTTGTTTGGCACTTAATTATTAACAGTCCACTGGCATGATGTAGCTTGAAATTACAATTGACCCCAGAGTGGATAGTTTGCCTGAGGCAAGCTAGAGTTTGCCTCAGATTATATTTGGAATGACCTAGTGCAATGGCAAATGTAGTGCAATGATTCTTATATAATCCTCTTCTATTCTACCTGAGGTTAGTTCATAGACTGCAGACTGTTAGACATGATGGATAGCATTAACAACCCGCTAGCTGCAAATAATCATGTGCAGTTCTGAAAGCGGTCTATGAGCTAACCTCAGCGAACACCAGCTAACAATGTTAGCTCGGTGGCCAGTAGCCTTCAGTAATAGGAATAAATCACAGGGCAACAGTACATTGATATTGTTGTAAAAAGCATGACAATATATTAAGTAATCCAAAGCATTCAGAATACGTTACTCACATTGAGTAACTTAACGGAATACGTTACAACTAAATTTTGGGGAATGTATTCTGTAATCTGTAGTGGAATACATTTTAAAAGTAACCTTCCTCACACTGCCTGAGCACTCACCACCAACCCTTCGGTTAGTAGATGGCCTGCTAACCCTCCTGAGCTACAGCCACCTCAAATAGTTCCAAATAGAAAAGATGGTGAGAGCAGTAAGTTGCAGTTACCGGTTCCAAACCAGCTGCAACTTAACCATTACTGCATCTTGTTATGTTAAGTATGTGGTAGGTTAAAGACAAACTGTAGTTCTTTGTTAAATGAACTGAATATGAATATCTCAAAGCAGGAAATACAATCTCTAAAGTACGTGTGAGCAGCCGAACCTGGTCAAACAGGAAATATTAAAACAGAACCTGTATAGAAATTTAGCTGAGCTGTTTCATCTTCAGTATTATATTCATTGTAGTTCTGTTCTTTCAGTTGGCTGCAAATACAAGAAATGAGAGACGTCCGGGGAAAGTAGTCTGGATGCTTCATCACTCAGACTCTACTTGTTCCTTTTTCCTGCCAGTACATGCAGAAATATTCATTACATGCACGAGGAGTTCTCTCCAGCAGCTTGTATTGATTCCCCCCTCTCTGATTCCACAGAATGTATTGATCCCACTGACTGTCTTTTTTGTATTGAGATGCACACTGTGCTGAATTTCCTGCCAGGTTGTTAAGATGTTGAAGGTCAAATCCAGTGTAGAAATATAATATAGTAGTTTTTTAAATCTTTTGTGGATCTTGTGGTGTTGGCTGATTTCTCACATTTCCTCTATTGTATATCACATGAAAGTTATTCTCTCTTGCTAATGGAGGACTCTCCTTTACATGACCTTCTTCTAGTGAGTCTCTGGACAAATGCCCAGCAGGTGTTGCAGACAGGAACCATTTCAGTGATCTGCATGAGCAACTTTACTTAACTCATGTTCACTAGAATGAATGATTTCATACGTTCTCCGTGTAAATACTGAGGACTACCAGCTGGTCTTTGTTACTAGAAGACAGCATAAATTGATTAAACTGAGATTAGTCAACTTTTTTCTAATGTCTTGTGGAAGCACAACTCTTTTTATCTTTGGGAGCACAACACTGAAACAACAACAAGGCTTCTGTGAGAGGCCCCAGTATCAGTATGGTATAAATATGAACCCAACTTTAATGTCAGAAAAGGTAAATCAATGCAGTTTTTTTTAACCCTGACAGAATATCCACTATACTATTACTACTATTACAGTTTTTCTCAAATGTTAAAACACAAAAGCCAATCCTGTAACCCAAATGACCAGTAGTCTAAACACATTTACTAAATGTAGCCACCATATTCCAGTACCATAAACACATGTCACATGAAGACACAATTCACAAAACACAACCCTCTGTACTCATAAATCTAAACACATTTTTCCTTGCTAAAACACATGTTGCAAAACAACTCTGCTCATATCCTCAAATGAAAGCCCATGTGATGCAAAATGCTTGCCACAGTCACCAATCTTTGAACACAGGGAACACACCTGGCGTCATTCACTACACACAATGACTCAAAATTGAAGACACTTGTTTTGTTGCTAATGCTGTACCCACATGTAAAAGCAAGTTCAGAGTGCACAGTATGCTGAAGGTTCCAAACAAACACAATGGATGAAGGCAGAGTCAGGGGAAGAGGAATCTGATGCAGAGGAGGGAGAAGAGCTGGCCCTGGAAGAAGAGGAGCAGGCCAATGAGGAAGAGGAGTTCAAATGAGAGGAGGAAGAGGAGCGACCAACGAGGAAGAGGAGAAGGCCAACATGGGAGAGGAGAAGGTCCAGGAGGGAGAGCAAGACAACCTCGCACCATCATTACGGACGAGATGCGAGCAACAGCTCAGCGACATGATGCCGCACAGTGATTGTGGTGTGTGTGTGGTGTGAATAACGTAAATAAAAAAACTTCACACCCTGTTCATGTTTTCAAGATTACTGTTGTGTGCAATAGATTCTGTTTTTGCATTGAGTTGTGTTACAGTAGTGTACGTACATGCAGGATTTTCTATAGATTTATACTACTCATATGAAACTCACAAATCTAAATGCCTAATCCTCTGCAGAGATCTACGACGATCCGTTACTGTATAGTTTCTAAAATATGCATTGGCAGTTATGAAACAAAGAACCTTCTCACAAATTGAGCATTGTGTTTTCAATTGTTTTGCTGTAGTGTGTAATGCTGTGTATAGTGTTTACAGTTTTGACAGCTTCGAGCTGCTCTCTTGGTGTGGGAGTTTGAGTTTTGCAGTGGGAAGGTGTGGTTGTGTTTATGTAGCTTTAGAGAAGGGTGTTGTGTTTGGACATTGGGGGACCTGGTGGTAACGTTTGTGAAATGTGTTTTAGCATTTGAGAAAAACTGTAATAGAGCACTGCATTGCTGGAAATAAATATAAATTTAACTAACGAGATGCAGCATTTCCAGTATGAAAGATTACGCTAAACCTTAGCAATTGAGCTTGCTAACTGGTGGAATTTTTTTTATCTGTTATAAACAATAGAAAAATATCTGTAACAATTTTGACAAATAATCAGCGCATGTAGGCCCACTACTTGCAGGAGGCTTGCTGCCTGCACGTTAAAGTTTTCATCAACAGGGTTGTTCACTTGCTCCTTTGGGCCGCAAACAGGTTGTGACCGTGGTTTACACTGTATCCAGCCTTCTTGGAGTCCCTGGCTTTAATGGTCAGGTGGGCAATGGGGCAGTGAGACCTGGAGAGGTGTGATTGTATGTAATTTCGTAAATAAAAACTTTTACTGGCTAGCCACACTGAAAAAAGAGAATCCACCTGTTTGCTGTAATGCCCAGGTTTTTAGAGCACTTTATAAATGAGGTTTGTGTTGAGAAGAGTCTGTTTAAGTTGAGAGTGTTGATTTTTCCTTGTTGGGTCAGGTCAACAGACTCAGTGGCACAATCAGCTGGCAGAGCAGATGTCCATAAGATATGGTGAGCACTATTTTATGCAATAAAAGTATTTTTCCCAAGCACATACAAACACTTTATACATTCAGATTACCATATAGCAAAGACCTGGAGGACATCTTAGGTCAACTGAACTCCTCCTCCTGCTGTTTAGATGTCCTGCCAACAAGTTTTTTCAAAAAGGTCTCAAAGACTTTAGAGTCAGACCTGTTACAGATCGTCAACTTTTCTTTATTATCAGGTGTGTTTCCAGAATCACTAAAAACTGCTGTAATCAAACCTATACTGAAAAAGGACAATCTTGACAAGACACAAATGAACAACTACAGGCCGATCTCAAATCTCCCGTTTTTAAGTAAGATCATTGAAAAAGCAGTTTCTCAACAGCTCAGTTACTTCTTAAAACAGAATAATTGCTACGATGCCTTCCAGTCAGGTTTTAGACAGAACCACAGCACTGAAACTGCTCTGACCAAAGTGTTTAATGACATATGTCTGAATACAGACAGTGGAAAAATGTCAGTCCTAGTTTTACTGGATCTCAGTGCAGCATTTGATACAGTTGACCACAACATATTACTCAAACGACTGGAGAACTGGGCATGTCTTTCAGGAACTGTACTAAACTGGTTCAAAACATACTTAGAAAACAGGAAATACTTTGTATCAATAGGTAACTTCACATCTGAGCAGACAAGTATCACATGTGGAGTTCCCCAAGGTTCCATCTTGGGACCCCTTCTGTTTAACATCTACATGCTCCCACTGGCACAGATTATAAACAACAACAAAATAAACTATCACAGCTATGCAGATGACACACAAATATATATCACAATGTCACCAGGAGACCGAGGCCCTGTACAGGCTCTTGGTAAATGCATTGAGGAAATCAATGACTGGTTGTGCCACAATTTTCTCCAGCTAAACAAAAACAAAACTGAGGTAATAGTCTTTGGCGCCAAAGAAAAACGATTACAGGTCACCAGAGAACTTCAATCTATACATCTAAAAACCACAAACCAGGCGAGAAATTTGGGTGTAGTGATGGATGCAGACCTAAACTTAGAAAAACACATTAAGACAATAACAAAGTCAGCTTACTATCACCTCAAGAATATATCAAGGATAAAAGATCTGATGTCTCAACAGGACCTGGAAAAACTAGTCCATGCATTCATCTTTAGTAGGCTTGATTACTGTAACAGCATCTTTACAGGTCTACCTAAAAAATCAGTCAGACAACTACAGCTCATTCAGAACTCTGCTGCTCGAGTCCTCACTAAGACCAAAAAAGTGGACCACATCAGTCCAGCTCTGAGGTCCTTACACTGGCTGCCTGTCCGTCAGAGGATAGACTTTAAAGTTCTGATGCTGGCCTATAAAGCTCTGAATGGTTTAGGACCAAAATACATCAATGACCTCCTGACCCAGTATGAACCTTCCAGATCCCTCAGGTCATCTGGATCCGGTCTTTTATCAGTTCCCAGAGTCAGAACCAGACACGGAGAAGCTGCATTCAGCTTTTATGCTCCTTATATCTGGAACAAACTCCCAGAAAGCCTCAGATCAGCTGAAACACTCAGTTTATTTAAATCCAGGTTGAAGACTCACCTGTTCTCAGCTGCATTTGAATAAAGCACCAAATCCACACTTTAAGCTTAAATTTCAAAACTTACATTTAACTACTGATTTTATCTACTGTTCTGATTTTATCTGTTTTGATTTTATATACTGTTTTGTTTGTTTGTTTGTTTGTTTGTTAATTAGTTAGTTAGTTTATTTGCTTGTTTTAATCAATTTTAAATCATGCTTTTTATTTGTTCTTGTTTCTAATATCTCTGTAAAGCACTTTGAATCACCTTGTTGTTGAATTGTGCTATACAAATAAACTTGCCTTGCCTTGCCTTGCCTTGCCATATATGTCACAACACAAACATAACAAAATTTCTTACTGAACCATGTTAGGAATCCTAACATCCATCAGCAGGTCTTTAGGGAAAATAGGTTGACGTGTGTGTGACAGACCGAAAAGAAGCCTCCAGAGAAGAGATGCCATACTTTTTGGAGACCTTATTCACATGCTTTGGTTAAGAATTTCTTATATCACTACTTCTTACTGAGTGGATTACTTCATATTAAAAGGGAGGAGAATTGAAGCTCAAATGTAAATGAAGAAGACTGTAGAGTAGGGTTCCATGTTTCAAATTAACCTTGCATGTCCACTTTAAAGACTCTTTCTTTTGCTAACAAATTGGCCCTATTGGTCTTTAGAAAGAGATGTTTAGGACATTAATTGGATTCACTTTTGAATCTACGACCACCTTAATATACACTTATTTTATTCAATAGCATTTCCCTAACACCAGGTTGCATGTTGACATAAGAAATCAACCCACCCTCTATCAAGAACATTAAGAAAATGCACTCCTGAAGCCTTGCACTTAGGGATCAGCAGTGTTTCCATAACATAAACTTTTTGTCATTGAGATGACAATGCCAGTTTGAAATAAATGGGAAATCAAAACGTTGCCACAGTCATTATGAAAAGAAAAGTTTTAATTTTGTCCATTTATTCTTTTTCAGACTTCCCCCTTCAAATAGAACAAAGAATGGCTACGACTTGAGAAACATTTTTTTATTATAAATAGAGCCTTTGTATAAAAAGTGCATGCGTTAGTTAAACCATGGCATTTAATCATATCACAACCAAAACCTGCCAACCAGTTAGTCAAAAACAGTGACAGTATCATCTCAAAATGCACGTCAATGGACACACAACATCAGACAAAATCAGAATTTTCACAACCACTATTAAGTTGTTTTTGTTGTCAACATACAATTAGAATAGCAACAAATACAGTTAGTCCCCACAATTTCTTTCAGAAGATTTTTAAAAAATGTATTTAAACAAAAATTTTGCTTGAGTCTCCAGTTACCATCTTCTTGTTTCCTTAATATTTTTCAGATGGATTTTACTTTATTTTTAGGCTTTTTGCTCCGCTGAAGTCTGTTCCCTGCTGTCTGTAAACAGAAAAAAACAAACAAACAAAAAAACTCCACAGACTCCCTCTGATCTTGAAATTGTTCAGAGTACCTCGTTTCTGTCATAGCCTGTGGTGGTGTCCTTTCCTCAAAATCTGACAAAAATGTGCATATTAAATGTCCCAAAAGGTCTTTGTGCCAAAGTTGTTATATCTTCACATCGCATGGTTGGTGTAGCTCACATAGGTCGTTTTTGGAGGTGGCACTAACAAGAGGATAGAAAACAGCAGGTTTATGAGTTGAGATATTAGAACAGCAACAGACAACTCTTCTCTATTGGTATTTTTTTTGTCTCTTATGGTTTCATCAATCTTCTTTAGCCACAGTTCCGCTGTATATACCTATATGGTAAGATTATGATTTGAATAATTCTAACATAATTCTTGGATTCTACTGAGACCAAAAAATGACTGATTATTATATTCTGTATACCACCTTAATTCTTATTTCTCTTGGAAAATTGAATGTTTATTACTTCTGCAGCATAAAAGAAGACCTCTTTTATCCTGTAAGAACATCAGCCTTCTGATGTTCTTACAGGATAAGAACATCAGAAGGTAGAGAAATTAAAAGTGATGTGGAAGCTCCTGCTTGTTAAAGAAAGAAGAGCAATTCAGTCAGCACATCTCGAATGAGTAAACAATCTGACGTCTCATGATTTTCTGCTGATGGACTAAGAAGTAGCTTTGAAGTGTAACTCTGAGCTATAAGCAGTTTTGGCTTCAAATCCAGTCTCAGGTGACGTCTAAATAAACTCCAGCCACTTCATGTTAAATGCTTATTACTGAAAAGAAGAAAGAAACTCGTTCTGCCTCTGACATCACCTCATCAACAAAATATATATTTTCTTGCACATCTGTCCGTTCTAACTGATTCTAACAATAATACTTTTACCATAATTTAAAGGATAATGTTTAACTAGATCATCTTGTTCCCTGTCTCCTCCTGGTCTTTTAATGCCAGCTATCAAACATCTCCTGGTCACACTTACCACTAGCTTCCATACCCTCACAAAGCTCAGTCTTCACTTCGCCGTTGGGCCGCTCAGCTGCCAGGTGTGACAGCTTGCTGGTCATAGTGGCAGCGGTGACGATGGCCTTGAAGCTGCGTTTACGTTTGGGGACGTTCCGCTCGGGGTGGAAGATGATGATGTACACCTTTGGCATATAGAGCATGCCCAGAGAGACAGAAGCACTGAGGCTCAGAGACACCGTCAGTGTCGCCGTCTGGATGTACATCTGTGGATAAAACAGGAGGAAGAACTGGCTGAGAATGAGACTCAAAGAGGCAGTACAATGACCAAGACATCAACCTCCTAATAATGCTCAACTGCGGTGCAAAGAAACTATGAAACAGTTGGTGCTTTTAGTGACCTATAATAATTCCAAGGATTACATTTAAACAAAGTTTATATTAAGAATGGACGTTTAATTTCAGTGATCTAGTAGCTCATCCAGCTCACAATCATTCCCAATTCAGAGATTAATGTAATGTGTTAAATACAGAAAGAATGTGATTTGATATTTTGTCATTTATTGGCTGTACTGCACAAACCAATGAGAAGCCAAGAAGGCTCGCATTAATCTAATTCAACACTAAATTAAAGTGTTTGTATTATGCATTATGAGTAAGTATTATGATTACTGTAGTAACTGTCATTAATGTCCCCTGTCTCACTCTGTTCAGTGACAAATCAAATTCTTCTGATCCTCACAGTTTTGGCTGTAGAGTCAGGATAGGAGGAAAAAGTGTTAAGTGCGCTACCATGCCCTCAAGGTCCATCCGAAGAATAAAAGAGACCCTAGGAAGAATTTTTTTAGAAGAGCTAATTATTCTGGCTGTTATAATAGATAGTTTTCTGCAGGCCTTTTCTGTAGAGCCTCACAGTGCAGCCTGCTATGAGTGTAATTTCATAAACCATATTTTTTTATTTACTATATGGGTTAAACTTAAACGTACTTAATTTTAACATACCTGATTCTATTCTGATCAGTACTAAACAATATTTGTTATCTTTTCTACATTTTGATTTTGATTTATCTTTGATTGAGAATAATAATATTTTAGCACTCTGATCATTTTTAAAAGATAAGGCTGGATGTTGAAACCTTTTGCCACCTCTCAGATGTGATGACAGGGGAAAGTCAGGGGGACTTCAATCTCTCTCTGCCCCACTTCTCTCGACAGTACTAAAATGTTCTTTTTCACATAATGTATGTTTCATGCTCACATGCAAAAAATAACCAAAGCGTCCAATGATGATGTCAGTGTATGTAGAAGTATTGCTGAATGGTGATGATCTAGAAACTCCTGCTTCACAGTGGTGTAAACAGTTTTTCTACTTGCTGAACTGTATGATGTCAGTGAAAGGTGATATCTTTAATATAAGACCTCAGTCACACAGGCCTAGAGATTGCTGCCAGAGAAAAATGTGCGATCCTTGGCTAGTTGAAAAACGAGGTGAAGATGTTAGAGGGTGCTGGCTATTGCTCTGTGAAATCAGTTGGAACGAGGGTACTCTTTGTGTTTACTTGGTTGCTCGTTAGGTTGTTGCATTTACCTGTATTCTAGCATTAGCTGCACTGAAGCAGTCAACTTTTCTGCTAACTAACCACCAACTGGAAGAAACCAGAGGCTGTTCAGCTTCAAACTAAAAGCCTTATTTGTTGAAGTGGTAAGGCATAAATTTTACTTTGAATGGGAACTCTTCAGTTTCACAGCTGCTTAATAATTAGTTGTTGAGTAGTTGCAGACATGCTGTCATTTCCTTGCAAACAAATGACAATGACCAAGTCAATAGTACGTTTTTTGCAACCAGTTTCACCCAACAGCAAACAACCTGACAGTGGATAAACTGGTTGAAATACATAAGATAAATTAAAATTATTTTGAACTGCTAAGAAGCTTCTCTACTAGCGACAATAAAAACATGGAGCTGAAAATGAAAACTATGAGTGACGTAAGTAGCATGCAAAGTTAAACATACACAATACTAACTTAAACAAGATTTGTCCTTCTAAAACTTTGGCCAGAAGGGGTGAAAGAAACAAAAAACTATTTGGCTTTATTGGAAAAATGTACAAAAACCAAATAATGAATTATTTTGCACCAGAGAGTACTGATTTTGAGTTAGCTATTGAGAAAAACAGTAACTCCTGTACATTCAGGTGGATTTTATGCAGCAGAGACATGAGCTGCTGCATGAATAAAATAGGGATAGCTGAGCAGGAAAACCAGTGCAAGTTAAACAATGAAGTCACAGATCAGGTGGACATCACTGCAGCAAATTTTCTCCAACTGCTTTAACTGAACCAAAATGAAACATTGCAGCATTGAGCAGATTCTTGGATTTAAATGGAAAGCATCTTTGTGGTCTCAATTGAAACAGGAAGTGTTAAAGTGTTTGTCTTCTCCGTCAGCTGACAGATGTGCTGCAGTCTGTGTTGGGATGAAAACCAACTGTCTGATGCAGCAAGGAAATTGTTGACTCAGTTAACAGAGTGAAAGAGAGAGAGAACAGTTTTCAACCTGACTCAAGCACACACACACACACACACACACACACACACACACACACACACACACACACACACACACACACACACACGTGTGGGGAGCTCAACCAGGCACCAAAAAGCTCATACCTGCCTTACAACATCTGTCACAGCACACCTTCGCTTATGCTCCCAAAACAGAACGCCACCTGCTGTTACTGACTGTTTTGACACCAACTTCATTACTATGACAACCACCTCAAGGAAGCACAGCCGGGTTAATGGCCCTTTTAACCGATTGTCAAACTGACAGCTGAATTCCTCAGTGGTGCTCTGCTCAGCCACCAGGAAAGAGAGGAAGTAAAGGGGAGGAAGGAACATTGGCGACAGATGGTGAGTTCCGTATTTACAGTTTTTTACAGACGCTAGGACACATTTCTCAATACTTAGGTCACGTTTGCAAAACTCCTCACACAGTGAGCACAACAGAAGTCTATGTGGGCTAAACTGAGGACCAGTTATCATTGTTTTGGCACAAAATGCATTCAATGACTACATCTCTCAAATTACATGAATCATCTTCTCACTCAGACACAACAACTGCCAAAAACCTTTGTACGGACAGGACATTTTGCATGTGCTTACATACTGTTTTCAAAACTGTTAAACTCATGGTCAAAACAATAACACAATGCAAAACTTGAAAAGACAGCAAAATCCAACGGCAATATTTTATTGAAACATATTTTAAATCTAAAAATGCAGTTTAACCAGCCACAGCTGATTCTCATTGTAGATGAACATCTACACAGGTGTTACTCCTTCAATTTTTCAACTCCTTCAATTCTGGCATGCCAGAAGATTCTTTCCTAGGTGTATTACCCTAGATGACATAAGATGTGATGTGGATGAGAATCTGTGGCCAAATAGGGAAGACCGAGTAGATTAGCATTACTATTGTATGTGTATCAGTGGTGGTGTGTATACAAATTCTTGTATTTTGGGATTACTTAGTGCAAAAAAATAAAAATACATAAACATAAATACAGGATGTCTGATTCATTCCAGTAACATATATTGAAATTATAAACAGAGATGTGTCCTTGTTTTACACAAGAAAACACTGTGTAATGCTACATGTTGTTAGTGTTTTTTAGGTCATTGTTTTGTGGGTGACAAAGTGTGTTTGTCGGCTGTCAACCTTTGCTAGTGTTCTGGAGGAATGTTTTTATTTGAGACCTGAATGAAGTGTTTTGGTAGTTGTAGTGCATTTTGAATGTGGAATGAACTGCTTTGCCAAGCTGATGGTCAGTTAGGAGAATTGTGTGAAGAGTTTTGCAAAAGTGACCTAAGTATTGAGAAATGTGTCCTAGCGTCTGTAAAAAACTGTAAAAGCCCAAAACAAGTAGGTGGCAGTGATTCCAGTGATGCATTAAGGAATCGTTATGAAAATGCACGACACAATTAAAATATAGGGAAAAACAAGTTCTTAAGTAATTTATGTGGCCTCTTAGATATAATCTGTTACTATAAAACCAGTGTTTGAAGGTCACAGTAGTCTAATAATAAGTGTTAGAAAACATAGAGAAGAAAGGTAAGCCAGCAGCGTACTCATAGTTACACACTGGTTTTTAAAGGAACATTTTAACATGAAATGGCATTACAATTATACTCTCAAATATAGTCTTAGTCTACCAAACTTCAGATTTGTGCAAAAAGGATATAGGTTATCCTGTTATTAAGCCTAACAGAAATAGCTAATTTTCAGGATCAAATGCTCCCTGAATTCTTCAAATCAAACTGAACTTGAGGTGTTGAAGGGTAAAAAGTAGGGGTGCAACAGTACACAAAATTCACGGTTCGGTTCGATATCTTGGTGTCACGGTTCGATATTTTTTCGATACAAAAAAAATGTTCATGCCTTTTTAATTTGTCATTTATTAAAATTATAAATATATATTTTAACTCAAAAGTACAGTTTTTATATTTAATGTTGCTGAAACAACAAAATGATTAAAAAAATAATCTGTCTGATCGAGAAATCACTCATCTTTGGAAAAGAGAGTTTATTACAGAGAAATGGCTCTTTCCAAAATAAAAGCTATACTATCCGCTTCTTCTGGGCTATATTCTCAGCAGCATATTAAACATATCAGGTCCCCATAAGGAGAATCATGTGCTAACAGCTGTCTAAATGACTCGGGTAAAGTTTGTAGCATGCGTGCTTGTTGTTTTTGTCTGCTTCCACTTGTCTTTGCACTAGGGTGATGTCGGTGTAAATGTGCAGTCATATTCATTGTGTTCCCACTAGTGCTGTCAGCGTTAATCTCATTAAAATGACGTTAACGCCATAACGCGGCAAATCTCCGTTAACGAGTTACCGCGGATCGCCCCGTGCGTGGGGCTGGACAGCGTCAACACGTTAACGAGCTAACTGCGCTAACGCACTAGTTCCCACCAATGTAATTGAGCATTGCGTGGCACATCCGACATACTTTTTTACTTTAGTCCATCAGGGTCATGCTTCACATGAAAACCAAAATAGTTCCAAACGCCAGATCTGAATGAGAGTGGGGGAGGTTCAATTTCGGGTAGCGTTGAGGCGGCTGCCATGTTGCAACGAGCTTAGCTTCTGTCTCACTAGCTTGCGCTGCGCTCAGTGGATCTGCACTCGACAGTGCAGCCTAGGTGGAGTAGTCGAACGCAGATACACTGAGCTCTCAAAACAGACAGCATCGTCAGAAGAAAAGTTGATAAAATAAATTAAAGATTTTGTATTGTAGAGTAGAAAAACTCTATATAAGAACCAGTCCATTCACCACTGCTATTACTTTGGATTTTGGAGTATCTGTGAAATTATGCTAGTTCACACGATCTGCCACTCCATGGCAAACTACAGATACATTCTTAAGCTATTTCCAAACTGGAAGTAATTTGCTTGTCGCACATTGCTTGGAAGCTGAAGGCCGGTCACGTACGGACAGTCTGGCTCCAGCTACCTGGGCAGCATTGTAATGTACTATACCATACATGCCATACAACTTCATTTTTAAAGCACTTTGGGCATTTTCTTTGGCCTTCAGACAATAATTCTGATTTTTACAGTGCCAGACAGGACAGGCAAAAAAAAAACAAAGCACTTTAGCAAAAAGTAAAAATAACACCAATTAAAAAACTATAATAAAAACAAAAACAAGCAACTATAAAACAACAAAACAAAATCAAAACAAGTAAGATCAATGTCTCATGATGGGCTGAAAAGCCAGAGAGTTTTAAGATGAGTTTCAAAATGGACAATGTAGGTGATTGTCTAATGTGCAAAGACAATATATTCTATAATCTGGGGTCAACAAAAGAAAATACCCTCCAAACTTCCGCATTTTGTGCATGTATAAGCAGCTGGTCAGATTACTTGACTTCGGACATGTATGTGTGTATGTGTATGAGTAAAGCAGCTCAGAGAGGTACCACAGGCCCAAACTATTTAAGGATTTAAATAATTTAAGGATTTAAAAACAAAAGAACTAAAGTGCACATGCAGCCAATGGAGTGTGGCCATAATAGGCTTAAGGTTCACTTCTCTACACACTGCAGTCAAAAGTGGCATTTTGAACCAACTGGAGATGTGAGAGGGAAAACTGTCTAACTCCTGCATAACCTCCTGAGGCCCAGCCTATTCTATTATGTCCTCTGTATGGACATTTGTTTTTGGTCAATATCTTGTGACTTATTTGAGCTATCTTACTAAGTCCTGATGTATTAAATAGAGGACATCTTGGGCTTTCCACTGATATCTCATGTGTTTGAGTAGCCTCTTTTAGCTCCAAAGAGGCAGCAAATCACAAATAACATTAAATGGGAATATTCTTTTTTTTCTTGGTTCATATAGCGCACTACAGTAATCCCACAGAGACATAATAATGTCACAGTACTGGGTCTGGGACACAGTGTTTTGTGTTTCTTGATTAACTGATATTCTTTGTTTTAGTGTTATTCATGGTTTTGGTTCTCCTTATTGTTCTCTGTGTGTTATAGTCTTATTTTCTATTTCTGTTTGGTTTCTGTTACTTTGCCTTCCCCGTGTTCCATGTTTCATGTCTAGTCACCCTTCCCTCTTGTCTCCATGTCTCAGTGTCAAGTCTGCATCTTTGTGAATGTCTCTTGGTTCCTGTTTTACTTTGACAGTCTCGTGTCCCTCTCTTCGCTGCTCTTCTCCTGTGTCTCATTCCCTCGTTTCATTAAGCCCTGTTTTCCTCTTTCCATTGTCACATCATTACCCCATGTGCTGTGTGCTTCCCTATTATCTTCGTCCCTAGTCTCTAGTTTCCTGGGTTCCTAGTTTTCTAGTTTCCCAGTGTTTAGTTATTAGTTTTCAGTTTCAAGTTCAGGTTTGTTTTTTGCAAGCTTATTTTATGGAGTGTTTGTGCAGAGTCCTGCATTTGTGTCCTTCATCCTGCCTACTACAGCTAAACATGACAAATAAAGGCATGTATTACTGTCTCCAATGTTGCCTATAGAGGATAGATTTCACCTTGGCCATGAAATGAAAGAAGGCCTTAAATGAAAGAAGCTAGACTTCACTACTGCTCCAGTTTAAACTCACCATCTGTTATAAAGCCCAGATTTGCAACTGTGGACATGACATGCATAACCCATGGGCTCAAAATTCACATGGGGAAACTCACAGGAACTAATAGGTCTAAACACCAACACTTCTCTACTGTAAGGTCGGGGGGTGGGTTCATTCCACTGCAGGGCAACCTGCATGTGGCAAATAAAATTTGAACTTGAACTTCAGTCTTCCTTTCATTAAAATGTAAATGGACCTAATATTGAGCCCTGTGGAACTCCACATGAGACTGGGGACACTGAGTCTGAATGGACCATGTTCAACACCTCCATTGGTGAGGCTGCTACACTGAGTTGTCGATAAAGGTGGCTGGTGCCTGTCGTGGTGGTAAACCCTGAACCAGCTGGTGTACACTAGAGGTGAAGGGAGTGATCAGGCGGAAGAAGGCGTCTTATCGGGCTTGGTTAGCCTGGGGGACTTTGGAGGCAGCCAATAAAATCAGTGAAAGGAATACCTCAAGGAGCTCCTTAATAGGGCTGCCACAAACGATTATTTTTATAGTCAACTAGTCACTGATTATTTTTGCGATTAGTTGACTAATCAGATCACGTATCCACTGGACGTGAAACATACAGCTTATTGCACCAGCATGCATGTGGTCTTATATAACTATCATTAGCTTACAGCTTTAAGTGTTTAAGGTACGTGCTAACTAAAAATAGAGACAAGACGAAAGTTTATTAAACTTTTAATGAAATTTGCAGATTGTCTCGGTGGAGTTTAATAAACTCAGCCGTCTGCTCCTTTCTATCTAAAATGTAACAAGACATTGGAGTAAGCTCTCGACCATCTCACACTTCTGTTTAATCAGTTTTCTGTTTGACGATTATTCAGCTGTGTAAAAACTTTAATCTCAGCCAAACCAATTTACTCAGGAACAAATAAAACACTGAAAAAAGCCAAACAATAACAGTTTTTAAGTTATCCAAGTGACTTATATATCATGTTTAACCTGAGTAGCGAAAGACTGCGGGGGTCTGAAAATGATGTGCCGAGAGTTTGCTGTTCTCGCCGGCTCTAGTGCGCCTTGAACCCCGGCTCGCTATCGAGCTGGTGGGTAACAGACGTCTCAGAAAACGTTGAAACACTTTTTCAAATATGTGATGTCTTGATAAACTGAGCAGATATTTGAAGTTTGCACAGCTACATTATTGCCTGAAAATATCTTATAAGTTTATTTTGTGACTCAGAAAGGGTAATAAGAATAATATTTAAACTAAGTAGCTGCCGCCATTGTTTGAAACTGGAATTGGCTGGGCTGCACTATAAATTCTGAGATATGCTGGGCTTTGAAGGATACACCTGACCTGATTTCCTTTCGTACGGATCAGGTAGTGACACCTTCAAATCTGGGGAAATGAAGGACGCATTTGTCGGCTGCATTTGGAAGTGTCTTCGAATTTGGACAGCTTTCGCATCGCTGTAACGCAATCGCCCAACAAATGCAGCCTCCGGAGGATGCAGCCCCTGAATTTGGACAGCTACGATCTTGGAGACTGCTTCTTTCTCTTCTGGGTTTAAGGGCAGGTGGCATCCTTGTACATGCAGTGCTGCCATCTTCTGTTTCAGTCTGTTATTACACTCTTAAATCCTACTACTTATTCCTGCGTCTTTCAGGATTTTACACAGCTTCAAATGACGCGTCGACTATTAAATTAGTCGCCGACGATTTTGATCGTCGATGTAATCATGAGAAGTCGACTAATCGGGGCAGCCCTACTCCTTAATGCCGCTGACATGTCTTCTCTAGAGAAAGCAGAGTCTGAGGATGAGGGGGACAACCCATCCATCATGAGGAGTGAGGTCAGTGAGGAAGTTAACCAAAACCTTGGTGGCAGGACCCCTGGGGGTGGATGAGGTTTTCTTTGGGTTCCTGAAGGCCTGTAGGTCTGTCTTAGTTGACACGCCTCTACAATGTTGTATAGAGATCTGTGGCGGTACCTATGGACTGGCAGATCAGGATGGTGTGTCCTATCTGTAAGAAGGGGTACCGGTGTGCTTCAGCTATAGGGGGATCACGCTTGTCAGCCTCCCTGGGAAAGTCTATGCAAGAGTGCTGGTAAGGAGAGTCTATCAGTTAGTCAAACCTCAGATATAGGAAGAACAAAACGGTTTTCATCCTGGTCCCAGAACACTGGACCAACTCTTTACCCTCTCAAGGATACTTGAGGGTGCCAGGGTACTGCCGGAGCCCTAACGGATGCTGCCCTTTGTCACAATTCTGTTCGTAATTTTTACGGACAGAATTTCTAGGCATAGCCAAGTGGTGGAAGGCTTTCACTTGGATGGTTTCAGAATTTCATCTCTGCTTTTTGCAGATAATTTGGTTCTGTTGGCTTCATTGGGTGATGGCCTCCAGCTCGCACTGGATCGGTTTGCAGCTGAGTTTGAAGCGGTGGGAATGAGAATCAGCACCTCCAAATCTGAGGCCATGGCCAAAAGTGCTGGCTGGCCTCTCCCTTACAGATAGGGTGAGAAGGATGGCCATCCAGGACGGGCTCAGAGTAGAGCCATTGCTCCTCCACATCAAAAGGAGCCAGTTGAGGTGGTTTGGGTATCTGACAAGGATGCCTCCTGAGGGAGGTGTTCTGGGCATGTCTCACCGGGAGGAGGCCCCGGGGCAGACTCACGACATGCTGGAGAGATTATATCTCTCGGCTGGCCTGGGAACACCTTGCTGTTCCCCCGGACAAGCTGGAGGGGGTGGCCAGGGAGAAGGAGGCCAGGTGGCCAGGATAAGTGGAGGAAGAAGGATGGATGGATGTAAATTTGAAAAATCATGAATGACAATAATAATAATTAGAATTTTCAGTTCCTGGAGAAATTGCATTGGGATAGCAATAACATTAAGTGCATTACTCTTTTCTGGCATCCTTGTATTATACTAAATTGTATATAGCATTTGTGTTCTATTTTATTCTATTTTATTCGATTGTATATAGTTTTTTATTTTATTCTATTCTCTTGTGTACAGTATCTTATTGATATCTAGTTGGTGGCTAAGCCACATTCCTCTCCACCAACTACAGAGGACTGGTTAGTATCAGGAATTTCATCAAGTTTCTTTTGAGACTGTCCAGGAACTCAACGATGACCTGGTCTAGATCTGGGGGGAGATCTACTGTCTTATTAGGGGCATGCCCCAAGATTATCAGGCATACATACAAGCACATGGGGGGCATACAAACTACTGAGTACCATTCTGAGTTTGAGTTGTGAAGAAAAGTTTGGAAATGGACTAGGCCGTTACATAATTTTTTCACCTTGATTTTGGGGGTATATTTGAATTCAGCCCCCTGTAAGTTGATTTTCATTTTCATCAAAAAAGTGTGGGTCTTTTCATTTTAAAGTTATCCAGTTCATATCATATTAGATATCCAACATGAATTCTTTCTTGTTAAGATATTATACATCTTGAAAGTGTTCTATGTTTTTTGTTTGTTTTTTTTAGCAGTATAAAGCACTGTGTAGTTTTTCTTTGGACATTGGCTCCTTTTTCACTCATTTTAAATCTAGTGCTTTTCAGAGGAATGTCTTTTTTCTTAGGCCAGTTAACTCACTGTCTTCCCATGCTTCAATGAATCATTAAAGCATGAAAGGAAAAATTGTAGTTACACATAGCAGAAAAATCAGAAAACTTTTGAATTCTATCTTTAGTTACAGCCTGTTGAATCTAAGAAAATAGCAAAGATAACACATTTATCTTGAAAGACATAAAATAGCATTCTTGCGCCAACAAAGAACTATTAGTCGAACCTTGGCATATCTCACTATATTTCCCATTTTTCAATCCAAATATAATTAAATGATTAATGATTAATTAATGGTGATTAATAGTAGAATGGCCTATAATTACAGATGATGATGTCAGTAGATATTCCAGCAGATCCTGTACATCAACAGCAAAAGCTCTAAGCACTCTGTTTCAAACAGTTTTTTTCTGGTGGAGAGGAGATATCCTCCTTACTATGGTCATCTCAGGCACAGAACACAGAAGTCACACTTACCTGGTATTCTGGCATTGTAATTTTTTGGTTGATATAAAGGCAGGTGGAAAAAGAGCTTGTTACATGCAGTGAATGAATTAACAGGTTTTATCTAAGCCCAATATAAGATACATTATGATTTTCTATGAACTGATCTTGTGTCATTTATCATTTGTGTACACACAGCATGTGTGAGAGCATATTTAGACATTGCTGATTTGTCTAGTTTCTATTTGGAGATGCTGTTAGATGGGTAAATATTACATAAATATGAAGGTGAATTATGCTGATGTGCACCCACCCTCTCTGCTGACTGTGCTGTGCCAAAGAAGATAGGGATGAAGGCAAGCCAGATAATACAGGTGGTGTACATTGTAAATCCAATGGGTTTGGCTTCATTGAAGGTCTCTGGCACACTTCGGGTCTTGATAGCATAAACAGTGCATGTGACCATCAAGAGAATGCTATATCCCAAGGAGCAGATAAGTGATAGGTCAGAAATGTCACACTTCAGGACACCCCGTGCATTCTCAGGATCCTGTGTGCGCTGCTCCCCGTAGTCCACAAAGGTATGTGGTGGGTCAGCAGCAAACCACAGGAGGACACCCAACAGTTGAACTGAGATGAGTGAGAAAGTGATAACTAGCTGCGAGGCTGGCGAAATGAAGCGTGGTGCTGTCACTGCCTTCTTTCCCTGTTCGAAGATGCGATGGATACGGTTAGTCTTGGTGAGCAGCGCAGCATAACTGAAACACATTCCAAGGCCCAGGAAAATGCGGCGGAAGGAGCAGACGACAATATCAGGAGCAGCAATCATGGGGAAGGTGATGATATAACATAGGAAAATACCTGTCAGCAGGACATAGCTCACTTCCCGACCTGAGGCACGCACAATGGGTGTGTCATTGTAGCGAAAAAAGGTTACGATGATAAAGGTTGTAGCGATAATGCCTAGAACAGAGATGAAGACAGGCACCACTGCCCAGGGCGAGTGCCACTCTAGCTTGATGATGGGGATTGGTTGGCAGCCAGTACGGTTTTGGTTGGGTCTCTTCTCGTAGGAACAGAGCTCACAGGTGAACTCACTGGCCTGGAAGTGGTATCCCTCGCAGCGCTCACAATGCCAGCAACACGGCACACCCTTTACTACTTTCTTCCTTTCACCAGTGAGGCAGGGCAGGCTGCATACTGAACCCGGAAGGGACAAGTCCCCAGTTGTCCACTGTAAGGCCTCCATCTAAGGAGAGGGAATAGGAAACTAAGCAATCTGTACCATCATAGTTGGGTCTAAATCAAAGTTCAAATATATTGTAGAACTGCACACAGCAACAGTTTTTAGATAGAGCTAAACAGAACACAATCAAATAAGATACTGATTCTTCTTGATGCAGTGCGAAGAATCAAATTGAGAAACACAAACTTTTTCTTTGCGCTTGACTGGGGAGCATATTTGTTATTTTCATGTTTTATACCCCTTGCAAGTTAGCGGCCCTTACATTTAGATGCAACTGATTGGTCCAGTGCCCGATGACCTTGTACTCTGCCACCGACCTGTTGTTGATCTGATATTGGAAGATGTCATAGCGTCCGGGAGCATCCCCATTCTCATTAAAGATGACTGGAGTCCCTGCACTTCCTGAACAAAGCAACAAAGCAACAAAAAAGAGCAGAACATTCTGTTTTCAGAAATTGATGGAAAAGGGAAACACAAGATAAAGAGTTATCCTAATACGCGGAAAGAGACGTAAATTTGGAAAGAGAGAGATATCAGATTAAATTAAAAAACGGGTATTGATAAAAAAGTGCCAGAAAATACTCAAGTTTAAAATTAAAATCTTTAACTGTATATTTATTTTATAACTTATATTCACGTTTTAAGCAATTTGGAGTTTAATGTTCTCCAGATGTCCTGATTGATGATTTGCTGATGCTCACAAAGTAATCCATTGTAACAGGAATTCAAATACCACTAATTATTAGCAAAAATTAAACTAAAATCTTAGTACCCTATTTTTATGTCAAAAAATTTTGTTTAATCAAATCCCACACGTAAAAGCCAAAAATGCAGTCAAATGTTTGTCAAGAACACACCAAATCCTAGCTGTGTAGAAATGTTGGCCAATCAAAAGTCTAGAAGCCTGGGAGGGAAAGAGTAAACAGAGTTTTATGCAAACCTTAAGTGCTTCTGAAAAGCTTTTTTGTTTTTCTGGAAAGGCAGCTAATTTTGTGTTACTTTTCAAGTGCCTTCATCATTTCAAATGTTAATAACCAAAGACAGTATTTTGGCTGGTGTAGGAAAGAACAAAATGCATACAGCATGCATAAATTTTAATTTAACAAAGTTAAATATACTTGCAACAATGCATCACTGATGCATTGTTGCAAATGCCATCAGTCCTTCAGACAAATGATGTTCTCCGGGGGAACATCAAAATCAGACTTACATTGCACATAGTCCACCGGATTACTAGACAAAGAAGCGTGATTTGTCACTCCCAAGAGTAAGTCCCCAGTGGTTTAGAGTCTATTGGCATTGTGCTTTACAACACTGCACCACTTTGCATTGTGCTTGGTCATGTAAGGTTTGGATGCAGCTGATGGGCCATGAAAACCTCAAGCTCTGTATGCACTGTTTTGGAGCTAATCTGAAGGCAACGTCAAGTTTGGAGGTTTATAGTGACTGACTTTGGAGATTGTACCTTGGCATCCACTGACCCTATTCTGTGATTTTGTAGGGCACTTCATAGCTGAGTTGTTGCCATTCATAGTTGCTTGTAATATGAATATACAAGTATAAAGAAAAAAACAGTTTTGACTGGCATATTAAAGCACTATTTGTAAACCCAAATGCTAGATCCCAATGCTTATACATTAAGGAAGAGCATTCAGAGTCTGGGATTCACTAAATGGATTCACTCTATTTTTCTTGCAGCCGCTATATTTACTGTATTGTGGTGTTAGTATATAGTTGAGCTGGATTACTTGCTGTGGGGTAAATAATACTGGGGACTCGAGGCACATTCGTTTAGATGTGGAAAGAGGAAGAGCAGAAGATAGAAGTTAATTTGCAGAACATCAACAACAAAAGAATTCACATTCATAATAAAGTGAGTGGGTGGCAGTTTGATTCGATGCTGTCCTGATTTCTTTCTTCAGCATGAATAAAAGTAGTCCATAACACATCACTACGGAGATGAATCAGCACAGCTTGCCTCAAGATGTACAAACGCCCCTCCACCACCTCCTATCTCCTCCCCCACTTCCCTTCACTTCACTTCCCTTCACTTCACAGACTCTGCTTTGATACAGAATTAACATCCTGACTTCACATCACTTCAAAACATGATAATCACAATAACTCACTGGTGATCTCTGTCATTTAACACAATAAGAAACAGACTACAAATAAACATTCTGTGAACAAACAAAAACAACTTGTACTATTGGTTACACATAAAATAAGATAGTTTCAATACTAGAATGTTGAGTCCAGATTGGTTTTCTATGAGTTTTGGTAAGTTTTTATCACGTGACAACTAACTAAGGTTTTAAATCTCAGCACTTAGCTATTACGGTGGAAAGTTAAAAAGTTTTGATGCATCAGCTCTATTATACATTCAATAAAAATCAGTCCATCATATCAACACCAAAGTGTTGATGGGCATTGACACATGTAACAAGATTTATTTTTAAGAAAATAATCTCTGGAGAATTTGACCATAAATATTCATACTTTATTAATTCTCCTGTTCAACCTGGATCCAACAGGACCGCATCTTTTTTAGTACACTGCCAGGAAGCACAGTGCAGCAAGGTATCTGGATTTTATGGAACCGCTACAGCTGAAGCTTGCCAGGTCGTCCATTCATCTGCGTGATAATGAGTCTGAACCTATATATTCACTCTGCTCGTATTTCTACATCCTTGCTCTGACTTTAATGTGTACTCGTCTGCAGCTTTCACATTTGTTCTGCTACCTTCACACAACATCCTGAGCCACATCCACTTCAGGGATGGCCATGGCTCAGGTGGTAAAGCATGACCATAACCTTTTTTTTTCCTGCTTCCTCCTGCTTTCCTTTCAGATGTCTTGATCTCAAGACATCTTTCAAGATGTCTTGTTCAAAGTAGAGTATAAAGAATTGTATTTTAGCTTAATAAAACGGAAGAGAAGCTGACGTCTGTTTCAACAATGTCTGTTGTTGAGATTAAAAGTCCACTAAAACAGCTGAATTATTTGTTTCCTCCTTATGCCTTGCTTTGCACTTTTTTTGTGAAGTCGCAGCAGGAGATGCACTTGTCACATATTCATCAGTTCACTCACTTAAAACATCTCTCCTCATCCCTCACAATTCCAATCTGATTGCTGCTCCACAGGGTCAATCACACTGCTTTAAAACATCAGAATGGTCTTATTGATTTTTAATACGCATCCAATGTCCAACTAAATCTGAGGGAATCTCCCTGACCTCTCCCTCTTTCTCCCTCACCCACTTCTCTACTTTGCTTAGCTAAATGTGTTCAAACAGAACGTTGGTACAAAGGCCTCATACAGATGGCTACTTTGCACTGAGCACTAACATTAGGACAAGTTTTCCGATTAACCTTCTGACGCTCCTCTAAAAATAAGCACAGTGAGCAGACGGCTGAATTGGCCATTAGCCATTAGAAAGCCTCAAACATGTGTGACATGAGTGTTTGTGTGTGTCTATACTGCAATAAAAAGAAGCTAATTGAGGCACAAATCGCACATGGGCCATATACTGGTGAGCCAGGATTAATTGGTGGTGCATAATAGATGCTGCAAAGCTAAGCTGAGTTGATGTTTTTAGAGGCTGTAGATTAATTCACAGTTAACCGATTCAGTTAATTTGCTTCATCAGTGAACTGACTGGTTTATGTTTAACAGGTTTAGTTAAACTGATATTACCCACGTAAACCTGCCTGAAATGACATCTACAAGTTTTCTGGGTCCCCTCCTCGATCACCGTCAAGCCATGGAGAAGACGTGTTCTCGATTGTCTGGGGCACAACCCTGGAAGATCACCGGCGCCAGTTCAAGGGGTGCTGAATCGAGGCAAAGAATCACCCCGTCGCCAATGCTCAGAGAGTCAGGCCATGCAGCAGCCAGGCAGATGCAGCCAGGCCCTGGGGAGGAGGAAAGGTGGCTGTTGGAGCTTATTGTCTTGGAACAGCTCAGCATGTAGATACAGTTGCCAGTGGAAATGAACCAGCGCTGGCCGGAAAAGGCTCTTCAGTCCACCTCCGGTGTCACAGACTACCATGGAGCCTTACTAACTCATTTTTATCTGTTTCCCCTCCTCAGGTGCTGGTGGCTACAGGCGCTTCACCCATTTCATGGGGAGTCACACAGATGCTGGGGCAGGAGTGCTGGAGGTGGGGGTGTCTGGGATATCTCTGCAGGGAGTGTGCACTGATAGAGGTGGGGCAGATGTTTTACATCTTCAGCATCCCAGCATGTTCCCCCAGTCTGGGAGGGACATACAATGTTGAACCCGAGACAGGTATAGCATGTGGAAATTCTTTGTGTGCATGGGGATGTTGGGGGCAGTTCTTAAAAGCTGTTGGGAACTGATATTCCAGGTGATTCATAAAAATCCTTACAGCTGGAAATACTCTGGAGGAAATAACGGCAACATTTTAAGGGTGGGCATCCAGGGCGGGCTCACTGATAGTGCACATCCTGCCCAAAATGTCAGCTGGTAAGCCAGCAGCCATTGCGCCTTTGCACTCAACCTTTAGTAAATGTTCCATTTTTGTCCATGATTTGTAAGTTCATTCGAATCATGAGGTGGCTTTAGCTCAGGAGGTAGAGCAGGTCATCTACAAATTGGAAGGTTGGTGGTTTGCCGGCAAGCCAAATATCCTTTGGCAAGAGAAGTTCCGGAAGTTGCTCATATGAATGTGTGATTGTTAGACAGACAGCATTTAGGTAGAAAAAGAAGAGACAAAAGTGCTTGTGGGTGTGAATAGGTGAATGAGGTATTAGTATATTATAGGGCTAATCAGACTTTATGCACATGGCTAGAGAGCAGCCAAATATGTAATATGTAGTAGTATTGTCGCAGTTACTTATTATCAGCAGATTAGACCCTGCTGTCTCCAGACAGCTGACAATAGGTCAGCTAAACCTATTAGAGCGCTCCGCTCTTGCTCTGCAGGCCTACTTGTTGTTCCTAGAGTATTTAAAAGTAGAATGGGAGGGAGAGCCTTCAGTTTTCAGGCCCCTCTTCTGTGGAACCAGCTTCCAGTTTGGATTCGGGAGACAGACACTATCTCTACTTTTAAGATTAGGCTTAAAACTTTCCTTTTTTCTAAAGCATATAGTTAGGGCTGGACCAGGTGACCCTGAATCCTCCCTTTGTTATGCTGCAATAGATGTAGGCTGCCGGGGGATTCCCATGATGCATTGAGTTTTTCCTTTCCAGTCACCTTTCTCACTCACTATGTATTAATAGACCTCTCTGCATTGAATCATATCTGTTATTAACCTCTGTCTCTCTTCCACAGCATGTCTTTATCCTGTCTTCCTTCTCTCACCCCAACCGGTCGCAGCAGATGGCCGCCCCTCCCTGAGCCTGGTTCTGCCGGAGGTTTCTTCCTGTTAAAAGGGAGTTTTTCCTTCCCACTGTCGCCAAAGTGCTTGCTCATAGGGGGTCATATGATTGTTGGGTTTTTCTCTGTATCTATGAAGCGCCTTGAGGCGACTTTTGTTGTGATTTGGCGCTATATAAATAAAATTGAATTGAATTGAATTGAATTGAATTGAATTAAACAAGTGGATGGATTTTTTGTCATTATTTTTACCACTCAATTTGATATTTCACACTAGTTTTTTGTAGGTCCTAGCACACACAAGGAGATATTTGCTTGAAAAACACAAGATAGAAAGACAGTAAGCAATTTAAATATCACTTTCCGTTTGAAGAAAAACTCTTTTTTTTTTGCTTTAAGAGAACCTCTGTTCACCTAATGGACATAAATTACTTTACCATGAAATTACATAGTACTTAAAATAACCTAAGGTGTATGTAAAATTACTTAAGTCATACTTAAAAATTGTATGCCGCGCTTAAAATTACTTGCAATACAATTTGTGTGTTCTTCCCTGTAAAATGCCTAGATTTAGGAAAGATTAAGTCACCCCATAATACAGCCTCCGCCCTAAAATTTCCTCAGAAGTCAATGTGCCATATGATTGCATTAGCAATACATTTAATAACGCTCTATGTTAACAGTTACACACTATATAGAACCACTTTATAGAATTATATTTGTTCGCAGATGTTGGCAGCTATCAGTGAATAGTTATCAGCTGTTTTGCAACAAAAAAAGACACAACAGACATAACAAGAACTCCATAACAGCAAATGGACTATACAACAGAAAATACAAATGCTATTTATGGTCTCCTCACAACAATGATAAGAAAAATAAACTGGGTCCATATGGCATGTTGTTAATACACTCTGATCTCTGGTCTCCCACTCAGAGACACATGTCTCCAAGTGTCCAGCATTCAGACGGTTACCTGAGGACACTCATGTGAGAGAAAATCTGCTCACACAGACATGTAGAGCCAAATACTGTCAATAAGGCCTCTGCAATGTTCTGAAGACAGTTAAACTTGTCAGGTAGTGATGTCCAGCAGGTGAAAATGCAGCTCCATGAACACGCACATCTATGTATTCCAACTGCTTCGATGTTATATGTATGATTTCTACACATTTTACGTCAGATAAAAACTTTGGTTGTAAGATAAGTAAGATAAGTATTTAATAAAAGCGAGACATTTTAAATGAGAATAAGAAAGTATTTCTTTGTGCCCCCCTTTCCCTGTTAATGCCCTACCTGGCCCCCTGGCAAAACTTTGCTAGATCCGCCCCTGCACAGTTACAGCCGTCAGCTACGTAAAAAAAAGGATCCTGGTGTTATTTGTCTCTCAGAAACAGTTCATAACTTCCCTTCAACTCATTCATGTCACCTAAAAGGTAAACCTGTTTCTCCATCACCTGTTCAGCTCTGATGATTCAGTAAGGACATCTCCTGGTTTCATCCTCATGTTTCCCTCTCACCACATATCCAAACCGATATCGTGACCAGCAGCTTTTACAGCTGTGGCTCCAGCAAACATCAGCTGATACTAGAAATTAATATTAAATAAATTCTAACAAAAGCTGATCAAGCTTAAATGCGCTGCTGTTGTTTAGCGCGACATTTGCCGGTTTCTTCTTTCTGGCGCAAATTGGGCGATAAACAAACAAGAGAGAAAAGCCGATCAGCTGATCATTGATCAGTTTCATGATTGAAGTAGAAACAGGAGAGAGAGGGGAGAGAATGAGAGGAGAAGAGGCAGCTGACAGCGTAACGACAGAATAACTCCAGCTTTGTGTCTTTTTCCATTCTAGCTGAAGTACGGGACAAACTGTTCCTTTTCACCTCAACACGAAACGCGTAATATTTTCTCTGAATACGGGAGATTTCGTTTTTTTTCGGGATGGTTGGCAACTCTACTAACTAACCTTATGAATAAAATAAAGTTCACTACGATATCAGTAAAATCAAAGCACCCCCCCAGCTGTATAGAAACTCCATCATGCTAGCTAGCACGCAGTACGAGTTATTGTAACAGACTGTAAAAAGTCAGCACAACGAAAATAAACTCCACCTAAACTTGGTTTATATCTGACACAGATAGACTGCAGGTCATAACTTCTTACCTGAAGTTCAGTTCACCTGACACTCGGACCGGCGGCTGCCTTGGGTCTCTCCTCCTGCCTCCCCTTTCTCTCATCCACCTGTTGGCCTCCACCACTTGCTAATTTTACTGAATCTGAGGAAGCTCCGCCATAGCCACCACCAAACAACAGAGTTATTTTTTATACAACGACTAGCATCTGGCCAATCCACCACCTTTCATTCTTTATACCGTTACAAAGAAGAAAAAATTTGAGATCTTCAGGTCTCAAGAATGAATTGTGTTCACCTTTGGCTATGGAATTTTGAATCACTCCAAAGTCTCACCATTGAAGTTGACGGCGTGGATATGGGTCAGCAGCTCTCTTCCATCAATGTTGGTCATACGAGGGCACAGGCCAAGGTACCCTGGGCAGAGCTCACGGTGCATGTGGTGCAGAGCATGGGCCATCGCGTAGACGGCGTCCATCACAAACTGCACCTTCCCCTCTTGTTCATAGATGGAGTCACGGCCAACTTTCTCCAACCCTGAAACAAAGTTGATCGACTTAAATTACCAAACATATAAAATATATTGCAGGCTGAAAGCTCAGTGAACTCACTATGGTTAAATGGGGAACTCAGCTGGGGTCTATTTTGGACCTTCTAATGGTTGCTTAAAGTAATGACTTGAATGACTGACTTACAAATGACTTAATAATTATCATCCAATAATATCATATATAAAAAAGAGAACATTCTGCATAATTAATACTTTGACTTTAGGATACTTAAGTTTTTTTTTTATATAAAACCATAAATATGATTAAGCAGAATTATGATTTTCTTAAGTAAGGAGTAAAAAAATAAATTCACCACTTGCAAAATAGTTATTATGTTAAAAAATGTATAGTGTCACTTTTTCCAGTATTTTTCTATTGTGTGCCAACTGTACATATTTGTGATTAAATGGTTTCCTTGGCAAAGTTCTTGGTCTTTTTGGTACCACTCCATTGAAAAAAATCAAGCAAGTCAAAACTGCCATGGAAAATGCCTTAAAAGGAGTTGTTTACTGAGGACCACAAATATCACTGTGGGTTTCATTCAGGCAGCAACATTAAAATGACTAAGAAACTAAAGCACTGACATATTCATCTTTAGGCTCCACGGGGAAAAAAGAAAAGAAAAAAAAAACACCACACATTCAGAGAGCAAAGAAATAAGCACAATACTGTTCAACTACCTTTACTAATATATATCTGAGTCAATCTCATCCCACCTCTTTATTTGATCTCTTTTTTTTAACCCAAAGGTTACGGCACTCATCCTTTCCGTTAGGCAAGAAGTTACTAACAAAGATCATGGGAGTATGAAAAGAGCAACATTTCCTCTAATAAACCCATTAACATAAAAAGATACCTGATCTCATTTGTTGATTTAAAAATAAATCAAAGAAGACATTATGCAAAGTTTTTTCCAGATTTTCTAGAGAATTATTGGTGTTACTAGAGGCACGCTGCACCATGATGTTGGTGCACGCCAAAAAGGAAAAGAGAAAGACAGGAGGGGAAGACTAACTATTGGACTGGACCCTCCATAGACAAGAGACAAGGCCTTGTTGGATTAACAGGAGCTTCAAAAATCCAATTTAATTTTGATGGCAGACAAGAGAGGAAGGATCTGTCCAAATGGAGACATTTGCTCTGACTAATTACAGATAAAGAGTGATTACATATCTATATGGCTGACCCATGAATGGTGAGCAGACAGCACAGGATGTCAAACAACCGAGACTGACAGAATGTAAATGGTAAATGGCCTGTATTTGTATAGCGCTTTACTTGAAGAGTCGGTGCAACATCATCAAAGTAAAATTTGAATGTAGCTTCTCACAACGACATAGAGAAGCTGAGACACCATCACACACTAAGACAAACACACACACATTTTGAAACGCATTTTTGAGTGGCGCTAAATACTAAACAGCTGCTTAAACCCTTCAGACATTGTTGCTGCTTTCAAACAGAGAAGGAAAGAGGGAAAGATGCTGAGCCTGTGTCTAGGTACATCAGTTCATCTGGTTATGTCCCCAACTGAGCAAACTGCAGCACAAACAGGAACATGTACACAACAAGAAAACACAAGGCATTCAAATGCAATCTCTCATCTGTAATTAGCTTCGGTTCCCTTTCCCCTTGTTACACTGGGTGTATACATTGTCTCAGTCTTCCTTTTGCTCTTGGTCATGTTCTCCCTTCTAGCTGTGTCCTTCCTTCTCGTGTGTTAGGGTTAGAAGAGTTTTTGGTTATATACTTTTGCTTCTGACCTGTTTTGTTTTTCATTGTGTTTTTATAAGGCCTTTGCAATAAAACTATTTTTTAGTTTTATGCCTTGTCCTCCAGGTCCTGCCTGCCTGCCACACAGAAAAGTTTGACAGTTTGTCCACTAGGAGTTCGAAAAAACGTGTTACTTTAAAATTCAACACTTTTTTCTTTTTTTAACCTATCTGATTAACTAGGAACAGTCTGTAAACCCATATGGAAAAAAAATAGTAAAAACTTATAAAAGACTTGCATAAGATGTGGCCTACTTCATATAGTAAATCATATAAGGCATATATGATTTACTCATGAAAGTGGCCACTTTCTCATTACTTTCATATATTATTTTAGTAAGTATCCAAAACATACATGTTTCATTTATATAATTTTTCAAGGGATCTTATATCTGTTTTCACTCTTGTATGCTTTTCATACACAACAGATACAAACTTTATAAGATTTATATATATCTTTTCCATATGGGAAGCTATAATTATCAAAATTTAAGATGCACATAGCCAGACTAATGATTGAAATTATAATCATAGCAATAGGAGTAAATTTAAAACAGGAAAAGCTGGTGCATTCAAGTGTAAAATGGAGAATAAAAACAACAACACTGATGTTTTTAGTGCCCTAAGTTATCATTTAAGTCTATCAAAGTTGATGAACAGCATTTAATTTAATATTTGCAACTTCAATATAATCTGTGTACACTAAGTAAAAACACAGCAGCAGCTTTTTTATGTTACCCTACAAATGGCCAAAGTGTTGAGTTTGTCCTTTAAATGTGTATTAGGATAACATTAGGCTTCACTCTCTTACTCTAACATGCATCTCACAACCTGAATTAGAAAACAACATGGTCATTCCCATTATCTAAACAAGCTTCTCTGTAAGCTGCTTCAGCTCGCACACAAAAACAAACAGAATGGTAATTCTAGATTGCAATCAACGACAGACAGATAGAGAATCCATGCATGCAGGGGAGGATGTCAGGGAAGACGACAAGCTCACCTGTGGAAAGCATCTGTCAGGTAATTTGGCTGAAAGCTGCTTTTATCTGAGCATGTGAGTGTGATGTGTTTCTGTTGCAGTGCTACACTTCAAACAGAATACTTTCATTTTCATTAACCCCCCTAATTTATCCATTAACAAAACATTATTGATGTGTTTTAATCATATTATAGTGGAGTGGAAAGATTAAATGATTTCAATATATGCACATTTTTATTGGATAGCTTGCACAGTTTAAGGGCTGTTTAGACTTTTGTAACAAAATGGAATTAATGAAATGTCTTTTCTTTATTTGGACTTTAAAAACTCCCTTCATATTCCTATGGAATTAGAAATATTAACAGATTCATTAATATTAGTATTAGTATTTGAAAACAAACAAACAAAAACAGCACCTCTGCTAAATCACTGACTGGCAATTTTTTTCAAAGAACAGAAATATTTCATATTTTAAGACACATTTAGAATCCACGTATTTATACAAATATGATTAAAAAACTGAAAAACATGTTCTCCTATTAAATTCCTACCTTACAATGACCCCATTGTTATTTTTCCTTCAGCTGTAATTAAAATACCATAAAGAAAGTATTTCTTCTTTTTAAGTCAGAGCAAAACAGCAATCAGCACGATTTCAAAGAATTGTTTTATGGCATTTTAAACACGATTGATATCTTCTAAGAATTACATTTACAATTTAAGTATAATTTGTATAATTTAAAGTGTTTTTGTACCTTTGAAAGCATTAGTCTCAACATTAAACCATTGAGAAAATCCAGTCAGCAAACTTATTTTAGCTAATTACTGAATGGTAAAAAAATAAGAAAGTGTCATAAATTAGGTTTATTAAAGGTATTTCAAGGAAAATTTTTTTATCCAATGTGTAAACTCAAGTAAAAGATGGGATAGAAAGAAAATACTCCCATCCAAGCAGGCTGGGGAAAAATGCTTTGCTTTTGAATGAATTTCTTTTTAAGAGCGACACACTTGACCACATGAGTTGAGCTCAGAGGAGGTGGTGACAGACATAACAGATTATTCCTAATTAACCCAGTTAATTACAGTTAATAAGCAAATCCTCTCATAGAACATATCACACGGACACTGAAGTTTTGAACACACTGAACACATTTCCCCTCAAGTGATCTCATTCAGGATTTTACAAAAATTAAGACCTGGCTAAAGATTATACAGAAACTTACATTTAAAACTTGTTATATCAAAACAAAGAGCAAAGCTGTGAGTAAACTTCACTACATATTTGAAAAAGGAATAGAAGTTGAGTCTCCTTTAGTTTGTGCAGTTTGGCTACGTTCACACTGCAGGCGAAAGCGCATCAAATCTGATTTTTTTGACCCTATGCGACCCATATCCAATCATGGTATAATGGATTGGATTGGATTTATATAGCACTTTTCAAGGCACCCAAAGTGCTTTACAATTCCATTATTCATTCACTCTCACATTCACACACTGGTGGAGGCAGCTACAGTTGTAGCCACAGCTGCCTGGGGCAGACTGACAGAAGCGAGGCTGCCATATCGCGCGATCTGCCCCTCTGGCCGACACCAGTAGGCAAAGTGTCTTGCCCAAGGACACAACGACCAGGACAGAGAGCCCGGGGATTGAACCGGCGACCTTCCGGTTACAGATGCGCTTCCCAACCTCCTGCGTATGACAGAGTGAACGGCACAAATCCAATATTTTCAAATCTGATCTGGGTCACTTTCGTATGTGGTACTGAATCTGATACATATCTGATGTTTTAGAAAGCGACTGCTGTTTGAATGGTCATGTCATATTAAACGTGAACATTTTATTTGTACTGTATGATCTGCAGATTCTGACAGAAATCTGTAACTATCATTTGAAGCACCGCTCCTCTCAAAAACAGCAATAAGGATCATTATTAGGTTATCTACATTATGTAAATAACAAAATAACTTAAAGCAAAAATTGGGAAACGTAAAGTCCGAAGTCTTTATATTAAGGCCATCAGTCAAACAATATTGTTTGCTCTGGGTCTAAACAGAGTGCGTTGTGTGTGACGTCTTATTTTGTGCATGCGGGCCGCTTTGAGCGGTCACACTAGAGCGCGTTTGCTGTCGCATTTTATTTGTAGTGTGAACAAGCAGACAAAAAAATCGGATTTGATCAGAAAATCGAAATTGAGCACCTGCAGGGTGAACGTAGTTTGCAGTTAGTCTGGTTGTGACAGAAACCAATTAGTAGCTGTTAACAGAGAAGAATCAATGTATTGAAAACAGTTGATGGTGAAGTCGTTTTTATCTTTCAGAATCAGAATCAGAATACTTTATTGATCCCTGGGGGAAATTATTTCAGTCTCCTGACACAAACGGATGCAACCACAAAGACCATAAAGCTCCTGATTTCAGCTGATTTGCATCCGCAGGACTGAGGAGCTCAATGTCCAGTGAGTGACAAAACCCCCCCAAAAAGGAGTGTTTCTTGGTTTGGAGCAGAAATACAGCTTTACCCTGTATTCATGTTCCAGACTCTGTTAACTAGTTTTTATCTTCTGACTTTTAGCAACGCATCTGGAAACAGCCTTGAGTTTGCACATGAAATCCAATCATAAACTAATTTCATTTTCAGTGCAAGCAGTCCTGTTACAGAAGAGATCACAGTTCAGGGGAAATTGGAGGCCAAGTCAACAACTCAAACTCATTGCTGTGCTACTAAAACCATTGCCGGAGCTGGTTCAGAAGAAAAATGCTGTGACTGCAATGATCAGGATTATAAACGAGAATTCAGGAGAGTGATGGCTTATACCGAAATAGCTTAATACCTATCTATAATCACTAATTACATGAGGCTAAATCATTAAGTCACTCATCACTGCATGATTCAGTGTTGTCCCTCTGGTAAAGCTAAAGTTACTTTTTCCTCATCCTCAAAGTCGGAAATAAAGTCCCTGGTGTCTCGCTCATCAGTCTGTACAAGTGAGAACTGCACCTACGCAGTTCTGCTCATTCATCTGTGCCACACAGCATGTGTTTTAGTGGATGGATAGTGCCAAATTAATGAAGTGCAAAGATGACACCCATCCCCTTGGGCTTTACCACTGTTAGGTAGCAAGGCTCTTTGCACACAATACAGTTCCATCAGTCTTCAGAATAAGAAGGTTTGATACTCACATACCACTCAACACTCATGTTGGTACAATTTAGTCTTTCAGCACTTTACAGCACTGACAAAGATACTACACACACGCACACACACGCACACACACGCACGCACGCACGCACACACACACACACACACACACACACACACACACACAATTAAGACTGCTGACCTGCCAACTCAGCTGTTTTGTCTGTGTGATGATGCAGCTCCAAAACTCAATCTGGAACTTCTAATAAAATCTTTTGAGATCTGCCCGACAGCAGCAGCCTGATCAAAGCTCAGGTAACATTATCAGGGAAGCAGTTGGAACACTGCAGCTTTTTCTAGAGTGCTGACATTGCCTTCTGCTGTTTTACTTCTATCTCCAGCTGGAGGTACTCTGTTTGTTTGTACTTAGCCAAACACCTCCACAAATGCTGTTTTGCGTGTCAGACAAGTTTTTAAGGGATTTAGCCGATAGTGCACCTCTGCTGAGTGTCTCCCTGCAGTCCTGATTCAGGGCTTCTCATGTAACAAACAGCTGCATGAGACATGGAACGAGAACAAAAACTCATTTCAGATCAGATTCACTATCAGTTAATGAGTCCAAATTTTATGCAATCATTTTGTTTGTCTTCAGAACCTAAAAAAATAAATAAATCCTTATTCGTAATTTTTTGGTGAGAGTTTAGTTCACTGGGTGAGCAGGTACAATATGCCTTAAGGCCAAAGTAGAAGTGGCCCAGGCTGAGTCTGGGGCCTTTTGTTTTGTGTATTCCCCTGCTCTCTCCTCCTCTTTCCTCTCTGCACTCCTGGTTAGGAGTGCTGAGTGCTAATGGCAGTCCCAAGCAGATTTCTTCTGTTTGTCTTTTGGGATAAAAAGCAAACTGTTGTCTTTTCCAATGTAAGGTTGTTTTTTTAACTAGTGTTTTCCAAATCTGGGCCTTTGCAGGATTATCATGGTTTTATCTGTATTCAAAACAAGTCAGCTGGTCTGGGCCTTAAAAAGAAAAAAAAAACCAACAACACCACCACCAACAAAAAAGAATCTAGAAAAGCATTTTTTTTTTATTGCTATGACATTTTAGCTTCATATATCAAACTTTTTCAAATTTTTTCATAATTTTTTTTATATAAATTGAAAAAATGTCATTAAAGCATGAAATATAAAAATATACTTTTCATAAATTGCCACTTGCAGCTGTGTTCTGCAAGATTAAGATTTTATTAGTGTGTACTCAAATATTGGACCTTGCACGGCTGCAAATTTCTGAACACATTTCCTAAAATCAGGGAATGTAACAAATGGAAAGTACCTGTTTTTTATTTCCTGTTTTAGGCCTCTGAAATCAGAGTGAGTGCAGGAAAACATTAGATTTCCATGATGTGACTTTAGGCTGCCACTTTAGGGAGAAGATTACTGCATGTGTTCTGGTATGAAGAAACAAGTGTTTATAAGGCAAAAACGTGTTTTCTTTAATTTGTGTATTGAGAACATCATCAAGGAAGTAAATTATTAGTTTTTCCCAGTCAAATCTGCTTTGGCTAAAATCATACATCAGCTTCAAACTACTAAAGTATTAAAAAAAAAAAGGAAAATATATGTCTTCAACCCATAGCTGGGTCACAGAGGTAAATGAAAATATATGATTAAGAAGAAAAGGAAAGGAAGAAGAAGAGAAATGATTTGTGTATCCTATCTATTAACGTCACATGTGTGATGGTGTTCTCATGCAATAGTGTTATGGGCTATTGGTGCAATGGTGCATTGTGTGAATAAATGTCATTGTACATTGATAATGACAAAGACAAAGATACCTGTACATTTCTTGGGACTGCCAGGTCTCTTGCCATGCATGCCCAGTTTACAGCTAAAGTTTTCCTCCCAGAACTCAGCAAACCATATGTTCCTGCGGTTATTGGACAAAGAGCGACTCTTGAAGTAACGGTCAAATGCTACCAAAAGAAGGAAAACATAATTAAAATCAGGATTTCTTTCAAAACATCCTGAAAATCTGGTCAAGTCAAGGTTGTTTCTGGCCTCACCATCCACAGATGCCCTCTTAGGAAGGATGGTGATGGCGCCTTCGGCTACCCGCTCCTGCTGGACTACCGGAGAGATCTTGGACCCCCAGCTGTCGGATCCCACCCACAGGAAGTGACCTGTCAGATTGTTGCTTTTTGCTGCATCCAGGATTCTCCTTTTAGCATCACAGGTGACGGATGAGACAGTCAAAGGGGAGAAGAGGGAGCCAATTCTCATTCAATATTTTATTCGTATGTAGCATGAACATGCAGCGTAAAAAGACATCAAGAAAGTATACGCACAAGACATACACAACCAAAGCACCACAAAACAAGACGCTGCAGATCTTTCATGCTTGATGCCTAAAAACTGTCTTCATCTAAACTAAAACTACTAAAAAAATAAATAAATAAATAAAATAAAACTATTCCCTCTACTCGGAAATAAAAGAATTTCCCAGATGAAGCTGTTTGTTAAACTACCATTGTTATTAATGTAATTTACTGGTTATTTAAATTGTTATTTTACAAAGAAAGAAATGAGGAAATAATGTTTGTAGTTAATTATTAACGGAATAATTTAAGTTTATTTATTTTAATTTTTTGTGTAAAAAAAAAATTGCTTTATGAATAATTTAATGTATGGCAGCTGGTAATTAACAAGTATTTTCTCACTCCAAACCCTTTTAACATACTAGATAGCATACATCCTCCATACATCCTATAACTGCTTATTTAGTTCAGATTTGTGCTGGAGTCTCCTGCAGCCCCCACACCATCTGGTTTCCCATCTTTCTTAGACTGGTAACTGGTCCATGGTGTACTTTGCCTTCCACACTATCACAAAGTAGAAAAGCACAGTTGTCTACTGTGCAAACTGCAAACCAGCAGCCAATTATGCCCTACAAGGATTTGTGAAGCCTGGCAGCATGACTGGCAGCCAGGTAAAAAGGTGGCAAATGCTGGTAGACCTCAGGAAAGACCTGGTCTTTATGAGAAAGGTCTTGACAACCACTCTCTGATCTGATTTCGCCATGTGGTAAAACCAACAACCTTTATTTGTCACATACACAGTTATACAGAGTACAACATGTAGTGAAGTCCGAGCTGCAAACAGGCTGCAGACCTAGCCGCGCCCATTGCAGGGCTTGGTTTTTTAGCATGGGGGTCTAGCCAGGACTCTTACTGGATAAAGGGTGGGAATCAAACTTGTGACTCCCGCTCCAAATGTGTGTAGTCATACCACTACACTATCCAGCTGCAGGTACATAGTGGAGAAGAGGGTTCTGCTCATTGAGCTGACCATCACTTGGGAGGGGGGAGTGACAGCAGCCCATAAAAGGAAAGGTGTCAGTTTTTGGCGGTATGCCTCTTTCTGTCATGAATCGGCTGTGGCAGGCGGGGTGTAGGGCCCAGAATGAAGGCCACTCAGACAGAAGCGTAAACTCAAAGAGGCTGCTTTTATTCCAGTAACAAAAAACACTCCATAAACGATAAACTTCCAAAAACCGAAACTAAACTAGAAACTAATACTAAACAGTAAGAAACCTGGAGACGAGGCACACAGAGGGAAAACCAAACAGCATGAGGGGACGACACGACACTGACTGAGAGAAACACAGGGCTAAAATACACTGAGGGATAACGGGGGAATGGGACACAGGAGGAGAGCACACCTGGGAGTAATCAAACACAATAAGACCAGAGGAAGCCAAACTAGACAACAAAGTAAAACAGGAAACACAACACATAGACGCGGATTTGACAAGGAGAGACAGCTGACAGGGGGACACAGAGCATCCATGGAACACAGAGAGAAAAACCAGAATACTAAGAATGCTAACATAGAAACCAAAATACTAGAAATAATAAATACTGACAAAATCAAAGTTCAATAACAACGCAAACTCGAAACACTGGGTCACTGACCCATGACCGTGACACTTTCATGCATCATTTCGATAGAGGATACACACGTGCATCCTCAGTGATAGCTCTTCCATTAAGCTTTTGTCTCTTTTTCTAAGTTTTAGACTCTTCCAATACTTTTGTTTTTCATGTTTGTCCTGAATCAGCTTAAAATTAAACCTGACTTTTTGTTTGTTATCCCTGCTTATCAAAAAGATGAGCTTCAGGCTTTTATTAAGATTTAGATCTGCAATTAGTGAATGGGTAAGACATTTTCATGTCCTACTCATGTTAATGCACATGTAAAAATATTTTATTTTATACTAATGGCTGGCCCAGTTATGTGAACACATTCCTACAGTCATACTCAAGTCTTTCATCATGTTTAAGTAAAGAAATTCTTTCAACATTTACAGTATAGTTTTTCCCCTTTTTTGTACTAGTAGTACCATAAAATCATATAATCATAATAAAGTACAAATTAAATAGGACCTTGGAATACATGTTAGATGCACAAGAAATAACCTTTTTCTTTACCGAATGTCGTCTTCATTGGCGAACATGATGACAGCGCGGGCATTGGGTGTCTCCACTAAACGGAGGATTATCTTATCAAACTCTCCAGGTCTCGGCTCACGAGGAATTTTCAGAGATTGAGCAATGCACACCCCTCCTGAGAGTGACAGAGGGAGAAAAAACAAATATTTAATAAACAAGACTGAGACTGCTAGGGCTAGCCTCATTTTAACCTTCTGAGGTGGTAATTATTACAAAACAATTCTATTACAGTCTTAAAGTCTACTCATGTATATTCATATAAGGACATGATGTGATTTCTTTTTAACTCTGTCCTGTCTGGCAGCTTTCACAATTAGAATTATGATCTGAATACACTGCTGTTCGTGTGCTACTTTTATCTTTTTAGTTAATCACTTCTTTTCAGTGTTATTTCATTTATTACTTTATATGTGTTGTATGACAATGTGAACAAAATGAAAGAGAAAAGAATAATAATAGGAAGAGGAGAGAAAATATTGGAAAATGTAATAAAATAAAGGAGCACAAACAGAAAAGAATGATGATTCGCCAACTATTGCACCTATACAACCCAAATTTATTTTATCTTGGTCAAATTTTTACTCTGATACTCACATATGACAGCACATGAATCATCACACTTTTATCTGCTGTCAGTGAAACATATGCACCAATGTGATTCTGCATTTCCTTGTATTAATACATCTTAGATTATTTGTGAATCATTTAACATCCCTTGAATCATCCTTAAAATTTGTTTAAAGATTTCTTACATTTAGTTTTTCATGTATGATTTTTAATTTGTTTTTTTACTCTTTCAGTCTGGATACTGCTGCCGGGAAGACCTGGGTCATGAATAAGTCTTCCCGGCATGACAGTGACCCAAAACCCACTGCTAAGGCAACAAGAGAACTGCAATAGAAGAAGCACATTAAGGGCACTGAGTTGCGTAGTCAGTCTCCAGGCCTCAGTCCTATAATAATCTGTGGAGGGAACTGAAGCTTGGAGTTACTTAGTGGCAGCCAAGAAAACAGAACAATATTTTTGATAGATTACTCAGTGATTAATTCCAGCTCAGTAGGGGTGCAATGATCAGCTGCATGTGTGATACTGTGAGATTTATCTACAGCCAAGCAAACAAATGTGGAGAATAAATAATTAATTTACTTGAATGTATCAGTTCTTTCAAATCAATATTATCTGTACTTTATATTAAATAAATAGTTGTTTCCCATACCTTCTTAAACAAAGACTTGTTAAACAATTTAAAGAGAGAGGAACAGTGTCACCTGTTAAAGCTAAGCTCAGAGCTGCAGAGAGAAAGGTGGAGATAAAACATTTAAGACCCTGCTGCCATTATCATTAACAACAAGTTGAAAGGGCATTTACTCTTTCTCCCCAGACTGCTTCAATCAGACTAAAACCTCCATTCTTAACTCAGTTCTGCACTACACAGACCCATCAGCACATCAGATTGGAGATGCTGTCTGTAATTTAAGGAATTATGTTTTCGAGGGTTTAAAGGTCATGGTACTGACAGTGTGACTGCAGATGCTCCATCTCACATTTTAGTGAGAGCACATCTTGTCATTCAACTAAAATCTGCTTTTCTTCACACTTGAATAAAATTGAGGATTTGTTAACAACAGTTGTTTTTGTTTCCAATTTGTTCTTTACATGTAATTTGTATTCTTCTGCAATGATAACAACTACAGAAATGTCATTTTAAGTTAAAAGAACTATTCAGCGTGCTGTTCAGTAAAGTTAACTAGTGCTCATTTGAATACAAAAAACAAGAGCTGGTATGAGCATGTAATAATGTTCTCTACGTTGTAAGCTACTAATATTTCAATGTGAAAATTTAGATAAGACACCGATCCTGTTCATAATTTTTATGGACAGGATATCTAGGCGTAACCAAGTGGCGGAAGGCTTTCACTTGGGTGGTCTCAGAATATCATCTATGCTTTTCGCAGATGATGTGGTTCTGTTGGTTTCATCGGGTGATGGCCTCCAGCTCGCCTTGGAACAGTTCGCAGCCGATTGTGAAGCAGTGGGAATGAGAATCAGCACCTCCAAATCTGAGGCCATGGTCCTCAGCCGGAAAAGGGTGGAGTGCCCACTCCGCGTTGGGGACGAGTTCCTGCCCCAAGTGGAGGAGTTTAAATATCTTGGGATCTTGTTCATGAGTGACGGGAGAAAGGAGCGGGAGATCGACAGACGGATTGTTGCTGCGGCCGTAGCGATGTGGATGCTGTCCCGGTCTGTTGTGATGAAGAGAGAGCTGAGCGTAAAAGCGAAGCTCTCAATTTACCAGTCGATCTACATCTCTACCCCCACCTATGGTCACGAGCTTTGAGTAGTGGCCAAAAGAATGAGATTTCGGATACAAGCGGCAGAAATGAGCTTCCTCTGAAAGGTGGCTGGCCTCTCCCTTAGAGATAGGGTGAGATGTTCGACCATCCGGGACAGGCTCAGAGTAGAGCCGCTGCTGCTCCTTCACATTGAAACGAGCCAGTTGAGGTAGTTCGGGCATCTGACAAGGTTGCCTGCTATGCGCCCCCTGGGTGAAGTGTTCCGGCATGCCACACCCCACCGGGAGGAGGCCTTGGGCAGATCCAGAACACGCTGGAGAAATTATATCTCTCGGCTGGCCTAGGAACGCCTTGGTGTTCCCCCGGACAAGCTGTAGGAGGTGGCTGAGCAAGCCGACCCCGGATAAGTGGAAGAAGATGGATGGATGGATGGACAAAGCGTCTAACATGTGACAACATCGGTTATTCATTACAAGCCCTAATAAAACCTCAGCAAGACTCAAGCTGCAGAATATAGAGGTAACTGCAGAGATGCTATTTTTAATGCCAGGCTTTAGCTTCCCAAAACCTTTTTCTAGTGTTATTAATCGGCCAGCCAAATGCAGCGTATACATGGATGTAAGAATGAACTCACTGAGCACAAGCCATTTATTGAGGTTGACGGTCAACCATACCAAAAAAATAAAGAACAAATTAAAAAAGACTTTCCTAACAGAAACTAAACTGAGCACATCACTAGGAACTAGGACCATAGAAACATGCTCTTAAAAACGTTAACACTGTCTGTGAAGCTAGATTTAAGAAATAAGTCTTTAAAGTTGAAGTAGGGCTCCATGGTGTAAATTTACCTTTACACATGTTTCATGTCTACTTGAAGTCTCTCAAAAACTCAGTTTTCATTATCTCTTCTTTACACTTAAGTATTAATATTCTACTTTATGACAGAATAAAAGGGGGCTCTTTAGATAACACAACACTGAGATCATTGCATCATGTAGTGTTGTACATAACTTTAACTTGGGGTGTTAAACGCAACTGAGCTCCCGTTAAAACCCATCAATCATCTGTCTGTAAAACAATAATGATCCCCTTTAAAATGTTTATAATAACATGGACTTGATGTCTTTACATAGTTTAGATATTTCTACTGAGCTGCACATAAGGCTTTAACACTATACAGTGCATCCAGAAAGTATTCACAATGCTTCACTTGTTCCACATTTTGCCATTTTAGAGCATAATTTGTGTGGTAAATTCAGTTGACTGGATATGATTTGGAAAGTCACGCTACAAGTCATGAAGTCAGACATGATATGTCAGACCATAAAACAAGCCATGAAGTCCAAGAAATTGTCTCTACACCTCTGAGACAGAATTTCATCAAGACACAGATCAGGGGAACCATACAGAAACATTTCTGCAGCACTGAAAGTCTGACTGAGCACAGTGGCCACTATCGCCTGTGAATCTGGAAGAAATGTGGAACAACCAGGACTCTTTCTAACCAATCTGAGCAATTGGGGTAGATTGGGGCATTAGCCAGGGAGATGGCTAAGAACCTGGTGGTCACTCTGACAGAGCTACACTGTTGCTTTGTGAAGAGAAGAGAACCTTCTAGATGGACAAGCCTTTCTATCAATCAGGTTTGTATGGTAGAGTTGCCAAATAGATGCCACTTGTAAAGGGGACATGACAGCCCACCTGGAGTTTGTCAAAAGGCAACCGAACCACTCTAAGGCAATGAAAAACAAAATTCTCTGGTGTGATGAAACAAAGGCTGAACTTTTTGGCCTGAAAACCAAGTGTCGTGTCTGGAGGAAACCAGGCACCGCTCATCATCTGGCCAATGCCATCCCTACAGTGAAGCATAATGGTGGTGACAGCATCATGCTGTGGGGATGTTTTTGGCAGCAAGAACTGGTCAGTGTCAAGGGAATAATGAAGCAGTAATGTACAGAGACATCCTTGATGATAACCTGCTCCAGAGTACTCTGGACCTTGGACTGGGGTGACGATTCATCTTCCAGCAGGACATGACCCTAAGACACAGCTAAGATAATAAACGAGTGGCTCCAGGACCACTCTGGAACATCAGCCTGATGGAGCTTTTGAACTTCTACAAAGAAAATAGGAGCGTCGAGGCTATAATTGCTGCAAAAGGTGCTTCAACAAAGCAATGAGCAAAAGCTGTGTTTACTTACCTACATGTTATATTTTTAATTTTTATTAAATTGTATTATTTGCAAAAATATTAATTTCCATTTCCTGCATAACAGGAAGAACTAGTACATTAATTGGGACTACTTTCATTAACCTACAGTTGACGCTGTGAAAAAATAGTAAGTAAAAAATAAACAACAGCATGTGTGTTCATGATGAGAAAAAGAGAATTATTTTATTAATGTCTGAGTTTTGAAAATTATAACTTCAGACATCACTTAAATCTTTTTCATTTTTTGCTGCTCCTTGCATTCTGTGTACTGAAATATGAATTGTGATATGTGAAAAACAACCTACGAATTGTATCTAATATCAGTAGTCACTGTAAACAGTAATTGTATGGAAGAAATATACTAATTGCTATTGCCATAATACGTCTTTACATTACAGCTACTGTGTGTAATATAATATGATGTTGTAAGATGCTCATCAGTGTTGGATTCATAAGAATGTGGAGGCGTTTCACACTATTCTTTACAGACATCAGTAATGAACAGAGGTGACCTTCACTCTCCTGAATCTTTCAATAAACCTCTGAGCTGATTTTATCTCTCAACAAAAGAGAAACCCAAACTCTAACATGAACAGAATATATGTGGCCTGGGCCTTTCATTGCTTCCAGTGTTTTTTATTCACCTCTTTTCTGTATGAAATGGTGAACAAGCTGCATTCATGTAACACTTCTAGTCTAATTATTTGCTTTAAGTTCTTTATACTACAAAGACAATTCACCCATTTATGCGCGCAATTGCTTTTTCTTTAAGGTCATGATGGTGAATTAGGAGCAAGTTTTGGGTTCAGTACCTTTCATAGAATGTGATGCAGCTCTGAACAGTTTAATAATAACAACAGTTTACAATAGCAGCAAAAACAAAGATGAAATGTAACTGACTGTCAACACTTATGCAAAACGCATGTTTTGGATTTATTAGTTATAGTCACACTATCTAATTCTATTACTTAGGATCTTATCAGTACTGATAAGAGCACCAGAAATATGTTAATTAGCACTATATTTTTTTTTAGTATTGTATAGTTACAGCATTATTGAGCTCTTCGTGGTTTACTTAAATGCAAAACGTTTTCCTCAACCCAGTCATTTTTAGAAGTGTATATGTGAATTGTCTGATGTGAGATTTGTGAACTTTTAACCTTTTTCCAATATATAATTCAGGTTATTTGAGGGAGTATGACATTTCAGATTATTTCACAGTCATTAATCATTAGTTAAACTCTGGTTTTCTTCCACAGTGTGTCTTTTGTTGTGTCTTACTCCCGTCAGCCCCAACTGGTCATAGCAGATGGCGGCCCGTCCCTGAGCCTGGTTCTACTGGTGTTAATTTTTCTGTTAAAAGGGTTTTTTTTATACAATATACAATATATACAATTTATTTAGATACAATCTAAATAAATTGTAATTAAATCAAAATGAACTGCACTGAATAGAATAGAATTGAACTGAACTGTATTGAATACATTACAGTGATGTAGAGTTGCTATGTAAGTAGCAGCTGTCTAGTGCAAACTGATCAGTTTTAATGTGTTGAGAGTGAAATTTCATGTGGCTGTACACACTTTGAAGCTGTGCTGAGTCCAACAGGCATTCACCGTTACATGAACTCCACTGGGGAGTTAGCTTTCAAAATGAGCATGGTACATTAAAAGCTCTGTGCCCTGTCATGCTGCACTGAGATGTTAAATTAGCTGTTGTGATGTTTAACCCTAACCCTGGCAATTGCCCTAATGTGGTATCAGATTCAAAGGCAGTTACAGAGTGAATGTGGTTATGCCTCTTTACATATGAAAATATAAACAAGCCTTTTACTTTGTGATGTTTGTTATGCGCCCGATGAGTTATTGCGCCAGTGACACTGGAAGTTCTAAATAAGCTTCGGTTAGTTCGCCTGAACACTTGTGTGTATTTTTTTCTTCTTTTTTCCCGTTATTGTCTCAGCGAGCAGACAAGATGGTCTGCTCGCTGGAAGCTGTACTGAATGATACACCAGATGCTACACTGTTGCAGGCGAGCTATAGGAACAAATTTAAGGACCCTAATGTTGCATATTATTTAACACATGAGACTTTAAAATGAACTACTCGATCTAAAGTAAACTCTAAATACACTCAACAAAAATATAAACGCAACACCTTTGTTACTGCTCCCATTCCCCATGGGATGGACGTAGAGACCTAAAATTCATTCCAGATACACAATATAACCATCCCTCCCAAACAGTGGTCACAAATCAGTCCAAATGTGTGGTAGTGGGCACATCTGCCATATTGAGATAATCCATCCCACCTCACAGGTGTGCCACATCAGGATGCTGATCTGACATCATGAGTAGTGCACAGGTGTACCTCAGACTGCCCACAACAAAAGGCCACCCTGGAATGTGCAGTTTTTTGCGCTATTGGGGGTCTGGGGACCCAGAACCGGTCAGTATCTGGTGTGACCACCATTTGCCTCATGCAGTGCAACACATCATCGCATGGAGTCTATCAGATTGTCAATTGTGGCCTGTGGAATGTTGGTCCACTCCACTTCAATGGCTGTGCGAGGTTGTTGGATATTCGTGGGAACTGGTACACGCTGTCGTATACGCCGGTCAAGCACATCCCGAACATGCTCAATGGGTGACATGTCCGGTGAGTATGCTGGCCATGCAAGAACTGGGACATTCTCAGCTGCCATCTGCCCTGAACAATGTGAACCATGATTCATCCGTGAAGCGCACACCTCTCCAACGTGCCAGACGCCATCGAATGTGAGCATTTGCCCACACAAGTCTGTTACGGCGACGAGCTGGAGTCAGGTCAAGACCCCGATGAGGACGACGGGCATGCAGTTGAGCGTCCCTGAGACGGTTTCTGACAGTTTTTGCAGAAATTGTTTGGTTGTGCAAACCAATTGTTCCAGCAGCTGTCTGGGTGGCTGGTCTCAGACGATCTTGGAGGTGAACCTGCTGGATGTGGAGGTCCTGGGCTGGTGTGGTTACACGAGGTCTGCGGTTGTGAGGCCGGTTGGATGTGCTGCCATATTCTCTGAAACGCCTGTGGAGACGGCTTATGGTTGAGAAATGAACATTCAATGCACGGGCGACAGATCTGGTTGACATTCCTGCTGTCAGCATGCCAGTTGCACGCTCCCTCATTGCTTGTGGCATCTGTGGCATTTTGCTGTGAGACAAAACTGCACATTCCAGGGTGGCCTTTTGTTGTGGGCAGTCTGAGGTACACCTGTGCACTACTCATGATGTCAGATCAGCATCCTGATGTGGCACACCTGTGAGGTGGGATGGATTATCTCAATATTATCTCAATGAGTAGTGCACAGGTGTACCTCAGACTGCCCACAACAAAAGGCCACCCTGGAATGTGCAGTTTTTTGCGCTATTGGGGGTCTGGGGACCCAGAACCGGTCAGTATCTGGTGTGACCACCATTTGCCTCATGCAGTGCAACACATCATCGCATGGAGTCTATCAGATTGTCAATTGTGGCCTGTGGAATGTTGGTCCACTCCACTTCAATGGCTGTGCGAGGTTGTTGGATATTCGTGGGAACTGGTACACGCTGTCGTATACGCCGGTCAAGCACATCCCGAACATGCTCAATGGGTGACATGTCCGGTGAGTATGCTGGCCATGCAAGAACTGGGACATTCTCAGCTGCCATCTGCCCTGAACAATGTGAACCATGATTCATCCGTGAAGCGCACACCTCTCCAACGTGCCAGACGCCATCGAATGTGAGCATTTGCCCACACAAGTCTGTTACGGCGACGAGCTGGAGTCAGGTCAAGACCCCGATGAGGACGACGGGCATGCAGTTGAGCGTCCCTGAGACGGTTTCTGACAGTTTTTGCAGAAATTGTTTGGTTGTGCAAACCAATTGTTCCAGCAGCTGTCTGGGTGGCTGGTCTCAGACGATCTTGGAGGTGAACCTGCTGGATGTGGAGGTCCTGGGCTGGTGTGGTTACACGAGGTCTGCGGTTGTGAGGCCGGTTGGATGTGCTGCCATATTCTCTGAAACGCCTGTGGAGACGGCTTATGGTTGAGAAATGAACATTCAATGCACGGGCGACAGATCTGGTTGACATTCCTGCTGTCAGCATGCCAGTTGCACGCTCCCTCATTGCTTGTGGCATCTGTGGCATTTTGCTGTGAGACAAAACTGCACATTCCAGGGTGGCCTTTTGTTGTGGGCAGTCTGAGGTACACCTGTGCACTACTCATGATGTCAGATCAGCATCCTGATGTGGCACACCTGTGAGGTGGGATGGATTATCTCAATATGGCAGATGTGCCCACTACCACACATTTGGACAGATTTGTGACCACTGTTTGGGAGGGATGGTTATATTGTGTATCTGGAATGAATTTTAGGTCTCTACGTCCATCCCATGGGGAATGGGAGCAGTAACAAAGGTGTTGCGTTTATATTTTTGTTGAGTGTATTACTGAATAAGAAGAACAGACTGTTAGGCAACTGTAGCAGCTTGCTGAGGGGCTGACATACAAACAAGATCCTAATCTCAAGAAACAAGCCAAATGATAGAAACACACTTTCACATTATGATCTGCCATGACAATGTCTGAGTAATATCTGATGGGTTTACATGCCTGAAGAAGCATGTTGCAGTCTTATCAAATGAGCTTCTGTAGAGAATTAATGTCATTGTCTCATCAACTACAGTGTACTCAGTCCTCTTTTCACTTACTGTGTGTGAAAAGACTGTAGAAGACAGTCTTCTACCTACAATATTGTTGACTTCCCTCTCAGGGGGTCAAAGGTCTTAGCATCCAGCTTTATGCGACTGCTAAAAAAGAGCTTTTCTCTATTTCCTAATAATAAAGCATTTTTATTCTTAATCAAAGATACGATATATTATCATGTTATAATAACATTATTTTTGATCAAAATGAGAAATGTAGTTTGAGTAGGTAAAATGACTATTCTAATGGCCCTGTTGTGTGTGTGTGTGTGTGTGTGTGTGTGTGTGTGTGTGTGTGTGTGTGTGTGTGTGTGTGGTGAATGCATAAATGGTGGTTGACAAACACAGAGTTTAAAAGGATAAAAGAAAGTATTCCCCTGGATCTGAATTAAAAAGTGAATGTTATGTGCTAAAGATAAATAGATAAATTAAAGTGGAATCACATAAACTGAATGAAACATTAAGGGAATTATATCTATATGTGATTCAGTGCTTAAATGTGATAGAATTTCAAAGTTGACATTTTGTCTTAAATCATGTAAGTCAGATTGACAGAGAGAGCATACGAGAGCAGAAAGTGTGAGTGGACATCAGATGATTGGATGTTGATAATGTGATTGGATGTCCCCATGGGTAAGGTTAAAAAGATGTGACAACCAGTGGGAAAGGGAGGTGAACAGGGGATCGACCCAGGCCAACCTGTGAACCTGCAAACTGGTTGTATATCTTTTTAAGAAGAATAAACTGTTTGCTTCGAAAGGAATGTATGAGAAAGTCTCACATATCTTATCTCAGATTTAGTGTGTGACTAGAAAAATGTATAAAAAGGATCAACAGGATCGCCTAGATGAGCACGTGCATAGACTTTCACTGTGTATGCTGTTGCTCCCCTGCAAGTATATAAACACATTAAACTTGCTGCTCATTAAAATTTCTGCTCTGCGTGTCTCACTTTTTAAGAACATTTTTCTGACAGCTATCCTCAACGCTCATTTTTACTGTGTTAGATGGTCAATTCAGAAGGAGTTTGATTTACTTCCACTGAATGCCCATGGGATGCTGCTTTCCTGTTGGGTGATTATCATGGACATGGACAAGAGGATGAGTGCATCTTTGGATCCAGTTGTGCTCCTACCTCTCCTCATCAAAGATAAGAAAATGCTCAGCGTTAGCTACATAAGTATAGTTTAAGTGATTTAATTATTGTTTAGTGATTTTTTACTATTTTATTTTCCTTTTGAATTAGTCCTGCAAAATTGCTATGATAAAATTTCCTGTTCCTTAAAGTCTACATTGCTGACATTCACTTTTTCACTCTTTGAGGACCACTAAAGGTAACAGTCCCTTGGGGCCTACGGTATGGACCTCTATAACCAGTCCAGATTAACAAGTGCCACGACTGAGAGGGGGGCTGCCATAACAGCTGTGACTGATGCAATGTGACCTGCAAGGCTACACAGGTTTTCTCATATCAGGGCAGGCAGGGAAGACACCTGGACATCAAGGCAGTCAGGCTGGGCGAGTCACTTCACCCACATTGGCTCTGCATTACCTGAGAGGGGGTGGCTGTAGCTCAGGTGGTAGAGCAGAGTCCCGTCTGCTCCAGTCTGCATGGGCAAGATGCTCTGATTCATCACATTGTGAACGTTAGGTAGAAAGAGAATAGAAGAAAAAGGGCTTGTGTGAATGAGCAATGTGTAAGGCACTATATAAGAATCAGTCAATTTACCATCTAAGACTTATAGTGTAACAGATTAGGACTTTTCTTTTCTATCAGAGAGCTGAAACAGATTTCTTGTTTAGGGTTGTGGGTACTGCAGACTGACTAAATCAAACCTTGTAGTAAGTTCTTGTACTGTTTAAGTTGCCAACTTCGGGAGCAGAAGAATCCTGATTTGCATTTGTTGACCTCACCACACTATTTATATCCAGACCTGTTAAAATACAGACCTGTGGCCATAGTGTGGATGGATGCATGGATGCAGTTATTCCGTTATTTAATCAGCACTGAAAACTGATTTAGTACTGGAAGGTTTCATTTCTGGTGTCATTAGGATTCTTTTACTTTTTTCAAGTGAAGTGCACCAAAAATAAATATATTCCTCATAAAGGTTTTTCTTAATGCCGTACACCATAATAACATGGGAATGGTTGGTGATATTAAAGTCCTGTTTGTGGCACATTAGTATATGCGAGGGGGCAAACTCCTCAAGATGGGTGGTGACCATGGTGGCCATTTAGAAGTCGGCCATCTTGGATACAACTTTTGTTTTTTCAATAGGAAGAGGGCCATGTGACACATCAAACTTATTGGTAATGTCACAAGAAAAACAATGGTGTTCTTGGTTTCAATGTAACTTTATTCTTTCATGAGTTATTTACAAGTTTCTGACCACATAAAATGTGTTCAATGTGCTGCCCATTGTGTTGGATTGTCAATGCAACCCTCTTCTCCCACTCTTCACACACTGTTTCTCTTTGTTCACAGCCATTGACATGTCGAAGAGGTTAACACGTGAGGAGCGAAATTGTGTTGATATCTGGTGAACGCAGTAACTGGGTCATTGCAGCAGATTTCAATGCAAGACACCCTACGAGACCACCCATCTCCCACGCTACAGTTAGCAAACTGCTTGCTAAGTTTCGTGAAACTGGTTCAGTGTTGGATTTGCCAAAATGTGGATGCAAGAAAACTGTCACTAATGAAGAAACATCAGTGGCTGTCCTAGCTTCATTCAGCAAGAGCCCACAGCGTAGCACTCGCCGCATGTCACTGGAGAGGGGCATTAGTCCAACATCCCTTCAGCAGATATTAGCTACTCACAAATGGCACCCTTACAAACTCCAGCTACTGCAGCATCCCAACGAGGATGACCCAGATCGGCGCACAGAATCTGCAGAATGGGCAAAACAAAAATTGGAACAGGACCCTCAGTTCACGCAGAAGATTTTGTTCAGTGATGAGGCAAACTTTTATGTGAATGATGAAGTTAACAAACAAAACCACTGCTATTGGTCTGACACTAACCCACATTGGATGGATCCCTCCAAGACTGTTGGAACAACAAAAGTGATGGTTTGGTGTGGTATATGGGGTACAATGATAGTGGGTCCATTCTTCATCAATGGAAACCTCAAGGCCACTGGATATTTGATATTGCTACATGATGATGTGTTTCCCTCTTTATGCACTGAAGCTGGCACGTTCCCTGAGTTTTCCCAGCAAGATGGTGCACCACCACATTATGGGTGCCCGGTCCGAGCATTCCTAGATGAACAGTTTCCTGGAAAGTGGATTGGTCGTCGTGGGCCAGTTGAATGGCCCCCAACGTCTCCCGATCTGACCCCCTTAGACTTTTATCTTTGGGGTCATCTGAAGGCAATTGTCTATGGTGTGAAGATACGAGATGTGCAGCACCTGAAACTACGGATACTGGATCCCTGTGCTGGCATTTCTCCTGCGGTGTTGCTATCAGTGTGTGAAGAGTGGGAGAAGAGGGGTTGCATTGACAATCCAACACAATGGGCAGCACATTGAACACATTTTATAAGTGGTCAGAAACTTGTAAATAACTCATGAAAGAATAAAGTTACGTTGAAACCAAGCACACCATTGTTTTTCTTGTGACATTACCAATAAGTTTGATGTGTCACATGGCCCTCTTCCTATTGAAAAAACAAAAGTTGTATCCAAGATGGCCGACTTCTAAATGGCCACCATGGTCACCACCCATCTTGAGGAGTTTGCCCCCTCGCATATACTAATGTGCCACAAACAGGACTTTAATATCACCAACCATTCCCATGTTATTACGGTGTATCTATATAAATGGCCCACCCTGTATGTCAGAGACTGTGACACTTATGTTTAGTCCTCAAGTCTCATATGCCAGGCTTTTGAAATTTAATGAATTTATGATTCCTTTCGGGTTCAAAAGTCATTTCAAATGGAGTTTTGTTCCTTATTTCTTTTGTAATAAAGGTAATATAGGTTGTATCATATTTATATATATTGCTTACTGTTTCCCCAGTGACTGTTGTACAGTATATGCTGAGCCCATTGTCTGAGTATTCTGGACGGAGTCATATATAAGTCTGGGTTCTATTATTAAACTATTCTTACGTGTTTTTTTTTTACATTGTTGTTCATTCTTAAGGGTTTATTTTCTAACCTTTTTATATGAATCCTCTGGTCTTAGTTTTAGTTGCTCTGTCTTTCAGGTTGTATTTGGCTAGTTTTGCTTAGTTTCCATTCGGTTCTCGTGTCACATCTGCTTTGGCTTTCAGTGATCGCTCGTGTCAAGTTAATCTTGTTCCCCCATTTAGATGTTTAATTTCCAATTTATTCTATTAGTGGTTTGTTATTCTGTATCTTCTCTAGCTTATGTTCATGTCCCTCCCATTATTGATTCCCTGATTCTCCTCAGCTGTGAATTAATCTCCCTGCACTTCTTCCCTCATTACCACTTGTATATATTGTCTCAGTCTTCCTCTGTCATGTTGTCAAGGGAAGACTTAGCTCTGTTTTCCCAGTATTATGTTTCTAGTGTTCTCTCTATATTCAGCAGCTTCGCTCTCAGTTATTCTCTGGTTTTGGTACTTTGCTTATCTCATGTTCACGATAATCAGCTCATAAGTTATAAGGTTTTCATGTAACATGCATGACTGAGTAAATGGGTTAAATGCAGAGAGGAATTTCCCCATGGGGATCAATAAAGTATACATAACAGAACTAATTAGAAATTCATTTAAGCCATTTGTTAATATTCAATTCGATTTGATTTATATAGAGCCAATTTACAACAACAGTAACCTTAAGGTGCTTTGTACTTGAAGGTAAAGACCCTGCAATTATAAGCTTACAACACCTGTTATTCTCAGGCAGTCTCCCATCCAAGTACCAACCCTTTCCCAGTGGGATTAATACAATTTTTAATTGTGTCTGAGGAAAGCATACGTTTAAAGGCAGTAATATTAATGATAATAATAGCAACAACAACAACAACAAGTTACGACTAAACTGAAGTGTCTTAGATGGAAAAAGTATTTTGCTGTTTTTAAAAAACAAACTGTAAAAAAAAGTTTTTAAAAAGAGTATTAAACGGCAACACCAACAGACTGTAAAATCCAAACAGTATACTTCTGTAGTAGAAACTGAATTACTGCTAATAAAGAGAACATAATCAAGAAAAGTCAAGAAACAGTACATAATCACATACATACATCACAAGCAAGTAACATAAAATATATTTCTGTCTATAGAAAAATACCAATTTGCTTTTTTGATATTTACTTTACAATGTGTATATTACACATTTCACCATTCAGAAATTCACATCCTGTTTTCAATAAAAATAAGTACGGTTTATATTTGTCAAAGTGTTTTAAGTTCAAGTTAAAACATGAACAAAACTAAGCCAATCACATAAAAGCACATAAAAGGGAACCAGGAAACTACTAAGAAAACTAAACTGGAAAAATGTGAAACTAGAGATGCTAGAAAACAGTAACACCAGAGCCAAATGACACGGAGGGAAAGTGACGAATCCTCATGATACAGATGAGAGGGTGAAGTGGAAACACAGCTGGAGCAAACAAGACAAAACGAGACGGGGGAAGCAAAACTAAACATAATGCACACGGGACAAAAGACTATCACAATAAAACAGGAAACAGACTGAGACCAGCCACAGGAAACAAGGGAAACACATACTGAGACTCAGACTGACTAAATACAGGGAAGGGAGGAAGGAGACAGAGACAAGAGTTGGAAGAGATCGAGGGACAGAGAGGGAGACAGAGGCAGAGAGAGAGCGAATGGGTGAGAGACAGAGACAGAGAGTGACACCAAATTTGACATTCATTAACAGACACAATAGACTACATACTGGGGACACAGGGGAGGACACAGCAAGGACAGAGTGAGACAGACTGGACACATAAGGAAAGAGAATAAACCAGAACTAAGAACTACAATCATAACAAAACTCAGCGGCTCTCCAAAGTGAACATTAGCATCTCATTAACCCTCAAGAACTGAACAACAGACTAGGCAAACTCAAAAACCTGGGACAAAGACCCAGGCCAATGAAACTAAACTAATACACTAAGGAGCCAATCATCCCCAGTTCTTAACTTTCAGGGTTGGCAGGTGGACTGCCAGAGCTAAAAATGTTTCTTCAACCATCTAAAATTTCATTGGTACATGTTTGGCAACAGACTCAGATGTTAAAAAACATATTGGAGATGGGATTTCACAATGAGGCATCCCAGTTTATTACTCAGCATGGATCAGATGCAGTCAAACCCAGAAGGTTTGGACCAGAACTTCACATATTTATAAAAGAGAAGACAAAAATGAATTGGTCAAAAATGGGACACTTTCATTTGCAGTATGAAAGGTTTTTTAGCCTCACTTTGGGTTTGTTGTTCACAGAAACAGAAATTTTGGCACAAGCTTGGCTCTGTCTCATGTATCCGCATTAAAAAAAACCCAGCTTACAGTGCTATTTATAGCCTTTGAATAACGTCTAAAGTGGCCTCATTTGCCAAAATTTCATAAAGTGGGCACCATGTCTTTAAAATGCAAATGAGGATAAAAGAAGAGTGTCTCAGTTGCAGGAATCATTTAAACAGAGCTTGTCTTGCAATGGTTAAGCTTGTGGGGTGTTTGCAGTCACTGCAGGATGTGTAGGAGACAGACAGGGCATCATCAGAAGTCTTTTAGACACTATATGTTTAGCTTTTGATGCTACTGTTAGGTGCTCAAAAGACCAACGGCATATTTCGCTGATGTGATCAAAATGTTTTGACATGTCAGAAATATAACAGAGAAATCTGTTCTAAGTACATTGGTTGGTGAAAATAGAGCATAACTAGGTGGCTTTCAGCATTCTTTGCATTCAGTTGGCAAATATCAGCAAGCAGCTTCATTCTATATCACACTTATTCAGTGAAATAAAATAATAACAGTTGTCAGTGATGCCTGCTCTGTTCTGTCTTGGGTCTCTTGGGGGTCCCAGAACAGAGCCATAGTACCAAATAAATGAAAATAACTGAAGATAGAATCTGCAGATGGTTACTGACTGAAATTAAGTTAACCTTTCACACAAAATGGGTTTTTTTGTACAGATATAGACAAAACGTGCTTTGGAATTAATCTGCAATCATTATTATACCAAGACAAATCTAGGAAAAGCTCTCACATGACATCTTGCAAATTTTGGATTTGTCAAACACTGTTCATCCCTCAGTTTAACTTTTCTATAGGTTTCAGTTTCACCGAAAAACTTCATCATACTATAACTAGTTTAGCAAATGACGAGTATGCTGATAGACCATATGGCTGCCAACTCTGGTTGCGCTTTGCAGTTTGCCTCCACATCTGTCTCCAAACAAAATGAAGGAAATGAATTAATGGGAAAAAACCATTAGACTCTCAGCCTTTTCCTAAAAGGAGTAGTATGTGTACCAGGATACTAAAGAAATTCAGTGGAAAATAACTAACAAACCCACAGTGAGTGAGTATTTAGACAAGATGGCGCCGAGTATGGCAGCCTCGTCGCGAGCTCCCCCAAGCAACGGCTTTCTTCTGTGTTTAATTTTACTTTTCCTTTATTTTTTCACGAGCAGCACTTGTCTCCTTGTGTACGACCGACAAACCTTACTGGACATAAAAGACGGTCTTTCTTATAACTTTCCGGAGTTCAAGTTTTGCAACACGGACGCTCCGTTTGCAGACCCCCCATTCCAGAGGTGGGACCAAGTCATTGTTTTGCAAGTCTCAAGTAAGTCTCAAGTCTTTATCCTCAAGTCTCAAGTCAAGTCTCAAGTAATGTCAGGCAAGTCAGAGTCGAGTCTCAAGTCACTGGTGTAAAAGTCCGAGTCAAGTCACAAGTCTGAAACTTTGAATTTCAAGTCCTTTCGAGTCTTTAAAAAAAAAATGAAAAAAAGCATGTTGCAGTTTTATGCTAAATGTAAATATTAGACCATGTAATTTTAAAATCTGTGTTTTTCTCAACACATGACAAAATAGTGAACTTAGAAAATATACACAAATTGTGAAATTGCACCTCTTTAAAATGCAGCTCAATTAAACCTAGCTCCAAGAATAATTTTCACCGACAGTTCCGAGATAAGCTGCATGTTGTTCTTGGATGCGGTTGTAGGACCAGCTTTAAAATCGCATGACAAAAATATCATACACATTAAAAAAAAACTGCATCACCAACGTAGCCTGGACAACATTTGCTAGTTAGATGAAGTCAGCTATCTCATCGTAGCATATTTATATGCATATTTATAATTATACGGTTCTTGGAGTGAGTGCATACACTCATGAAGTTTAGTAACTTCAGGTCACTGCAACAAGCCCAGGTACAGTTTACCGACGGATGGGTGCAGGACCTTGAAATGCACCGTGTAGAAAGTAAAGACCATCGTACGTATCATAAGTTTACCAGTCTCACAAATTGTCTTCATGAATACACATTCCTTAACCGTTTATTAATAGGACCTTTGAGCTCAACGGTAATTAATTAGCAGTGGAAATAATTTCTGGTAGCATCACAGAAATGTAGCAGTGACAATAATACTGTAATCGCACTGGGCAATTAGTGATACAAAACAACTGTTTTATCCTGTGAATAAAAGTATATGTTTTTGTCAATGTACCATAATAACAGAGGCGAAACGCAATATTGTGTCAGGACAATTCACTATTTATGCACAATAAACAAAGGAGCATAGCGCGACAATTTCTGTTCAGCGCCAGACTTGCTTGTAACCTATATTACTAATTATGTTAAGAAAAATGACGTATTAACTACTAAAAAACACTGACCTTCGTGTAAATGCTTGGAGCAGACTAACCTGTGAGCTGGAGTGTTCTGGGACGTTATATTTGATCTTTGAATGGCTGCAATCCAGGCCATCCGTCGCGTCTTTGTTACTTCGGAAACATGGCTTGAACAATTTCTCTTCAACGACGTAATCCGATAACAACCGATCTCTTTACCCGTCGGCTTCCCGTGGCTGTCATGCGACCGGCTATTGCAGTTAATAATACAACAGCTTCTTGACATTTTTGTGTTTCTTTTTATCGCTGTGTGACTGATTTCAATTGAAAGCCTGCGTGCGCTAGTACCGCTTGCCACGAGTTCCCAGAATCCTTTGCGGTTCTACCCGTGAATGACGTCACATTTTCAATCTCTATATAATATGCATGTTAAATTTTATATTTGGGGTAAAATATCAAGTCTTTTCAAGTAAACCGGTTCAAGTCCAATTCAAGTCCCAAGTCATTGGTGTAAAAGTCCAAGTCAAGTCACAAGTCTTAGAACATTTTTTCAAGTCAAGTCTAAAGTCATAAAATTAATGACTCGAGTCTGACTCGAGTCCAAGTCATGTGACTCGAGTCCACACCTCTGCCCCATTCATCTCACCTGAGACGCCTTTGTTCTCTGGCCCTGGAGGCCGCAAACGCCGACGCAGAGGGAGAAGATCTGGCGTTCTGGTTCGACTGAGACGGCGCACTTACAGACCACCGTTACCCAGTTTATTACTGGCTAATGTGCAGTCTCTGGAGAACAAGCTGTGCGAGCTTCGGGCACGGATCTCATTCCAGCGAGAGATGCGGGACTGCTGCGTGATCTGCCTCACAGAAACCTGGCTATCGGACAAAGTACCGGACTCCGCAATACAACTACCGGGGTTCTCCGTGCACCGCGCGGACAGGTCACAGGATCTTACTGGGAAAAGCAGAGGCGGTGGTGTGTGTTTCATGATCAACAACAGCTGGTGTGATTATGTGAACGTGCACCCGGTCAAATCCTTCTGCTCACCGGACCTGGAGTACCTGATGATTAAGTGCCGGCCATTCTGGCTACCGAGGGAATTTACAGCAGTGATTATTACGGCTGTTTACATACCCCCACAAGCCGACACTGACCGTGCACTCAGGGAACTGTACAGCGCGATCAGCAGCGAGGAAACCGCACACCCAGAGGCAGCGTTTATCACAGCCGGAGACTTTAATAAGGGAAACCTGAAGAAAGTCTCACCAAAACTCCATCAACACATCCTTTTAACACACGTGGAAACCGGCTACTCGACCACTGTTACACCTCTTTCCGGGATGCGTACAAAGCCCTCCCCCGCGCCCCATTCGGCCAATCAGATCACTGCTCCATCCTGCTCCTGCCCGCCTACAGGCAGAAGCTGAAACAGGAAGCTCCAACCCGGAGGGCGGTGCACTGTTGGACGGACCAATCGGAGTCTGCGCTGCGGGACTGTTTTGATCACGCGGACTGGGAAATGTTTCACGTGGCCGCCAGAGACATTGATGAGTACACAGACTCAGTCTGTGGATTTATCAGGAAATGCGTGGAAGATGTCGTCCCATCCAGAACAGTTAAATCCTTCCCAAATCAAAAACCCTGGATTAACGGAGATGTTCGCGCGGCACGGAACACCGCCTTTGCCTCCGCGAACACATCGGACTACAAACACGCACATTACCAACTCCGGAAGACGATCAAAGCAGCCAAACGTGAGTACAGGGACAGGGTGGAGCAACAGTTTGACAACCCTCGGAGTATGTGGCAGGGACTAAACACGATCACAGACTTTAGAGGGAAAACCAGCACACCGCAGACCACGGCCTCTCTGTGTGAGGATCTAAACGTATTCTACGCTAGATTCGACGCAGCGAACACCATGAGACCGGACAGTGTGCGCACCGCGGATGACGTCAGTGCGCACACTGTGTCTGAGGAGGATGTGCGGAAGTGCTTCAGGAAGGTGAACGCGCGCAAAGCTACTTGTCCGGACGGGATTCCCGGCCGCGTCCTCAGGTCGTGCGCGGCTCAGCTGGCTGGAGTGTTCACACACATCTTCAACCTTTCCCTCTCTCTGTCTGTAGTCCCAGCCTGCTTCAAAATGGCCACCATCGTCCCTGTACCCAAATCCTCCACCATCTCCTCATTGAACGACTGGCGACCTGTAGCCCTGACCCCCATCGTAAGCAAATGCTTCGAGAAGCTGGTCAGGGACTTCATCTGCTCTGCACTACCCGACTCACTGGACCCTCTACAGTTTGCATACCGCCACAACAGGTCCACTGATGATGCCATAGCCCTGACACTACACACTGCCCTGTCACACCTGGAGAAGAGAGACACGTATGTGAGAATGCTGTTTGTAGATTACAGCTCAGCATTCAATACCATCGTTCCCTCGAAGCTGGACAGGAAACTGCAGGATCTAGGACTGAGCAGCTCCCTCTGCAGCTGGATCCTTAGCTTCCTGTCTGACAGACGCCAGGTGGTCAGACTGGGCAGCATCACCTCATCCCCCATCACACTGAACACTGGTGCTCCACAGGGGTGTGTACTGAGCCCTCTCCTGTACTCACTCTACACCTACGACTGCACAGCCACTAACAGCTCCAACATCATTGTGAAGTTTGCGGACGACACTACAGTGGTGGGTCTTATCACCAACGGTGATGAGACGGCTTACAGGGAGGAGGTCAGCGCCCTGACCCACTGGTGTCAAGACAACCATCTCACCCTCAACGTCGCAAAGACAAAGGAGTTGATAGTGGACTTCCGGAGGTGCAGAGAAGTACACACCCCCATCACCATCAACGGTGCTGCTGTGGAGAGAGTGAGCAGCTTCCGGTTCCTTGGAGTACATCTGGCTGAGGATCTTACGTGGTCAGTACACACAAACAAAACAGTGAAGAAGGCGCAGCAGCGCCTCTTCTTTCTCAGGAGACTGAAAAGATTCGGCATGAGCCCCCGCATCCTCAGGACCTTCTATCACTGTGCCATTGAGAGCATCCTCACTGGATGCATCACCACCTGGTATGGCAACAGCACCGCCTACAACTGCAAAGCTCTCCAGAGAGTAGTGCGGTGCTCTGAACGGATAATTGGAGGTGAGCTTCCCTCCCTCCAAGACATCTACAGGAAGCGCTGCCTGAGGAAAGCGGGGAGGATCATCAAGGACTCCAGTCACCCCAGCCATAAACTGTTCAGACTGCTTCCATCAGGAAGGAGGTTCTGCAGCATCCGGTCCCGTACCAGCAGACTGAGAGACAGCTTCTTCCACCAGGCCATCAGACTGCTGAACACGTCATAGACACCTCAGCTTCACTACTGGAACTTTAACATTATGCACTCCATACTGTATATAAATGCCACTTGTTTTGCACATGTCTCACTCTGTATATTTTATATATTTTATTATTATTATTATTATTATTATTTTATTTTTATTACTATTTAATTTGTAAAAATGTGTATATACACACACACACACACACACACACGTAGGAAAATATTTAGTATACACATCCAGAAATGCATACACTATTATATATTGTACATATATTTATTAGTTTCAGGTTGGCCATTCTTGTATTTTGCTCGTTTGTGTTGTTGTGTTTGCACATCTCTGTTGCTTGTGGGGCTCGCACACAAGAATTTCACTCGCATGTGCTGTGCCAGTGTGCCTGCACATGTGATGTGACAATAAAAGTGATTTGATTTGATTTGATTTGATTTGAGGTGGCTTGCAGAGATGGCGAGATCCTTTCTTGTGAGGGAAATGTGTTCAAAATATGTTCACTTAGGTTTCTGTCTGCTTCAACCAGCTCTGATGATTAAGACAAGAAGCAGCAGTTACTGAATCAAATGGAAACAGACATAGAAAATAAAGGCCGTGGTAATAATAATAACAAAATACCTTGTACCTAGGCTCCTGTGGAGGTAAGGTGAGTAACATAGTCCTGATGACATTACAGGGATAGAATAACACTATGAGTGCTCAGTAAGAGGACAAAAATAAAGTCCATAAAGAATACTGTATGAGATCTTTTGCCCAGTTTAAAACTCTTTACATCCATCAGATCACCAGTGAACCTGGGTATGGTTAGGTTGCATTATAACTACATGCTAAACAACTGTGGTTTCAGACATTAGGAACTGTTACCTATCAAGTTTCTTATTTGCATTGTGGCCTTCACATCCTTCTGATTTCTATTTAATTATGCTTCAATACTGTGCAAAAGTTTTGAGCCACCCATTAGTTATTTATATTCTGCTACCACAAAGATGCAGTAGTTTCTTGAAACTAGACTATAAAGAGACAGATTCGACATATTTCTCCTATATCAGCTTCCCTTTACTGGCTCTCTGATTAATCAAGAATCTAATTTAAAATACTTCTCACCACATACAAGGTCTTCAATCAGGTCCCATCTTATCTTAAAGACCTTATATAACTGTATGGTCTGATGGTTGGGGTTACTATGTGGTATTGTAGGGTCTTTACCTTACAATATTAAGTTCCTTGAGGAAAATCTTGTTTCAATATAAATAAAACTGAACTGAATTAAAACAACAATACATGGAAAAACAGTAAATACAACAGGGCAAAAACAGGGTTTGTACAGTTCTAACTAAGTTCGAAAGTCAGTATTTGCTGACCACCGTTATTCTTCATCATCGTCAGCCTGAATTTTCTTGTGCAGGCTTTCTGGTAATTTCTTTACTTTAGTCTATTCAGTTGTTCCACTGTGTGTGTTTTTCTATCCAGGTATGCTTTTTCTGCAATTGTGGTTGGCATCACTGTCATGCTCAAAACGAAGCTGCCTTTTGTCTGTTAGGTGTTTTCCAGATGGTATTTCATGGTGGATCAAAATCTATTGGAATCACAAACGCAGAAAAGTACCATCAGTTTGGGCAGTTATCAACACCACTGGCTGAAATGCAGCCCCGAACCACAACAGAGCCTTTGTTATGTTACAGATAGCTGTAGACACCTACTGCTGCTCTCATCAGTCTCTTTTGTACATACTGAAAACAATTTGAACCAAAAACCTCAAGTTTGCATTTGTCACTCCAGAAGACCTACTGCCGCTACTTTTCACTCCAGAAAAATGTCATTTGACATAACTATGCCTTATCTCACTGTGTCCCTTCCTGAAGAATGGCTTCCACTGAGGCCTTTTCTGATTAGATTTTGGTAAACAGCAGATGTGTCTTGGTTCAAGCTGGATTTTCTAGGTCGGCCACTGCCAGAAGGCTAGTAATAATAAAGTGGCAAAAGTTACCGTTTAAAATTGGCTCTTTGCTAAATTGTCTGACATGTATAGATGTGACACCACTTCAGCCCTTGAGTTCAGTAAATTTTTATGCTTGAATAATTCATAGGTCAGTGGTAAGTGGCTTAAGATAAACAACAAACAAAAAGAAAATGTTTTCCTTTGAAAATGACTGTGGACAAGGACAAGACTAAAAACCAGAAAAGCTGGCAAGGTGTGCATTTAGTATATTACTTTAGTTCAATATCTAACCTTATACAGTGGTAGGCTTGAGGATTAGTTAGCAGTAGTCTATAAAATGCTGCCAGTTAATGTTACAGATTGCTGCTAGAGCTAACCTATGCTTCGTTCATCATATCATTTTATTTTATTTTGTCATGTTTGTGTATTCTTCAGTATTGGTGAATAAATCGGCTGGTCTACACCTCACCTCTGTCTCCTGTCATCTACTTTAATCCATTTGCTATTGTTCATCGACATCCTAACAAGAGATAAGCAAAACTCTAGTCTTTATCTCAAACAAGTCACTGGTGACCTGCTGTTTGTTGTGACTTTAAAAATGCTTTGATGGTCTTAACCCTGTAAAGCCTGCACCAGTGTCAAATCAAATCAAATCACTTTTATTGTCACATCACATGTGCAGGTACATTGGTACAGCACATGTGAGTGAAATTCTTGTGTGCAAGCTTCACAAGCAACAGAGTTGTGCAAAATACAATAATATAAACAAGCAAAATACAAGAATGGCTACATCTGAAACTAATAAATATATGTACAATATATAATAGTATATGCATTTCTGGATGTGTATACTAAATATTTTTCTACGTGTGTGTGTGTGTGTGTGTGTGTGTGTGTGTGTGTGTACACATATTTTACAAATTAAATAGAGTAAACAATAAAAAAAATATATAAAAATATACAGAAAAATATACAGAGTTGAGACATGATAAAATATATAAAAATATACAGAGTTGAGACATGAATATACAGAGTTGGGACGTGTCTGTTGGAAAACATTAATTTATTGCTCGTGCAATTTATTTGGCCTTTTCAAGGGAAAAAATTACACTGATTATGTAGAAGTCTCAATACAAATACTCATCAAATTCGATGCACAAGGCTTTAAGGCTTTAAGGGGTTGACTGAAACAGAGTCAAAGCCTGAAAGAAAAATCTTTACACAAGGTTTGTACAAAGATTGACAAACAAGAGAAACTAATAAGCAACTCTAGTTTAAAGCCTAAACCCAGCATTAGCAAAGCCCTTATCTTAAGGCCTTCTAGACATGTGCTCAGTCTGCTCATTGGTGCTAGCTAACATATTTGGAGACATTTTCAAGCTGTCCCTTTCCCAGGCCACTGTGCCCACTTCAATCCCACCACTATTGTGTCCTTTCTAACACTTTTCACTGTTTGCATTTGTTACTTTTACTTTAGCTGTATTTTTTTTATCTCATTTATTTTAATATTGTTAGAAGTTTTATTTCATGTTATTTATCATATTAGATTGTTTTTATGTGTGCTGTGTGAAGGAACTCCAGTAAAATAAGAATTTCATTATACAGTATAAACTCAAACTCTGCATGTGCATATAACAATAAAACTACCATTTTTACTTCTACCAACAAAAGCTTTTTGTACTTCCAGAAAAAAAAGCAACTTGTTATTTCTAACCTAGCTCTCCTGGAGATTATCAATGGGCTGGAGGTTTTCAGATGTTATCCAAAGACAGTCAAAAGGCAGCACGTGAACAAGACAGAAGACCAAAACATAGCAAGGCATACTACTACATTTATATTCATTTATTCCATCGCTAAGGACCAGTGTTGGTCAAGTTACTTGAAAAAAGTAATCAGTAACTGATTACTGATTACTTCCCCAAAAAAGTAATCCCGTTACTTTACTGATTACTTATTTTCAAAAGTAATTAATTACTTGGTTACTTAGTTACTTTTTAAAAACACGATTTACAACCTGAATAGGTGATAAAGCGATAGATCTTTCAGCCCAATTCTACTTTTTCTACATAATCCATCATACAAAATGTAATCAAATGGAAAAGTCTCTTTTTTAAATCTTGTTTTATCAGTTTTAATCTTTTAACTTTATGCATCAAGCAAAAATTTAATTATATGCAACATTCTCTGACTGGAAGAAATTTGTTTAATATTTAAACCTATTTTCTGCACATTCCAGCGCATAATTTTCTTTTTTTGTGTTTACACTCACTCTTTCAAATAGATGCAAGTAAAACACAGCAGAAAATAAATAAAGTCAAAGACTAGCGGTCCTTTTGCTCTATTTTCACCTGTAAAGCAGGAGTAAGGTAGGCGGAGGTTTACCCTGGTGCAGGTGTGCCGCGGCGGTCAGTTGAAGAATCCGCGAGTTTCTCTGTGAGTTTTCCATTACGTCGTTGCGCACTTGGTGCTTGTTTGGAAGTTTAGGGGGGTTTTTTCGCTGTAAAAATAAGTTTTCTTCCCACGCACAACGGACACTAATGTTTTTGTCACTTTTTATGGAATCAAACTTAAAGTAAGGTCAGTACTTCCACGCTTTAAACGCTGCACGTTCATACTCTCTCCCACACTCGATATATTATCCACTGTTGATCTGCACACAGCGGTTGTCATGAACGTCGCACTTGCTTACGTCACTGTCATGACACATTCTCGCAAAAAAAATCACGGTTTTAGTAACGCAGTAATGCAGCGTTCCTACGGGAAAGTAACGGTAATCTAATTACCGTTTTTGCAATAGTAATCCCTTACTTTACTCGTTACTTGAAAAAGTAATCGGATTACAGTAAGTAACGCGTTACTGCCCATCTCTGCTAAGGACAGATAAACTATTCATAAGATTACTCTAACATCTGATTGTGAAGTCAGTTATATTCAACCAATGTAGGCAAACTTAACATTGTAGGAACAGTGGTTACAAACTTGGAAATAATTTTGTGCACACAACTTTGGTGTATCTGGCATTCCAGAAACCTGCAGTACGTTTCTGTTGGTATGATCCTTTGATGGTAGAACTAGAGTCAGGTGACAGTCATGTTTAATTCCTACATAGCTGAGCTCTCATTTTACTTCTAGTGTCTTCCTTTTTCCTTTCAAACACTGCAGCTGCTGACTCAAGCATCATGATGACATGGGTTTGGTGTGTCCTTTCAGTGCAAGCATAAGCTGTGATGAAATCTACAGCAACAGTTCATCACTGTGACTCAGTCAGGACCTGTGTGATACCTCTCATGGTTGCTCTATGTGTCTGGAAAAGAAGAAAATACGCTGCTTTATTGAAATGTGAGGATGCTACAAGTTTCTTCTAAATGGGCCTAATGTACTTTTTTTAAGAAGCACATTCTGGGATATTTATTCAAGCTGCATCTATGTCTGACATTATACCTCAATATGGTAAATGGGCTGGTTCTTACATAGTACCTTTCTACACTTTCTGAGCATGCAAAGCACTTTACACAACTTGCCTCATTCGCATAAGCACATTTTTTTCTATATATATTTTTTAACTGCTTGTCTGTGTCTGTGCTCTGTCTAACATTCACACTCCGATGGATGCATCAGAGTGCAACTTAGGGTTATTATCTTGCCCAACGGTACTTGGCATGCAGACTGCAGTACCGAGGGACTGAACCATCAAACTTCTGATTAGCAAATGACCTGCTCTACCTCTTGAGCTGCAGCCAGCCCCACTGATTTTGTTTTTCCTTGAGATTGTTTTATGTCCCTTTGCAGCTGATTTAGGAATTTGGAGGACTGTTTTTATATCTTTAGTTACTATGAGTCTTTCCCCTTTTTTTTTGCATTTGCATTTTCTTTTTCTGCATCTTTCTGTAGATCATCTGAGCTATGCAACATTCTCCAAGGGCTATTGTGCCAACTTGGTCTGTGATGATATTCTATAATTCAGCTTTGTCTATTAATCTTCTAACATTTGATTTCTTGAGAGCAAATGGTATCCAGCTGCTAATTCCTACCAGTAAGCTACAGCTATCAAAGCTAATTTAGCTTCCACCAGACCTGTAAAAGCCCCAAAGTATCTAGAAATTTGCTGTTCCTGTTTTTGTACTTAATATTTTTTTTCTTCTTTCGCGTCCTTAAAAATTCTGCTGTAAACAGTCCTGTTACTTCAGCAGCCTCTTACTGAAATCCTGGGACTAAGCTCCCAAATGACACACCCTTCCTTCTTAGTGCAAATGACTTTCACCTCCCCCTCACCTCACTGTGTCCGACTGGCTGCCACTAATGGACTGTTTTATGTGTTGGAGAAAAGGTTAGTTACTAACTGCAGATGCTCTCCTCTCAAGGGAGGAAAGGTGGAGGAATCCCTTCCCATGAAATATTCATCCACTCCTTTGACTGCATGCAGAGCATAAGGATGAAAAAAACTCCTCTTCAGGAAAAAGTGAAAATAAATAAATGAGTGATAACAAGAAAATAGGGTAAAAGTCAGAAAATACATTTCATCCATGACTGGACAACAGCAAATGTGAAAAGCATATATTTAACAGGGGGACAGTTAACAGAAAGCATGTATGCCATACGGTAGAATGGGAAAAAAAGAAAAAAGTTTAAGGGCTAAAGAAATACAGATGAGAAGATAGAAGAAAATGGGGAACTGAGAGAAACAAAAGCAGATTATCTTGTACAGGATTTTACACTTCAGAAGAAGAAAAACGACAGCAGAGTTTTTCCACAGCTGATCCAACAGAAAGCCAGTGGAAATACAAACAGTTTCTCTAGTTAACCCTTTAAGACCTACCATAGAACCAAGTTCGCCAGAGCTTATATTATATTTTTACATGCTGTGGAGCCATTTTTGGGAGCATTTCAAGTTGCTATACATCAATACAACCATTATAGCCCAAACTTTAATAATATGTCTGCATTAGGTGCATAGTAATTACATAAATTGCAAAAAAGTGCAATAAACTACAAAAAAATTGAAAATCGTTTTTGTTTTTTTAACATATATTTCTAGTTAGAGAAATTTAAGAGGCTTATCCCTCAAAACTGTAAATACAAAAAAGTTACACAAACTAGTTTCCCACCACAGGAAATTTATTTTGAGTGTCTTCATAGTTTTATTTTTGAAATACACCAATTTTTATATACTGCAGGAAAAACGAAAATAAATATTATAGTGCAAATTTGCAAAATAACAGCATATGCATCAAAATAAACTATTTCCAGCAGTGCAATATGAGTCTTAAGCATCCCAGAAACGACACAGAAAGTCATAAAGTCAAACATAACTTTTTAAAACACATAACAAGTAAAACACAAGCTCATAAGGCCCCGATCGTAAAAAACTACATTTCCGCAAAATGACGTCACTTCCGGTTTCGGGCAGGTCATGCGGTCATGTGATAGTTCGCGCTGATGGACTAGGAAGTGTTACAAACAGCTGATGGATCGGCGAAGCGTGTTTCTGGAATATCAAAGCTATATGTGGAAGGAAACTGTGACCTAGGACAAGCTGATGGCATAAGATGTAAGTAAAACTCCTCCAGTTTCATATGCAAAAAAAATTAGTGCGCTAGCTTACTTGGTTGCAGCGCTACCGGGATTTAAAAATAGTTACGCAAAACAGAGCGTGCCCGCTCCGATCGGCTGTAAAGGGTTAATCTGCTGCAAACACACAAATACACAGAGGACTATACTATATCTGACTAAAAACTGAAGGAGGGGGAATATCTGCTGCTATTCAAAAAATAATATTTTCTTGTGACAGTTTTTCATTATTAAAATGCTAAACTTTCACCCTGAGTCAAGGAAAAAACAGCAGATAACTCTGCATCTTTGCTTCCTCGAAAGATGACCGAAGCTGCTGGATATTTATTCATTACAACAAATTTACATCATTACACCTTGTGAAAATTTTAGAATACATTACAAAACTCTTGTTAAAGTTTACTCATTTTATAGCGATTCATTATATATAGTGTACTCTCTTTTTTTTTTTTTTTTTTTAAGCAGAATCATTTTAAGACAACACTTGTTTGCAGGTTTCGAACATGAACACATAATTAACAGCTTCTGAGCTGGATGTCATTTTGGAGACAGTTGGTGTCATCTCAGTCTGATATAAGTTCAAATAGGACTCAGTCTGCTGACAGCTACGATTTCCCACTGAAAGAAAGCAGGAAGATCACACTTCTCCTGGTGGGGAGGCTCCAGGATTAACTGAACGGTGGTGAGACAGTGACAGACTGAAGAAAGCACAACAGCTTTTCACTGTCAGAGATCAAAACAGTTCTGTTATTCTCTCAATATCTTTTCTAAATGATGTGGTAATATCCTCAGCAAAATACTGAAAACTACAGCCTTAGCAGAGCATTTATTCTACCATTAGACTCAAATGCAAAAGAACCCACCGACCACTTTCATCACTCTCTAGATCTTGTTCTGACATATGGCATAGAAACTGTACATTTAACAGTATTCCTTAAAAACCCTTTTTTGTCAGATCATTTTCTAATAACATTTAAATTCACAGTAATGGGGAATACATTTTATCACAGTAGATGCCTTTTTGAATGTGCTTTAAATAAGTCTAAGAATTGCTCCACTGTTATCTTCTTCCATGCTATGTGCCAACACAGAGCAGAACAGCTACCTGAATGCTACTCCCACAGAGGTCGATTATCTTGTAAATAGTTTAGCATGTTTACTACTATTGTGGCTCCTCTGACAAAGAAAGTATTTGACTCCCTGGTATAATTCTCAAATGTGCATCTTAAAGCACAGATAGCGAAGATGGAAGCAAAGATAACTAGTAAGCTGCAGAGGAAATCTCACTAATTTAGTGACCACCTCTAGTCTTAGTCATAGGTTATTTGTATTCTGTTTCTTTTAGTTTTCATGTCCGATGTTTAGCAACTTCATGTCTTATTTTTGTTAGTCTCTCATCTTGTGTGCTCTTTATTTCGTGTGCTCCCCTTGCTTTGTCTGCCATGATTCGTTTTAGGTTCAGTGTTCCCCACTTGTTTCCAATATCTGCGTTATCTCTGTGTATTTAAACCTTTTCCCTAGTTCCTTGTCATGTCATACTGTTTATTCTCTGTGCATTACCAGTGTGTTTTCCCATGCTTTGATTTATGAACTTCATTTTCTGCCACTTCCCATTTGGATTTTTGGACTTTGTTTCCCCCTGTTGCCTTGATTTTGTGTTGCTTCTTTATGCTACTCTATCTTAGAGTCTCTATTTGGGTCCGCATTCAACACATCATGTGACATTTGTGGGTAGCTTGCTCTGGTGGTAACAATGAGCAGTCAGGCTGCAGCAGCAACAGACAGCTGTCGGGATGCAGAGTTGAAAATTCAGCATTGGGTTGCAGGACAAAGGAAGAAGCACACATCTAAGCTGCCTGTTAGGGTTAGTTCATATTGCAAATTTTTCCTTTGCTGAGAGTTTATCATTGAAGCTGTGAGACGTAGAGCCAGAAGCCAAGGCCTTGGTTAAAATGTAATCATCTATAAAAAACTAGTTGCTTCAGCCTCTTATATGAATTACAGGATTCCATTACAGACACATGACAAAGGACAAGGGTCGGCTTTAAACATCTGAACCTTTCCTAGCAAAGCTCCAAAGCAACAATGACGTTTTACCGAGCTTTATCCAGGGATGGAGCATTCAAGACTAGTTTTGTGATTCCCAACCAAACTCTAAAAAAAGAGTAAGCCATTATTTGGTGGGGAGTTGTGTTGGGTTGACCTGTTTACGCTAACATGCTCTGAGAAAGAGGAAACATTTGAGAATTTGCCCAACTCCACAGATCACGGATATTGTGGGACATCAGGAATTTCACTGGAAAAACAAAGCGGACATTTTTTCACATTTTTGCAATATACTGAATGAAAGGAAATACAACAGGAATGTTGGGGAATGTTGACTGAATAGTGATAAAATGTTGTTTTTACTATTCTTGTTTCATATTTTTCATTGTCTAATTGTGAGTATTAGCTTACTGTTACCAGTAGAGCAGTTTGTGAAGAGATACAATTAAAACTGAGTTCATCTTATTGCTCTGGTCTTCTATAACCGTTCCAGTTTCTCATGTGGCCCCTTGGGAAAATTACCTGCTTACCTCTGTCCTAGAGTCATGTAATATCATTCACTGAAGTGGAAGCACCTCTCAGCAGCACAGGAGAGCAGCTGGTGGCCTTACAGATGGAAAGTCTCTCTCCATCGGCCAGCTGTCACACTTTTACAAAGATTAAGAAGATGGAAGGAATTTTTTTATTTTAAAGTTTTTCTGGATTTTAAAGGTTTTCATTTTCTAACCACACAATGAAATATGCATTCATTCATTCTCTGTGTATAATTTGCAATATTATCATCAGCTTGCTTTTTTGTTAATTACTTCATGATAAAATTCAAACCAGACACTTGTGATTTCTGTTGCATTGTCCAACATTCATATATTCAATTTAGCATGTTGAACTAGTGTTAAATAACAGCAACTGAGTAACCTCACAGAGGCCTGATCTCAGCATCGAGTGCCAAAAACTGCAGCTCTTCTAATGATCACTTTGGGCTGGTCCCAAAAGTGAGTCAATCCAAATAGACTGCCACTTTAAATGCCCAACTTTACAGCAGAAGAGCACGTTTACAGCTCCTACAAAAAGTATTTTTCTCTCTAACGTTCCCCAAGCTTAAAGTTTACATTTTAAGATCGTTTTATACTGGCTGGCTGGATGTTGACACTGGCAGCTGTAACTGCTAACTGTCTGCTAGGTTTCACTACAAACGTGAGTCACTACTACGGAGCCTATGAGTCCATATAACTTAGCACTTCAAACTCTGATCTAAATATAGTCACTACTGTTGTGTCATAGCAAGAAGGTCCAAGTTTTTAATTGTGGCAAGACCCTTCTGTTTGGAGGTTGCATGGTTTTCCCAAGGCTGTGCAGATTTTCTCTTTCAATAAAGAATTTGCGAGTTTTCTGCTTAGAAAAGAAATTAAATAATCAAGGCTTGAAAATAGTTCATTTTGGCTAGATTAATCTTTTATAGGTACTGTAGAAAAGACAAAAGACACTGAGATAGCCTAAAGCCAGATGATTTTTCAGTTTCTGCTTTTGTTAAATAACAATTATTCAAATATCCTCACTTGATGAGTGTTTGGTAAAGGCATCAACTCAAGGGGGATATGGGGGTTTCATCAATCTGACCCTGAACTGCTCACCACGCTACAGTCAGAGCTGCAGTTGTTGTCATGGAGACAAACTACATAAGGTGGTTGTGGCAGCAATCCTGTGTTATGTTGTAGTTGAGCAGGTCTCTATGGCCCTCAAGTTACCCACATTAGTAACATCTGGCAATATCTCAGAAGTTGGATCATCAAATCACAAAGAAAACCACATTACAGGGTGCAGGGAGTTACCTCAGAGATAAACCTATTTCCACTTTTACCACCTTCATTGTCTTTTCTCTTTTTCCTTTGGACAGACACTTCTTTCCTCTTCTCTTTCATGGGGCTAAGGTGAAAAGTCATGTCGCTCAATACATGAGCAGGGCCAAGAAAGGAATTGGCATAGAAACCAGGGGGGCAAAACACCAGCTACTGGTAGATAGAGGAGTCAGTCAACACTGTAGGACCAGACTGGTCCAAGTTAGCATTACTTGGATTGACTACCAGAAAGGCTATGAAATAATGCCTCACACATGGATCTTGGAAAACCTATAACTATACAAGATCAACAGGATAAGAGCCTTCATTAGAGAAATGAACATTTCTATGGTAGTTTAATTTTAATGGACAGAGAAAAAAACATCAATTAAAAATCCAAAAACCAAACATTTTCATAAAAGTTATAAATTGATTTGCAAGTTATTGAGTAAAATGAGTACAATAACAAGCTATTTTGATTAAGATTAACATTGCTCCCATTCATATCTCAATAACAAGACCACAGTCACCAAGAACACCATTATTAACACAATACACTGAATGGATTTAAATTTTGCGCTGCCCATCTCCTTTCTCATGAAAACACACGTACAGACCAATCTTAGGTTTGTGAGTGAACCCCTAAATAATTCAGAGAAAGCTTGGGAGAAACTCCTGTGTTCAAAATTGAGATAAAATCAAAATCGTGCTCTTTGGCACCAGCTTGATCCCCCATGATTGGAGGAAGAGAAATGCTTAGTGTTACCCAAAGAACACACACAGTCAAGCACAGAGTTGAAAATGTTTAGCAGAGAAACAGCTAAAGTTTCTCTGCTAAAGGTACAGAACAACTTCACCACATTGACAGGCCAAGGGATGTGACCATGTACTGTAACAATTTGGAACAGAACCTCCCTCCTTCAACCAGAACACTAAAGACAGGTTTGTGTGGGTCTTCCAGCATGACAACAACCCAAAACAGACAACCATGCCAACAAAGGAGTGGAACCACGTTAAGGTCATGCAGTGTCCTACCAAGTCTCCAGACCTCAGCCTTATTGAAAGTCTGTTGAAGGAAGTGAAGCTTCAGGGTGCCAAGTTCCCGCCAAAACACTTAAAGGATTTAGAGAGTTTCAGCTAAGAGGAGTGGGTTCAATCTACTCCTGAGGTGTGTGCAAACCTCATGACAAGAATTGTTTTACCACTGTACTTGTCAGTACATAATACCGTCCCTATTATAATAATTATGCAATACGATGTTGCAAACATGCAAAGAACTGCATGTTGAGAAAGCCTGGAGAACTATTCTAGAACTAAGACTGATCAAAGAAATTACGAGCAAGCTTTCTTGAAATTTCAGGTTGAACTTAAAACATAAAGGTGGTCATACCGTTACTGAGATTCAGGCTTGTTACAAACTGTTCTTTACCTTTATATTTCTACTCATGTCTGCACATTTCAATAAATAGCTCCATCCATTTTCCTTTTTCCAAGCAAAAAATAAAGAAATCAGGGGAAGCAAGAGACTTTTGCACAGTATTGTAAATACATATTCACTCTGTTAATGAAGCCATTTGCATGTGCAGCATCGTGTGTTTGCACAGTGACAACAGCAGCATAGATGACACCTCACTGAGCCCACACAGGAGCCACAGCTGCTCTCTGCACAGTTATTAATCAGATGCTTTTAAAAGCCTCCATCGCAGCCATTTTTCATCATTAGTACAGCTGCCATCATTTGCGCAGAGATTACAGCAGTGTTGCAAAGCCAGATAAATGTGTCAGCAATAAAGCAACAAGGTGATAAAGCAGAATACATGACAGATGGAAAATGAAAAATGTAATTACATTTAAATTAACTTTTTCTAGTCATAGTTCTTCTTTTTACTGTAAGTCATGCACAGAGAAATAGCTTTTTCTCTTATAATCTGAACTATATATAATAATTCAGCACTTGCTTGAATATCATATCATAAATATCAGCAAAGTATGTTCGTGACATTTTGGACATATAATAAATAGAGTGCCCTTTGTCACGAATCCAGGTTTTTCACCCAGTGTTTTCAGTTTTGGACGCTCTGTTTCTGTCAAACAGAAAATGTCAATATTCCCCATGCCCAGTCGTTGTTTCTGTTAGGTCTTCCATGTCCATAGTCACTTTTGTCTTTGTTTACTTTGGTCTGTCAAGTTTATCTGTTTAGTCTCCATCGCAGTGTTTATGCTTCCTGTGTTATTTTAATGGCCTCTCATCTCAAGTGCATTATGTTCAATTTTGCTTCCCCTCTTGCTTGTTAATTGATTCTATTCACCTACGCCTTGTTTTCCCCAGCTGTGTCTCTTTCCCTGATTACCTTGTGTGTATATTTAACCCTTAGTTTTCCTTAGTTCTTTGTCATGTTGTACTGTTTGTCTGCCTGCGGTTTTCCCCACGTTTTACCTGCTTCAGATTACTTTTGAATCCTGTTTGCTTCAGCCACCAGGATCTGCTGCCTGACCTGAATAAAGGTGAATTTTTTCGTTTGTTCAAACCTGTCTTGGAGTCTGTATTTTGGGTCCAAATTCTACATAAACTATGAATCCCCTTCCTTCTCAAAATAAGATACAAATAGAACAAAGAAGAACAATACACTATGGTGTGTATATATGAACAAATGTATAGTGTGGGTGGGGTATTCTGTGGGAGGTGTTTCGGGAGTATGGGGTGTCTAGTCCATTGCTATTAGCCGTTCAGTTCCTATATATAAACATTGTGGGAGCTCGTTCTGCATTGCCGGCAATAAGTCGGGAACATTAAGTTGTTCCCAGTACATGCTGAACTCCGGCACTGATTCTTTTATAAAGCACCAACAACCGGTATGACGAACGCGGCCGTGACTCTGGCAGACGAGCTGAACACTTTCTATGCTCGCTTCGAGGCTGCAGCTAAGGTCTCCAACAATGCTAGTGTTAGCGGCGCTAACGGCTGCAGACAGGAAGATACTGCCAGCACCGGAAACGTGCTCGTCATCTCCGAGCATGAAGTAAGGAGAGCCTTCAAGAGAGTGAACACCAGGAAAGCAGCAGGACCAGACGGCATCCCAGGTCGTATCCTAAGAGACTGCGCATACCAGCTAGCTCCTGTGTTCACTGAGATATTCAACATCTCTTTATCTCAGTCGGTGATCCCCACATGCTTCAAAGAGTCCATCATTGTTCCTGTCCCGAAGAAACCCCACCCTGCTTCTCTCAATGACTATCGCCCTGTAGCCCTCACCTCAGTAGTGATGAAGTGCTTTGAACGCCTGGTCAGAGACTTCATCATTTCTTCACTACCAGACACACTGGACCCACTACAGTTCGCTTACCGTCCAAATCGTTCCACAGACGATGCCATCTCTCATCTCCTCCACACATCACTCACTCACTTGGACACTAGAAGGGGGAATTATGTTAAAATGCTCCTCATAGACTACAGCTCTGCATTTAACACCATAATTCCCTCCACACTCACCACCAAGCTGGAGCATCTGGGACTCAGCTCATCTATGTGTCAGTGGATCTCCAACTTCCTAACTGGCAGACCACAGGCAGTAAGGATGGGCGGACATGTCTCAGCCTCCACCACTCTCAGCACTGGAGCCCCCCAGGGGTGTGTTCTGAGCCCCCTGCTGTACTCTTTGTACACATATGACTGTGTGGCCACTACCAGCTCCACCACATCATCAAGTTTGCTGACGACACCGTCGTGGTGGGCCTGATCTCTGATAACAACGAGACGGCCTACCTGAAGGAGATTAGGAATCTGGAGAACTGGTGCCAGAGGAACAACCTCCTTCTAAACGTCAGTAAGACAAAGGAGCTGATAGTGGACTTCAGCACTAAGCAGGAGAGGAACTACCAGACCCCCGTCATCAACGAGTGCCCAGTGGAGAGAGTGGACAGCTTCAAATACCTCGGAGTTCACATCACGCAGGACCTGTCATGGTCCTGTCACATCAACACCGTGGTGAAAAAGGCCCGACAGCGTCTCTACCACCTCAGACGCTTGAGAGACTTCCAACTGCCCTCCAAGGTGCTCAGGAACTTTTACTCCTGCACCATAGAGAGCATCCTGGCGGGAAACATCTTAACCTGGTTCGGGAACAGCACCATGCAGGACAGACGAGCTCTACAGAGGGTTGTGCGGTCAGCTGAGCGCACCATCCGCTCCGAGCTCCCTGACCTGCACTCAATCTACAGCAGGCGGTGCTGGACCAAGGCCAGGAAGATCGTGAAGGACCTCAGCCATCCCAACAACAGACTGTTCTCTCTGTTGAGGTCAGGAAAGCGATTCCGCTCCCTGAAGACCAACACAGAGAGACTGAGGAGGAGCTTCTTCCCGCAGGCGATACGGTCTCTCAATCACACCACCACACAGTACTGACCCACACATATGGTTCTTACACACACACTGGACTTTCTGGACTTTGGTTTTGCACAACACTGGTCACTATATTCTTCATTTCCGGTTAATACTTGTACAGCTGCTGTTATTGTGTATATATTTATTTAGATTTAGATTTCTTCATACATTCTTATATAGTTCTATATTGTGTATTGTGTATTTTGTTGTACAGTTATTTTATTTTCAACTTTAATTTATATATTTATCTTTATCTTATTCTAACCAGTTAAATTTACCCTTCATTCTAATTTGTGTTGTACAGTTATTTCATTTTTAACCTTAATTTATATTTTATTCCTTCCTAGTTAAATTTACCCTTTTTAATTTTTCATATTTATTTCCTTTCTTATTCATAGCCTTTTCCTTTTTTGTTTTCTTTAGGTCACGAGCAGTTGTCCAAGCATTTCACTACATATCGTACTGTGTATGACTGTGTACGTGACAAATAAAAATTTGAATTTGAATTTGAATTTTTAATGCTTTTTATGTACAGAATGTCTTGCCATGTGGTGGAAGGCTTCCACTTTGGTGGCCTTAGAATCTTTCCGCTTTTTGAAGATGATATGGTTCTATATGCTTCATCAGATTGTATCCAGCTCAGATTTGAGTGGTGCACAGCTGAATGTGAAGCGGTGGAAATGAGAATCAGTACCTCCAAGTCTGAGTCCTCAACCATGAAGGGGTTGAGTGCCTAATCCAAGTCAAGGATGAGTTGCTGCCAACAGTGGAGGAGTTTAAGTAACTCATGGTTTTGTTCATGAGTAACTGGAGAAGAGAGTGGGAGATCGACAGATGGATTCAGGTTATGGCTGCAGAAAAGTGGATGTTGCATTATTCCGTTGTGATAAAAAGAGCATGAAAGCAAAGCTCTCAGTTTACTGGTTGATGTATCTCTCTGCTCTCCCCTATGATCACAAGGTCTGGGTAGTTACTAATAGAATCAGACTGTGGATACAAAGTGGCAAGGGCCATCCACCCATAGAGACAGGGTGAGAAGTTTATCCATCCGGAGGGGTTCAAAGCAAAGCAGCAACTCCCCCACATTGAAAGGAGCAGGTTGAGTTGGTTGGGGCATCTGAAAGGATACCTCCTGGGTGCCTCCTGGGTGAGAGGTTATAGCAATGTCCCACCAGAAGGAGGCCCCCTTGCAGACCCAGGACTTGCTGGAGAGATTATATCTCTCGGCTGGCCTAGGAACAACTCTGTGTTTCCCCAGACAAGCAGGAAGAGGTGGCTAGGAAGATGAAAGTGCATCCTATTTCAACTAATCATCTGTCATATGTTTCTAGAACTTGATCGGAATCTACCTGTGGTAAATTATGTTTTTCAGTAAATACAGATACAATTTGAATGTCAGAGCAGAAACCAAGCCATGAGGTCTCTATATTTTTGAGACAGGATTTTATCAAGGTACAGATCTGGGAAAGAATACCGAAAAATATCGTCATTTTCCAATGAGCGCAGTGGCCTCATCATTTATTATCCATAAATGGAAGAAGTTTGGAAACACCAAGACTCCTCCTAGAGCTGGCTGCCCTGCATTGCAAGCTCATCTGTTTAAATCATATCATAAGCCGTCATCATTCAAAGTGTGATAGAGCCAGTCCCAGCCTCTGATTAATTTAAGTAACAAAACAGAACAGAATCAGTTAAATTGAATTGAACAACTACATACAAACAAAATGCTAATCTCTATCAAACATGTGGTCACTGGTTAATTTCAAAAGTTTATATTAATTAATGTAAGGGCTTAACTCCATGTGATAACATTTTATTCAGTAAGCGCCAAACCTGATTACCTCACAGTGACCAGTCAAGGAGAAATGTGTCAACTTCTGGCATAATAAGATCAATAATCAGTTAGAAGACATCTTCTGTTCATTCATCAACAGAGTGCAGCAAATTTATCAGATCAATAGCTTTTGGTCCCATTTAACTCAATTAGTTTTAAAAGTTCAATATTTAATTAAGCTCTCTCGAGTACCAAAGTATAAAAAACTTTTAAATCTCACTTTGACTTGAATTAACTGTATATCTGTTTACAGTTTCCTACCCAACTCTCTGGAGATCTGGACAAAAGCATCAACGCCGCTCTCGCCGTAGTTTCCCTCTGAGGCAAGGGTGGACACGTAGTTCCAGCCCATCGCTGTCACAATGTCTAGCATGGCCTGAGCCTGATAGGAGTCGGGAGGAACCACACGGGAGAAGAAGTCATAGCGTGTGTTGTCACTGAGCTCTGGAGCTGTCGACGCATAGCTGATCTGAGGAATCTGTGGAGAAACAGCAAGGTTAAAACCACTAGACCCATAGAAGTGCAGATAATGCAGGCTACTGTATAAGCCGGTTTTAGTTTATTGCAACTTTCCATTACATCATGAAAAACTCAAAATTACACTGCAAAAAGCAAACTAATAAAACAGACAATAACATGTCCTATAATTTTGGGATGATATAGAAAACTTTTAACCATAATATGTCATGCTTAAGCATCTTGATCAAATGATATGTATCAGTGTTGTTTGTTTGTACATTTTTAACCATTTTTCTAATGTGCTTCTCCCAGCTGAAAATATAACAGATCTGTTAGAAAAATAGTTGCAACATGTTCTTAATTGTTCATTCATTTGCATATAAAAAAACAAAACTTGGCTGTACAACAAATAAAGAATAATAATCAATATATATGGAAAAACTTTCAGCGCAACAGGCTAAGAGAAGATTTCAGGAATAGAAGATGCAAACTGACAGACAATCTCAAAAACAGAAATACTGTAGCTCACAAAAACATGCAAAAATTAACCCATCGAAGTTATCAAAAGAGTATATATATATATATATATATATATATATATATATATATATATATATATATATATATATAATTTTTTTTTTTTTTTTTTTTTTTTTTTATTGAAGACATCAGAAGTCATACAAACCAAACTATGAACTTAAAAGATATGGAGGAATAAAGTAGTGATTTTACTCAGACTGTTAAATATTGTCCACATTCATTTTCAAACATCTAACAGTTGATTTGTTAAGATTTAAACAAACTTCCAACTCCTGTCAGATTCAAATTAGTGCGCTTTACGGTGTGAAAAAGAGAAGTCATAGATCCTGCTGTAGGCAGGCCAACAGGCCTGCCGGGGCTGGATAATGGTCCTTTAGAAAAAGATTGAAGAGCTGATTGATTTCAACTTCAGTGTGTTGAACAGAGCACCACTGGACACCTCATCAGGATTCACAGAGGGAAAGGAAGAGGGAGGAAGATAGACAGCTGGGGGCCTAACAGCAACACAAATGTCACTCAGCCTGACTTGCTCAGTGACAGTCTACAAATTAAACACTGTACTGTAAATGCAACCCTGTCTGAGAGCTGACACTATCAGAGCACTGCAGGTTTAACACATCAGAGAGAAGCTGAAGTTTATTTCCTACAGAACTACAGAGCCTACATTTCCTGCAGAAATGAAGAACATCCCTGAGGTTCTGCTCATATTGAAAAGAAACTAAAAAAAAAAGGGAAGGGAGAATATAAAAAATAAATGCAGTTACTTTTATTTAAGTTACAACTCTGATAGAAGTCATCCAATATAGTTTATCAGAAATTATAATAGGCTTGTTTTAATTGCTGATATGAATCATAAAAAGTACAACACAAAATAAAAAACATAAAAAATAAAAAAAACTTTTTTGTATTTTCCATATCAGTGATCCTACAGCTGGATTTACATTTTCTCTTCTGGAGTTAATAGTGGAGATCCACATTTTCCATTCAACAAGGAATTAATTAATTTCGGGGAGAAATGTCAGCAATTCAGAGACTCAGAAAAACAACCTGTCACGTTAAGGATGCAGCGACTCCAAGACCTTATTTAAAACATAAATCGTTCTGCATCATGTTTTCCTTCAGACTTTGGGAAATGAAATATTTTCTATGTAGGTACTGCACAAAAATCATACGTTTTAAATCAAGACTGACAAATACCAATGCATAAAATAAAACTAATATGCATAAACCTTTCACAGGGCCTACAGTATGTTGCAAAATTCTTAACCAAGTTTTCATTTTAAGGCTCAAACAATGCAGGATTTAAAAGATTCAAGTAAATAGATGTCAAAGAAAGAAACCATTATTGGCTAAAAAACAATAACACGCTCCAGAGAGAAGTAAAACATCTTGTAATTGGGGACCAAGAAACAAAGCTGCATAGGAGCCCCTAGTATGTCTTTTCTGTATGATTATACTGTTATTAACATCAGCACCAGTTACACTAATACCTGCTTTAAAGGGCCTTTTCACTTTTTTGGTGATTAGCTGATTTAAAGTTTCTCTCCTGGTATTGCATTGCTTAAACTTTCTTGTTTTTATTAAAATGACACAGCACAGAGGCACTAATCATGGCACCATATCAATGAGCTCTAAGCACAAAATCCATAAAGACTTGGCTCTACCACACCAGGCTGTGCCCCTGAGACAATCCAGCACATAACTGCAGGGTTCAAGATGTTAGCAGGCAGGGCATACATTGAAAACCATAACCAGGAGGATGGCATAGTATACCCAGTAACATCCCAGTATAGTTTGGAAGTCCCTATATCAAAACGGGATACGCCCCCTATAAGTGGGTGGTTGAGAATGACCCTGCTAAGGTCCTGTGGGACTTTCAGATACATACGGAAAAATTGGTCAACCAGACATAGTAGTGGTGGACAAGCAGAAGAAGACAGCCGCAGTGATAGATGTAGCTATACCAAAGGAACTGTAGAAGCTTGCAGCTTGGTAGAAAACATGCAACAAGAAGAAATGAGAGTGAGACAAAACTCTCACTCCCATTTCTTCTTGTTGCATGTTGAAGCTCTACTTGGAACCTTGTTAAGATCCAATCATGTAATATATGATTTTTTTCCTATTTTTCAAGTGGTCTTAAATTTTGATCAGGACTGCATATACAGAATCAGTCAAAAGTTTTAGAACGGCCCAAAATTGCTACCCGAAATTGAACCTCCCCAAAAGTAAAACAGTATGTTGGATGTGCCACGCAATGCTCAATTGGTGGGAACTAGTGCGTTAGCACAGTTAGCTTGTTAACGTGTGGACGCCGTCCAGCCCCACGCACGGGGCGATCCGCGGTAACTTGTTAACGGAGATTTGCCGCGTTATGGCGTTAATGTCATTTTAACTAGATTAACGCTGACAGCACTAGTGGGAGCACAACGAATATGACTGCACATTTACTCCGACATCATCCTAGTGCAAAGACAAGTGGAAGCAGACAAAAAACTGTACTTTTGAGTTAAAATATATTTTATAATTTTAATAAATGACAAATTAAAAAGGCATGAACATTTTTTTGTATCAAAAAAATATCGAACCGTGACACCAAAGTATTGAACCAAACCAAACCGTGAATTTTGTGTATCGTTGCCCCCCTAATATATATATGTGTGTGTGTGTGTGTCTTAGCATTGGGGGTTTTGTGCAGACTGATGAATACAGAATATTAATGAATATACAAATTGCTCTCTAGCAGCAGCTCTTCCTGCTACATTCCCTCTGCACCTGTGTACCCCAATTACTCAAATTTACCTTGTTAGGTGCAGGGTGAGTGGAGCAGTTTGAAAGGAAAACAGGTGGTCCATGAGAGTGTTCTTTCTTGAATGTTTAATGAAAGCATGAAGAAATTCAACTGGCATCATACATGTAAGCAAAGCCTTTTTGCTTTTACAAAAACATAATAACAAGGTCTCTACAGGGTGAAAAAATAGATCAAGCTTTGTGGGGGATAAAACTGACTTATAAGAATAATTACAATGATAATAACAATAATAGTAATAATGATTACTGTGTTACAGTTTGTGAAATAAGAGGCCCCTTCCAAATGTGTGTTAAATAAATTGCAGTGACTCACAGACAAAAAACTCTCTTGCCCTTTTGGTGGCTTTTGGAGGACTCTTTGCTATGCTGAAGGGCTGTAATTTTAGTTAGTAGCTTATTTGGAAACCCTGCTGGTCAGTTCCAAGCACTCACTTCTCCCTCAACACAGACGTGTGATCATCAGTTTTAACAAAACATCACAATACTACAGCTAACTTTATTGCATTGGCTCTGAATTGACCCAAAGTCATTGATATCTGATACAAGTTTCTGACCTTACTGATATCCAATCCAAATATCATATCGCTCCATCTATCTATATGATCTTATTTTAAGTTCATGACTTTGGTTTTATATAATATTTTGGAATCATGGTGAATTCTCCCACTAGTTTGATCGATGGCAACAATCATTACCCTCCACACTAGAATATTGCTATGCTGGAACAGGAACAGATCCATCTGACACTGAGCTCATATGTTCTTTTTAGGATATCTCTACACATTTTAGCCATATGTGGACATGTTTGCTGTTTTCCGCCATCTCAGGCTGCTTTCTGTCACAGAGACTGATGCTTGTCATTCTGTGACAGCTAAAGCGTTCCACTTGACTGAACAATAAAAGAAGGGATCCATCATTGGTGACAGCTCTCATCCATCATCTTGTATTCTGTGCTCTGTTTTTTATGATTTAAGCTGTTTAGTATCAACTGCCTCTGCCCTGGACAAGAAACAGCTTTCCCCTAGAGGTGAAATTCTGCATGGTTCCTGCTGTTGCATGTTTTTCATGTTTAATGTTTTCTTCTAGCAGTGATCAAAATAAATTCAGGGTAGATTCAAAATGACTGACTATCTCAGAAAATTCTCCCTTCTGGAAAGGCACAAAAAAGTCAATAACTAGAAATTGAGTTTTCTTATTTAATGAAATGTTTATACCAATATTAACTACTGGGTCCTTTCATTTCCAAAGAATTCTCAGAGCTTACTGTCTAAATGTAGCCAGATCAACCAGTTTGTAGGCTTTGACACTAAGTCAGCCCATCTCCACATGACATTTGGCATTCTGCTATTTAAAAGTGAGCTTAAATCTACAATCAAACAATCAAAAGAACAGTTTGAAGTTGGAGGAAGTGAAACATAGTTCAAGGTTCAAGGTTCTTTATTATTTGTCACATGCATAGTTATACAAGTATAACACACAGTGAAATGTAGCCTGACACGCTCCTCGACATGTGCAAAAATTGGGGGGGGGGGGGGGGTGTAGAGGAAGAACATTATATATACATATATATATATATATATATAGTATATACACTGGGTGAATGTGCAGTAGTAGCAGCAAGCAGGTGAATTCTGTACATTAATATGAATAGATATCTGACTATTTTACAGGATAGACAATATAAACACATTTAAAATTAAAGGAATTGAAATGTACATTGTGCCTTGGTTTAGTGTCTGGAAGAGTCCTGTCTCAGTCAATTATAGATGATGTGAGAGGGCGGGTGTGTGTGTTTAGGGCACGGATGGCTTGGGGATAGAAGCTCCTCTTGAGTCTCTCTGTCCTTGCCCGGAAGATGCGGAACCTTCTACCAGATTGCAGAAGTTGGAACAGTTTGTTGCCTGGATGGGACGGGTCCTTCAGTATCTGCGCTGCTCTAGTCCGGCATCTCCTGGTGTAGGTGTCCTGAAGCGGGGGGAGAGCAATCCTGCAGCAGCGTTCTGCTGTACGGATCACTCTCTGGAGAGCTTTTTGGTCCTTCACACAGCTGTTCCCGAACCACGATGTCATGTTCTGTGTGAGGATGCTCTCCACAGCGCCTGTATAGAAAATCCTGAGGATCTTTGGAGAGACCCTGAACTTCCTCAGTTGTCGTAGGTGATACAGGCGCTGCCTAGCCTTTTTGGTCTGGACCTGAATGTGGGCAGACATGTCAGGTCTGAGGAGATGTGGACACCAAGATACTTGAAGGACTGCACCCTCTCCACTGGAGCGCCATTGATGATAATGGGCTTGTAGTCTCTGTGCTGACCCCTTCTGAAGTCCACCACCAGCTCCTTGGTCTTGCTGACGTTCAGCTGGAGGTGGTTGTCCTGGCACCACGATGCCAGATTCTTCACTTCATCCATGTAGGCCGCCTCATCGTTGTTGGAGATGGCACCCAACACCACTGTGTCGTCAGCAAACTTCACAATGGTGTTGGAGCCATGGGTGGCCACACAGTCTGAAGTGTAGAGGGAGTAGAGCAGTGGCGAGAGGACACATCCCTGAGGTGCTCCTGTGTTGATGGTGATGCTGTTGGAGAAGCACCTGCCCACCCTCACCACCTGAGTCCAACACCCATGCACACAGACGGCTGTTAAGTCCCAGATCCCTCAGCTTTGTGAACAGTCTGCAGGGCACTATTGTGTTAAACGCTGAACTGTAATCAACAAACAGCATTCGCACATAGTTACCCTGTTTCTTGTCCACGTGGCTGAGAGTGGTGTGTAGGACGTGGGCGATGGCATCCTCTGTGGATCTGTTGGATCTGTAGGCGAACTGGAGCGGATCTGTGGTGTCTGGGATGGAGGAGGAGATGATGTTCTTCAGCAGCCTCTCAAACACCTTCATTACTACTGAGGTAGGTACAACTGGCCGGTAATCGTTCAGGGATGAGGGTTTGCTGTTCTTGGGCACAGGGATGAAGGTGGATCTTTTGAAGCATGTGGGGACCACAGACTTCGCCAGGGACTCGTTGAAGATGTAAGTGAACACACCTGCTAGCTGGTCAGCACAGCAGCACAGCAGACGGCCGGTGATGCCGTCTGGCCCCGCCGCTTTCCTTGTGTTCACTCTCCTCAGTGCCGCTCGGACGTCATGCTCCGCGATGCTGGTCACCGGTCTCTCGCTGATGACGTCACTGTCCTCGGTAGTCAGGCGGTAGATAGCATTAGCCGCCTGGCTAACCTCGAAACGGGCGTAGAACCGATTCAGCTCATTGGTGAATGCAGAGTCGGCGTTGATCGGCGCAGTGTCCCTGGCTTTGTAGTCCGTAATGGTGTGTAGTCCGTGCCACATACTCCGTGTGTCGCCCTGGTGGAAGCGGGACTCCACACGTTCCCGGTACCTGCGTTTGGCATCTCTCACCGCGCGCCGCACGCCGTATGAGGCCGCTTTGTAGGCGCTCATATCGCCAGTGGCGAGACCCACGTTGTAGGAGGCGGTCCTGGCGTTTACTGCAGTGCGGATCGATCTGTCCATCCATGGTTTCTGGTTTGGGAATGTGGTGACTCTCGCAGTGGGGATAATCTCCTCCGCTAGCATATTGACGAAGCATACTGCTACTTCCGTAAACTCGTTGATGTCGACTGCGCATGCTCTGAACATGTCCCAGTCTACGTCGTTGAGTGCGTCCTGTAGCGTAGCTTCTGATTGGGCAGTCCACCGTTTTACTTCCTTCGTGGTCACGTCTTCCCTCCGTATGCTTTGTTTATACTGGGGAATGAGGAAGATGGCGTTGTGGTCAGACTTCCCAAAAGCCGGGTGTGAGACAGCTTTGTAGCCCTGCTTGTATGGCGTGTAGCAGTGATCCAAAATCCGATCCCCTCTCGTTGGACACGAGACATGCTGGTAAAAGTTTGGCATGACTTGTCTGAGGTTCGCTTTGTTAAAGTCTCCTGCTACAATGAGGGCTGCGCCCGGGTCCTTGTTTTGAAGCGAGCTCAGCACATCATGTAATTCGGACAAAGCCATACCTGTGTCCGCTTGGGGTGGGATGTAGACCGCCGTGGCGATGACTGAGGTGAACTCACGGGGCAGATAGAAAGGGCGGCACTTAATGCTCAGGAACTCCAGATGTGGCGAGCAGCCGCTGGAGAGAGTAGAAATGCTCCTGGCATCACACCACTTTCTGTTTACCATGAAACACACTCCTCCACCTTTGGTTTTGTTCGACTCTGCCGTTCTGTCCGCGCGGAGCACAAAGAATGAATCCGACGGAGTTACGGCCTGGTCCGGCACTGTGGGGGTCAGCCATGTCTCCGTGAAGCACAGAATGTTGCAGTCCCTCATGTCACGTTGGAAGGTGACCCTTGCTCTTAGTTAGTAGATGATACTATTTTGGCATGCAATTGCTAACAATACTAAACTTTGCTCTAACAATGCTGCAGTACACCACCTCATAAAATATGAAATTATTAAAAAGGTGTGCTAATTTACTCATTCGTTATTTTTTATATTTAAGTGCCTGACCTAATAGTATTTGGGATATTGTGACAATCTTTCTGCCAAACAGAAGTGACATGAGAGAGATTCCCAATCACATGAAAACATTTTGCATTTTTAATCCTTTCAAAAATCTACACAATTCTTGCACAAAAGTCTTTTTCCTAGGTTTTGCAGTATAACTAATTTGCAACTTTTTAAAGTATCTATGTTTCATATTCATCTCACAACTGGTGGATTTAGACCTGCGTTATTCTCCCAGCTCAGAGCTAATGCTCTCATCTGCTAATGCTCTCATCACTGATGAGAGCATTAGCAGCTTTACTTATATCAGCAGGTGGTGATAAAGGTGAACTAAATAGTGGAAGAAAAGATTCAAGGATAACTTCTTTGCTGGATTTACACTACTGTACACAAAACGATGTCATATATATTCTATAATTTGTTCCCTTTGATTAATAATTTTTCGTGGGTCCAAAGTGTCGTTGTTTATACATTCAGCCAAAGATTACTGGTTTGTTTCAAGCTGGAGATACAAACACTCTCAGGGGTCAGCAAGGACATCTAGCAAAAAAATTCTGCAAAAGATAAATATAAAGCTACCTGCTGCGGTGACCCTTCTAACGAGTGAGCAGCCAAAAGTAGCTTTCATAAGCCCTAAAAAACGCAAGTTGGTTGATCCCTAATTAGTACGATATGAATACAATTTGTACGGGAGAAGCAAGACCACAAGCTGATCAGAATTTTAATCACAGTAATAAGAATAAACATTTTTCTTCCACTGAATGAAATATTCATATTCTAAGACTTTTAAATGTAAATGTACTGTTTCAGACACATCTTTCCAGAATTGAGCCTGACAGTTTTGGCATCTTCGAAATGCTGAAATTTCCACTAGTATTTCTGTGGCGTTTCTTTCAGTTTGAATGAACAACATAAGTTTGTAAAAATTGTCACATATTTGTTTTCATTGATTATTCTCCAAATTATAAAAATCCCTTTATTCCCCATCTTCCTTATTTGTCTGACACTTACACCAGATTAATTTTCTATTATTGTCAGTCTATTGATCTGACTGTAAGCTCTATCCAGTCCTACACTTTCTCATTGTGAACGCCAGCTGTTAAAGGTGGGCAGGCAAGCAGACAAACTTCAAGATCTCCACTGATGATGACCTCACTTTACGGCCTTACTTGATGTCATTGAAGAGGAGATTTGGAACCATCACAAAAAAATGTGGTAACTAATATCTCAGCCAGCCAATCAATTTTACCAACAAGGTAAACAAACAAAAACAAAAGGTTGATGCTGAGAAGTCCTCTTAACTTGAGGGCTTTAGCTATCAGTTACATTCTCTCAATGGCTCTATTGAAGATGCTTGTGTTTATCTCATCTCCACCCTGAGAGTATTTTGTAACATTTTCAACTTTAAGGATGGTCCTTCAGCTCAGCAACATATTTGTATTCAACACACCAGTTCAGTGGAGTGTGATGAGAAGCTGTTACATTATGGACATATATTCAGATATTTCAAGCATGTATGTAGCTGTTTCTACTCAGACAGTAGAGAGAGGACACTGTCTGAACAAACAGTGTTTAAGTAAAACAGACAGCGAAATACACAATACACAAGAAACTGTTTGCATTTCATGACTGAATAGCTGTTCATATAAAAACTATGAGGAAAATTCACCCAGTCCGAAGACGATCATTTCAGTAGTATTGTCACAGATCTTTCCACCCATCCATTCTTTTTCCATGCTTTTCTGGGCCTGGGTCATGAGGGCAGCAGTCTAATCAGAGAAGCCCAGACCTCCCTATCCATCTCTTCTAGCTCTTCCAAGGAAACACCAAGGAGTTACCAGGCCAGCTGAGAGATATAATCTCTCCAGCGTGTCTGGATCTGCCCGAGGCCTCCTCAGGGCCTTCTCCCAGTTTGACATGTCTGGAAGACCTCACTCAGGAGGCGCCCAAGAAGCATACTTGTCAGATGCCCGAACCACCTCAACTGACTGCTTTCACTGTGGAGAAGTAGTGACTCTACTCAGAGCTGCTCCCAGATGGATGAACTCCTCACCCTATCTCTAAGGGAGAGAACAGACACCCTTCAAAGAAAGCTAATTTCTGCCACTTGTATCGGTGATCTCATTCTTTCGGTCACTACCCAGAGCTAGTGAGCATAGGTGAGGGTAGGGACGAAGATCGACCAGTAAATTGAGAGATTAACTTTTACATTAAGCTCCAATCCGTCTGTTGAGCTCCCGCTTCCCTCTACCCTAACTCTTGAGGAAGACCCTGAGATTCTTAAACTCCTTAACTACTTTCACCATTTGGCTATGCCTAGAAATTCTTACCATAAAAATTATGAACAGAATTGGTGACAAAGGGCAGCCATGGCAGAGTTCAACACCCACCGAGAACGAGTCCAACCTATTGCTGGCAATGCGCACCAAGCTCTTCCATTGGTTGTATAAAGACCAAATCGTTCATAGCAGCATTTAGTTGGTCCATCATTGATTTTTCAACAGGACATTGATCCCAAACAAACCTCCAGGCCGTGTAAGGGCTAACTGACCAAGAAAGAGAGTGATGGAGTGCTGCGCCAGATGGCCTGGCCTCCACAGTCACCTGACCTAAACCCAATCAAGATGGTTTGGGATGAGATGGACCGCAGAGTGAAGGCAAAAGGGCCAACAAGTCCTCAGCATCTCTGCGAACTCCTTCAAGTCTGTTGGTAAACCATTTTAGGTGACTACCTCATGAAGCTCATTGAGAGATACAAATACAGACCATTTACCATTTATCATCTTTTGACTGGTAGTCCATATTACTATTGTACGTATATGCATACAAGAAGAATTGTGTGTGCCATTATGGTAATTTTGGTTTGAAATCCAAGACACTTAGCTTATGGCGTTCCATGTATGTCCTATCTTGAACCCTGCTGTTATGTGTTGGATTGTCTTAGGGGCAACTGGGGTCTTGCCTGGTGTGGAGCTTGTACCTAGAGCTTGTTCCTGTGGTGCCATGATTAGTTTGTTAAAGTGAATTCTTAAATGTTGTCATTTTTATGCTTACCACCTCTACACTGTAAACCCCAACAGTCCACCTGACTTATAAAGTTTGTGGATACAACAATTAAAATGCGTCACAAAGTTGAAACAACTTAAAACTTTTCTGTTCTCTTAACGATTCAAACAGTTATAATTGTACATGGCTTAGAAGTTAAGAGTAAATACTGCTTTTTTAATTATGATTTTTGAGTAAATGTTTTTTTTTCCGAGCTCCGCATTTGTACGTCATGACGTCATGACGTTTTCTCTCTAACCTGAACGACGTTGACAGAAAATTCTGTTCAATATGGCTGCCCTTCTCGAGTGACCGGAGAGCACATTTGGAGAAACTTGTAAGTAAAACGGAACCTTCGTTATGTTTATTTTTTCCGTAAAAAAGCAAGTATATTAATATGTTGCAGCCATTAACTTGTTTTTGAATGCGCCGTTGTGTTAAACAGCACAGACCCAGGTAGTGAATTGTTGTTCGCTGTTGTTCGCGCTCTTTTTCAAACCGATGATATCGTCAGTTTTACAGTTTTAACCGATTAAAACACAGTTTTAATAAGAATTGCACATAAAGAAAGTGTCTTAGTGATATTTTAACGACCCATTGCCAACGCAAGAAAGTTGGCGTTTTTACAACAGCAGCCTCATTGTTCGGCCGGGTTTTTTTCTTCTTCTCATTAGCATCATTCAAAAGTGACTTAGCTAGCAGTGGCAACTTCTATCTTAAGCAGCAGCCTGTAAAAGAAGTAGTTTGTAAGTAGAAGTTCTGTGCAATATTACAAGTATCTCACTGATGTATTATGTACTATTGCATAACAATGTGTCTTTGCAAAGATTTATCCCGCAGTTTGGCTTGGTTTTTTAAAATAACTGCAGTGTAAATTCATATGTATTCTGTGCTTTTTTTTTTTTTTGCTTTTTTTTTTTTTCCAACTTAACAGAATTTATACATGGTGAGACAATGTTGATTATATGGTAAAAACTTAAAACTAAAAGAGGGTTACTGTTTACCATGACTAAATGGAATGATGGCCTGTGACTTTGTAACATCTGAAATTCTTACCTATGTTTTGGACTGTTGGATGATCGGCCATAGAATTCAAGACTGCACTCAAAGTAAACAGCAGTAATTGTAAGGTTGTTTTTTTTACCATGCTAAGTGTTTATTTTGTCATGAAATGTACAGTGTACTTTTGAAATTTTTGAAAGCTGTAATGATGGCTGAGTATATAATTATCACTGACCATAATAAGGTTAATGGTATGATGTACAGTGTTTTTATATATGAGACGATTCATTTTTTAAAAATCATCTCCATTCCTTGTTTTATTCATAGGATGATGGCAGTATCCCAAAAGTTCCTGCTGAGAGTTCACCTCACCACAGATGTTGTTGTGAAGGTTTCTCTAACTAAGCGGCCTGAGTCGGTGGAAGAACTAATCACCATACTCCGTGAGAAGCTCAACCCAAGGCTGGACTTTGAGTTTACCTTACAATACGAAGACCCCGACTTTAATGGGCAACTTACCTGCCTACTGGATATTCAAGAGTTGCCGGAGAAGGGCACACTAAAAGTACTGAGATCTGAAAGTGATGTCAGTTCTTGTGCAAGTTCTGATACAGACATCCTTCCTCATGTGCCTTTAGCTCAGCGTCTGAAGTGTTGGCCTGACACTTTCCCAGTACCTACCTTTTCTTACGAAGTTGAACATCTCCTTGAGGAGGGAAATAGAGCCTTTGAGATGTTTGGAAAACATCTGAAGTTGACTCGAGCCCAAAAGCACAACATCTTGGAGACCATGGCTTCAGTGATGCACACCTTCAAAGCCTATCCGAGTGATGGAGATGTCGGTTTGGCAGCAGAAGCTCTTGTTACCACTCATCCATGTCTTAAAGAGCCTGGAAGTAGGAATGGAAGTTATGGTTGGAAGACCAGTTTAAAATTCAAGATGGGAAATTATCGCACCAAGCTAGCCAGATCTGGATGTGTGGAGGTGTCTGTCAACGCTGGCAGGAGGAGTGTTAACAACCCTGAAGGAGAGCATCCCCACTCAAACATAAAAAGAGCCAGAAGAGCTGAGGTGAACTACCTCCCAAACTTTCCAAGAGGAGAAGATCAGGTCAGTTTGGAGGATATGAGAGTCCAGATAAAAAATGAGGTTGAGAAGACTGAGCCCAACAAAGTAATGATTGAAAAACTGATGCAGACTACCTTCGCACTTCGTCGCCATGAAATTGTTCAAGACAACCCAATGGTAAAGAACTTCTTAGAGAAATGGCCTGCTCTGCGATTTGACTCTCAGGTATCTGTGCTTTGATTTTTTTCTTCTTCTTCAGTTTAACATGAAACAATGCAAGTTCAGCAGATCTCTTCAGATTCAGATAATAAATACATAACACATAAATAAATAATAGATAACAAACAAAAATATATTTCAGCTTTGTGATACATTTGTGCTTGTGGTTCGGGTCCAATTTAAAGAAAAAAAAAATTCATAGGACATCTATAAAGCAAGGTTAGACAGAAGTTGGGCAATTCCTCTTTAATGATAAGATGTAAATTTGGTCAGTAATTTGGCTTCATGTTGGATGTTTTTGTCCTGTTTTATTTTAGATTTGTGCGGAGTTCCACCGAGTCACAAACATTAACCTGCGGAACCAGTTCTACGCTGAACTTGACAGACACACACCACGACTTATGGCTCTATACAGACAGAAGGCTGCACGGACTGGCAAGATATCAGAGGCTCTGCGAACCATCCTGAATCATTATGATCTTCAGGTGAATATTGATAATGATAAAATTAACACAAATTAAAAGTTTCACTGATAAAAACTCAATTTTTCCTTGCTTTGAACATCTGTGTTTTATACAGATTACAGCTCTGATCTGGTATGTTACTTTAAAATACTGTGTAGGATTTTTGTCAAATGAGTAAGATACAGACTCTTTGTCATAAGAGACAGAAAGGTTGTGTCTTAAAAGAAATGTCTCCAAAATTATGTAGAGTCACATGTCATGCAGTTTCATAAACATGTATTCTCCCCAAAGAATGACACCTGAAAACTTTGTGTTCAATGAACTTTTCTTTTCCCTTTTTAGGAGGCGCCTGATATCAACGTGAAACGCACTGCAGTGCTTCGTGCCCTTCCTGTATACCTGCGGGAGGAGGACCCAGAATTCTTTAAGACATGTAATGTAAGTGTATTTTTGCATCACTTAAATTCTGCCAGTGAGATAAAACACCATGGATTTTTTTAAATACAATTTAATACCCTAGCAGCTACCAAATTGTACAAGCAAAATACCCTCTCTTTAGAAAACCCTCACACACACACACAGGGTCAGGAGCAGGGCACAGGCGTATCACAGCACTTCGGCTACGCTGCAGGTGGCCCCAAAAACAAGGCTGAAGTCAAGATTTAGTTTCTTTTTGAGATAAAGTCATAAAATAAAAAATGACTTCTTTTTTTTTTTTTTTTAGAAAAATAACAAACATACTAATTATGTAATGCAAGAAGCTAACGCGTTAATGTACATTTTTCAAAAAAGTAGAGTACCCTAACCCGTTACAAAGTAACCCACTACACTGCTGAATTTTTTGCTAGATTACAGGTCTTGCTTGTCACATTCTCTCAAACCAACCTTACTTATTGATACTGTGTCTATTCCAGGCGGACACATTGGACGAGTCGACCCTCATTGACACTCCAGTTGCCCTTCTCACAGTGGTTACCGACGGCGCTTCCCAGACCAGTCCAGTCCATTTTACTTCCTCAAGCATGGCCATTGTGGTGGAAGGCGACTTGGTGATGCGTGATATTCCCAGATTTGCAGATGCATTTGCCTTATTGTTTGGCTTGATCTATGCTCTGCATTTAGACTACCCCAGGAAGCACGTTCACACATTTACCTTTGTCCAAAAAATCTTCATGGGGCTTGTTGACGGCAAACCTCTGAAACCCTGCCTACATGCTCTTAAAAATGATTTGTTGCTGAAAGAGTAGTTCTGGAAGGAATATAAGGCAATGTTTGTTAGGACATGCACTCTGTTACTGAGCACTTTGTTTAAAGCACTTTAAGTTTACTACGGACTTTGGGTGGATTTAACTCCATCAGTTTACCTAATTTTGCTCTGGTTATTTGGAAGATGATCATCTTTATTTGTACCCATTTTATAAAATTGTTTTTCATTTCTTTTTCAAACAAAAGTGATTAGTATTTGACTTTTTATTTTGAATTTATGTATTTTGAGAAAGATGCAATTAGGACTGATGTTGTCCTTTGTGATTTTATAAAAAGATACATGTTCTACATTGAATTTATAATGCTCACTTTATGGTGCCAATGTCCATGTTAGTGGTTTTATAAAAACACTAAGTGATGTTTTTACATTTCCATAAAAAATGTTAAATAAACAAAATGTAAAGTAAATGAATTTCTCTAATTTTTTTTACTAGTCTACACTCAAACATTTAATAATAAATATCTTTTAATTAATAATCATATAATTTGCGTTTAGTTTGTAATATAATTGCATTGTGTTGGATCAAAATAGTAAACTACAAAAAACACAAAAATATTAAAATTAAAGTATATAGTTTTTAAGTAAAGCTCAATTAATAAAATAAAAATATAATTTAAAAATTTTAAGTTAACAATAAATGCAAATTTTGAGTACCCCATACTTAGAAAAGATGAGTTTGTGTACTTAAAACTTTTGAGGTAATCAGTTTCCACAAATGTTTTAAGTTCAGTCAACTGATTCAGGTTTACAGTGTACATTGTTTCAAATTCTGTGATCAAGGCATTCCTTTGTCCGCCTCTCGAGGTTCTGGGGGGAGGCTGTAGTGTTTTATCACAAGCACATCCCTTGTGAAGGTTTGTTTGATGTTTGGTAAGCTTCCTGCCCTTTTTATGGTTTCACTGTGTTGTGTATGGTGAACCAATACAGGAATTGAGCCATGTATTGGGTGTGGGGGAGATTACCTTTTTATGACCAAGGATGTTGTTAGAAACAGTTGTGATCAGGAGGTTACACAAACGCACCCCCATGACACACACACACACACACACACACACACACACACAGGTATGAATGTGAAGGTAAATCGGAGGAGGTTGAAGCATTATTGTGTGCAATAACATGTAGAACAGTCAAGAATACCAGCTGCTTTATCGTAGAGCTATGTGATAGACAAGATAATTGTCTATTTTATTCAGATTTTGCAATTTTGCATCAAATTCATTTTAAAAGTTGTTGAGAGTTTGTTTAAACTGTTTTGAACTTGAAGTGCTTCCTTGTTAAGAAGTTGCTGAGCTATTGCTATTGAGCTAATGTGGGCTGTTATTGATAGCTTTGATCACACACGATCATAAACTGACTGACTGAAATGAAGACATTTAAATTAGCACTGAATGTGAGTGGTTATTCGCCCTGAAGTGTATTTGACAAGTAGCTAGGCTACTTATTTTAGAAATGAGATGAAATGATTCTGGATCAGATTTTAGTGTTGATTGGGAGACTCAATAAAAAATGACCAAATACTAGAAACTCTCTTTCACATCTTCTAAATGCACACACTTGAGAGTATCTTTAATAATTCAGCAATGGAAGGAAAAACATAGGCTCAACAACTAACACTGATGATGCAAAATTAGGGTGTGTCATTCATCGCGGTACGCAAGTAATCTGATTGCATTACTTTTTGAAATGTTTGAGTCCTGAGGTGTAAATATTCATTCATGATAATCACTGGTAGACCTAGCAGCAGCACCAGTATTTAGCTGTAATGGTAGTCTGCATGATCTTTATTACATATGCAGAATCATAGCCTGTAATGATCCTTTTAATAGCAAGACTCATCGTGAAGGACTTTTTCTGCACAGTTCACATTTATCAAAAGAAGAAGGATTTAAAAATTGCCCACTGCTGTCATGCTTATAGGAGCTGAAGCAGTATTATGTTATCATTAAAATAGAGTGATGATCGAACACGAAAGAGTGAGATTTCACACAGTGGGAATGATGGATGGTTTCCAAGAAAAACAGTGAGAGAATGACAAGCTTAATGATTGCTTCACAGAGTCATACATTAAAGGTGGATACTAATGGATACTAACATAGGAGCTAATGAATCGCAACAATAAAGATAAATGTTGTAAACATTCTGGCTTATGTCAAAATGAACTGATAGAAAAGTGAACATCTCATTTAGGCTGTGCCATAATCACATCTGTTTGCTGTGAATGGAAACCTTGAACAGTGCTGCAAACAGTTAAACTGTTTTGATGTTTTACCTCAGCACTGACAGCTAATCCTTTCATCTGGTTTTATGTTCTGTACTGGTTTTTCAATTAGATCTTGGAAAGTTGGCACATCTATCTGACAAAGAAACAAAAAGTCAGAGGCCTTCTTTGTCCTCATCTGTCAATAGTCTATGTTCTGATGAACTGTCTTACAGTCTAAGAAGTTCTGTGTTCCTAGAACTTTAATTCAACACATTGATGTGAATGCTGCTTTTTCCTACATGCTGACTCTCTAGTCATTACACTCTGCAGGATAAATGCTTTGTCTCTCTCAACCCCTGACTTCCATGCTTCCTTCAGAATACACTCTAGTGATGTTCAGAACTTTAGAGCAAAAAAATTTTCATCTTAACAAAAATGACTAGACTGGAACAATCTCCTTTGGAGAGATGAGATGAAAATGGAGATTTTTGGACATGATGCCATGTTTGGTGAAAACCAAACACATATCAAACACCTCATACCACGTATTAAACATATTGGAGGAGGGGTGATGATTTCGGCATGTTTTGCAACCCCAAGACCCGCACACCTTGCATTGAGTCACTGAGTCAGCCATTAACACCTCTGCATATCAGACTATTCTAGGGTCAAATGTGAGGCAATTTGTCCAACAGCTAAAGCTTGTCTGTTATTGTGTCATACAACAATACTAAAGCAGAGCAGTACATCTACAACAGTAGGGCTAAAAACAGAAAATGAAAAGAACCAAGGTGTCCCAGTGGGCAAGTAAACATTTAACACTTGGATAGTTAGTTTAAACATGATCACACCGAAGTTTGTCACATGGAATGTATGTGGAGTTGGTTCCAGGGAAAAGAGATTTAAAATGACTAATTGGTTAAATGACGTACAGACATACAGTGGGGCAAAAAAGTATTTAGTCAGCCACCGATTGTGCAAGTTCCCCCACTCAAAATGATGACAGAGGTCAGTAATTTGCACCAGAGGTACACTTCAACTGTGAGAGACAGAATGTGAAAAAAAAAATCCATGAATCCACATGGTAGGATTTGTAAAGAATTTATTCGTAAATTAGGGTGGAAAATAAGTATTTGGTCAATAACAAAAATACAACTCAATACTTTGTAACATAACCTTTGTTGGCAATAACAGAAGTCAAACGTTTACTATAGGTCTTTACCAGGTTTGCACAGTATCTGGTATTTTGGCCCATTCCTCCATGTAGATCTTCTCGAGAGCAGTGATGTTTTGGGGCTGTCGCCGAGCAACACGGACTTTCAACTCCCGCCACAGATTTTCTATGGGGTTGAGGTCTGGAGACTGGCTAGGCCACTCCAGGACTTTTAAATGCTTCTTACGGAGCCACTCCTTTGTTGCCCGGGCGGTGTGTTTTGGGTCATTGTCATGTTGGAAGACCCAGCCTCGTTTCATCTTCAAAGTTCTCACTGATGGAAGGAGGTTTTGGCTCAAAATCTCACGATACATGGCCCCATTCATTCTGTCCTTAACACGGATCAGTCGTCCTGTCCCCTTGGCAGAAAAACAGCCCCATAGCATGATGTTTCCACCCCCATGCTTCACAGTAGGTATGGTGTTCTTGGGATGCAACTCAGTATTCTCCTTCCTCCAAACACGACGAGTTGAGTTTATACCAAAAAGTTCTACTTTGGTTTCATCTGACCACATGACATTCTCCCAATCCTCTGCTGTATCATCCATGTGCTCTCTGGCAAACTTCAGACGGGCCTGGACATGCACTGGCTTCAGCAGCGGAACACGTCTGGCACTGCGGGATTTGATTCCCTGCCGTTGTAGTGTGTTACTGATGGTGACTTTTGTTACTTTGGTCCCAGCTCTCTGCAGGTCATTCACCAGGTCCCCCCGTGTGGTTCTGGGATCTTTGCTCACCGTTCTCATGATCATTTTGACCCCACGGGATGAGATCTTGCGTGGAGCCCCAGATCGAGGGAGATTATCAGTGGTCTTGTATGTCTTCCATTTTCTGATGATTGCTCCCACAGTTGATTTTTTCACACCAAGCTGCTTGCCTATTGTAGATTCACTCTTCCCAGTCTGGTGCAGGTCTACAATACTTTTCCTGGTGTCCTTCGAAAGCTCTTTGGTCTTGGCCATGGCGGAGTTTGGAGTCTGACTGTTTGAGGCTGTGGACAGGTGTCTTTTATACAGATGATGAGTTCGAACAGGTGCCATTCATACAGGTAACGAGTGGGGGACAGAAAAGCTTCTTACAGAAGACGTTACAGGTCTGTGAGAGCCAGAGATTTTCCTTGTTTGAGGTGACCAAATACTTATTTTCCACCCTAATTTACGAATAAATTCTTTACAAATCCTACCATGTGAATTCATGGATTTTTTTTTTCACATTCTGTCTCTCACAGTTGAAGTGTACCTCTGGTGCAAATTACTGACCTCTGTCATCATTTTGAGTGGGGGAACTTGCACAATCGGTGGCTGACTAAATACTTTTTGCCCCACTGTATAATCTTTCTACAGGAAACTCATATGCCCAAAACATCTGCACACACACTTACTTCTCTCACACGCACTCATCCTGCTACAACTCAAAACAAAAAAGCATCGCCATATTAATCCAGAAATTGACAGGCTCAGTACAGCAGTAAGCCAAAGGAACTGGGAGTCTACAGTGCCCGCTAGCCCATTGTGGGCGGTGAGAGCGGGACCTTGAGGAGAGGGAGCAGCTGAGATTGTTTGGGTCGCCTAGAGCTCTGCCTTGTCTCATACTCTGTCTTGTTCTTTTTCATCTATATTGTTGGGTGAGGTGCTGGTGCTGGGGCTCTGAGTGGACCAGCCGGACTACCCTTTGCAGTGGGGATGATGGGTGCTGGGCTTTGGTGCAGCGTTTCCCTGGGTTGCGGATGACACGGTTCCCAGTTCCACTTTTCCTCACCCTACAGTGGGATGTAGGAAATATGGGTGCTTACTAAACAAGCTTTGCTGGGACTCTGCTTCTGGGGGTGGTCCTCTATCTCCCATTCTTGATCATCTCTAGCCTTTTTCTCCCTCCACATCCTCCGACAACACATCACTCACACATGGAGGGTCTTGGGGGGAACATGAGGTACATAGGCCACAGTTGCTAGGGCCATTCATATGACTTTGCTGGAGGTGCTGTGTGAGTAACGTATTCTGAATACTTTGGATTACTTAATATATTATCATGCTGGGGGTCTGGGTTCTGGGGGTATTGTCTCTCACCCTCATTTTTCAAGTATGTTTCATGATAAATGCTAATACACAGACTCTCTCTTTCACACACACGCACACAAACACACACAGCTAAACTGTATATTTGTTTGTGCACTTCCCTCTGTTTTGTCTTTGTGGTGCTTTGTATTGTTTGAGTGTGGTTTGTTACAGATGCAGCAGTTGGAGACCCAGCATGTCTGTTTGCCTCATCCTTAACACCCCCCTCCCTCCCCCTTTCTCTCTTTATGTCTGTCCCTTTTCTTTATCTATTCTTTTGCTTTCTTCTCCTATCTTTTGCCAATCTGGCCTTCATGCCATGCCTACTCCAGCACAATATACACATAGCTAATAAAATGAATAATAAAATAAAATAAATAAATAAATAAAACAAACACATTAACAAGATGAGCCTATAGTTGCACTCGGTGCTCCTCTTTGGAAAGCAAATGTGTTTGTCAGAACAAAGCTTTCAGACCATGATTATGCTTGCTACAACTGCCGGACAGGAGGAGTTTAAAACAAAACAAAAAAAACCCCACCAACCCTCAATGAATTAAAACAAATCTGTAAAGAATTGGGCAAAAAATTTAGAGAAGAAGAGTTCCCTTCTCTTTTTCCAAATTGCTTTTAAATCATATTTCAGTTGATTAATAAAATAAGATATAGCTTAGGCGTGCAGAGTTTTCCCAGGATTCCATCCATCTATTCCAGCTGTCAATGCTGCGTGCTATGGCAGAACCTGTGTCTGTGTGGTTAGACCTGGGTCTGTGGGTCGCTGAGCCTTAGTCCCTGGTTTTTAAGGGTGGGGGATTGCCCTCCTTGGCTTGTTGCCCACTGGTGGTCGCCTTCCCCCTGCCTTGGAACTTAGGTTCTTAGGGGCTCTGGAGTACTTGACTGGGGGTTTTGGCATGGGTGCTGGCCTGCTTCCTTGAGGGTTGTGGTCCAGGGTGGCTTGGGCGTCTTTGTTGTATGATGGAGATGCCAGGTGTCAGGTGGTTCTGAGGCCTGGGGGTATTGTCTCTCACCCTTGTTTTTCAAGTATGTTTCATGATAAATGCTAATACACAGACTCTCTCTCTGTGTAGTAGGCCTTCACTTCGGGCTCCTGTCCCGACACCCCCGTCCAGTCTGGACGTTGCGCCGCCTCCAGCCAGGCCCCCACCTGAACCAACGTCGCGTCGGCCTCCTGCTCCCGCTTCAGCTGCTGCATGGTCAATGGGAGCCATCCCCCTCCGCTGACCGCGGCCTGAGCAGTAGCCACCCCCAGCGCCTCCTGGGCCCGCTCCTCCTGTCGCAGACAGTAGCGGCACTCGACGGCCATGCAGGGCCGTCTGGAGAGGGCATCAGCGTTGCCATGCTGTCGACCTGCCCGATGCTGGATCTCAAAGTCGTAGCCTTGAAGGACCTCCAACCAGCGGGCCACCTGACCTTCTGGGTGTTTGAAGTTCAGGAGCCAAGAGATGCATGGTCAGTGCGCAGGAGAAACCGGCAGCTGTGCAGGTATGGCCGGAAGTGCCACACCGCTAGCACTACGGCCAGCAGCTCCCGGCGAGTCACGCAGTAGTTCCTCTCGGCTCGTCCCAGAGCACGACTGAAGTACACCACCACCCGTTCTCCAGCCTCGTCCTGCTTGGAAAGGACCGCCCCGACTCCTACATTGCTAGCATCAGTGTCCACAATGAAAGGTTGCCGGGCATCGGGGTAGGCCAGGACTGGGGCTCTGGTGAGGGCCTCCTTCAGCTGTGCAAAAGCCGCAGCACAGGCATCCCCCCAGCCAAACAGCTGTCACTTGTCAGTCAGGCGGTGGAGGGGGCTGGCCATCGTCGCGAACCCCTTGATGAACCGACGGTAGTAGGAGGCTAGGCCCAGGAAGCTCCGCAGTTCTTTGACATTCGAGGGAGTCGGCCAGTCCTGGACCGCAGCCACCTTTGCGGGGTCGGTGGTGATACCTTGAGTGCTGATCACATGGCCCAAGAATGTGGTCTCTCTCGCCAACAGCCGGCACTTCGCAGGGTTGAGCCGCAGCCCAGCTCGTCGGATGGCACTGAAGACCTCGCTCAGGTGAGACAGTGCACTGTCGAAGTCACCACCGTGCACCAACAGGTCATCCAGGTACACAACACAGCGGCTACGAGGGATGTTCACGAGCACCCTCTCCATCAGCCTCTCAAACGTCGCTGGCGCATTGCAGAGCCCAAATGGCATGACCCTGAACTGCCACAGCCCCTGTCCAATGGTGAATGAAGTCTTAGGCCTTGCTTCGGGGGCTAGCTCCACCTGTCAGTAACCGCTGCGTAGGTCGAGGGAGCTGAACCAGCTGGAGCCAGTAACGTAATAAAGGGCCTCGTCGATCCGCGGAAGCGGGTACGAGTCCTTCTTGGTGACTGCATTGAGACGGCGAAAGTCCACGCAGAACCTCGGGCTGCCATCCTTCTTCCCCACCAGAACCACGGGTGCCGCCCATGGGCTATTGGACGGCTCGATCACCCCAGCCGCAGCCATCTCACGGATCTTCTCTTCCGCTACCTGCCATTTTGAGAGGGGCAGCCGGTGTGGGCGCAGACGGATGGGTTGAGCAGAGCCGGTGTCGATGGTGTGCTGGACCAGACTCGTCTGCCTGCAGTCTTTGTCACTGGCGGCAAAGATGTCCACATTCCCGTCCAGGAGGCACCTCAAGCGCTGGCGCTGGTCGACATTGAGGCCTACGCTGCTGCGCTGCCAAAGGTCATCAACAGCCTCGATGGTCTCGGTCGATGGAGGTTTGTCGGGCTGAGAGGCTGAGAGGCTGAGGCGAGTGGTGATGACCCGGAGCCACCGGCATCCGAAATCTGCTGAGCGGCAGCTGCCCGATGCCTGTCTCGTCTGGTCCCCTCCGCTCCCTGCTTTTGGCCGCGCTGGAGGGCAAAAGTCTTTGCGCCAAGAGTGATAGCCAGCTTTGCGGTGTCAACGCAGGCCCCCCAAAGGGTCAGCAGATCAAGGCCGATGATGCACTGGTCCTGAATGTTAGCAAGCCAGAAGTCGTGCACCAGCTCCAGATCCTTCACTCGGATCCGCAACGGTTTCTTCCCCCGCATGTCAGTTCTCTCTTGAGGTGCCCGACTCGGCCCACCACCGTGCATCGTCCTTGGAGGGGGGCAGGAAGCTGGAGCGGTGGTCCCCTCGCTACACCGCTCCCTCCCCGTTTCCCTGAGGCTGCGTAGTTCTGGTCTTCGGGGCAGGTGCTGGGCAGTCACGTGCCACGTGGCCAGGCTCATCTTACCGGTAGCAGCGGTTGGTCGGTTGACGAGGACGCCTCTGGGGCACCGAGGGTTGCAGCTGGCATATCTCCGCGACCTCCCCCTCCCCGTCGCAGTATGCGGCTCTGATTTGGGAGTAGTTTGGGGGGGGGGGGGGCACCTGCTGGTCAGGTCGCGAGGTGAGCACCAGCTCGGTCCTTTCAGCCTCAAGGAGCGCCTCACGGAGAGTTTGAGGCATGGCCAGGCGGACGTGTTGGCATAGTCGCTCTGGAAAAAGTCCTCGCAGAAAAGCATGCAAGCTAAGCTCCTCACGGGCTGCTGCTGGGAACTCCGGGTAGCCACGACGAGCATACAGCAACACATCCGCTGTAAAGGCGCCCAGGCTCCGGTTGGTCAGCTGCTCCCTGCTTTGATCAGTGGAGTGCCGCTGCCCAAATCGCCTCTCGAGTGCCATGGTGAGGGCCTGGAGCTCATGCTGCTCTGCCGGGGCTAGGTCAAGGAGTACCTGCAGTGCATCTCCTTCCAATGCTAATGCTCGGTGTGTGGCAGCCTCTTCGTCGCTTGTGTTTCATGTGTTACACCCTGGCCTAGGCAACCGGCGTGCAACACAGAAAAAATAAAAATAAGGGAAAAAAAACAAAACAAAACAAACTACTACGGGTCTCCACAAAAAAAATCCCAAAACAAAAGTATCGACAACTATTTACATCAAAGCAAAATAAGACATTTATTTACATCAAAACACCAAACTATTTACAACCGGGGGGGGAAGATCTCGACCATGACAAACTGAAACACAGGGCTTAAATACATAGAGGGAGCAATCAGGGAATGGACAACAGGAGGGAAACACAGCTGGGGCAAATCAGAACTGACGAGACAAGGAAGCGTAAACTGAACACACTGAGATAAGACAGACTTTCAAAGTAAAGCAGGAAACACAACCGTCACGCCTAAAACAAAACACTGACAACACCGAATCGTAACACATGGAACAGTCGATGGCTATAGTTACTGTATTTTTCGTACCTCAGGTGTTGCACATACAACAGAGCATCAATTGCTATGCAACTATTCCATATCCATATCCATTCTCTTTGGACTCCTGTATCATGTTGGCTTTGATGCTGGCAGTGAGAATATCCATATTGCATGGTTTATTCTCCTAGGACCTGGCGTCCACATATGTGGACATCACATGTTGGGTTATTTAGACCAAAATACTCAATTTTGCTCGACAAGGGCCTGATATCCACTTACGAGGACATTATACTGCTACTGTTCTATCAAAATTTTAAATGACTATCCTCATATGGCTCTTATTTTTCTTAAAAGCAAAAATAAGGTAAGAAAAATGTTGCTCTCGGATACATCCACCAGAGTATGAATTGATTGATTGATTGAATCTTTATTTTGAACATGTTGAAAAAGTATAAAAAAAATAGAATTAAAAGAGACAAATGAACAAAGCAAACAAAAGGAAAACGAGCAACCACAACTCCAAATAACGTCCATGTTCAAAAAGGAGCAGGAAGAAGCATAAGCTTATTTAATCCCACCCCTTTTCCACTATCTAGTATCAATAGACTACAGAAATACCTCCTTGCAATTACATTATGTTATGTGTAATTTTTTTTTTTTTATATATACACATATATGTTTCTATCTATCCATACATACGTATATACACACATACGCACATATACACATTTTCAATAACCCCATTAACACCTCAAGGATACACAACCTACAATTATATATATATATATATATATATATATATATATATATATATATATATACCCATACCAACAAACCCGTGCATGCGCACACACATGAAAATATTAGACAAGAACACCCTATCAAATCTCTACCTTTTCCCTGTACCCTGTAAAAACCATATCCTTAAACCGCTTTTTAAACTGCGCCATGCTTGGACATTGCTTCATATCTTTACTTAGTCTGTTCCACAGCTTCACTCCACACACAGAGATGCAAAAACTTTTTAATGTTGTACGGATACGAGGATGTTTTAAATTTAATTCCCCCCTCAAATTGTATCCCCGTTCCCTTTTAGAAAACATTTTTAGAATATTGTCAGGAAGCAGGTTATTTATAGCTTTATATATAATTTGTGCTGTGAGAAAATGAACCAGTTCTGTGAATTTTAGAATTTTTGATTTTAAGAACAGTGGATTTGTATGATCTCTGTAACCAGTTTTATGGATTATCCTTATGGCCCTTTTTTGTAATATAAAGATTGATGATAGCGAACATTTGTAAGTATTGCCCCAAACCTCTGCACAGTAATTCAAATACGGTGCAATCAGGGAACAATAGAGAATGTGGAGTGATTTGTGGTCCAGAATGTGTTTTACTTTACTCAAGATTGAGACACTTCTTGAAATTTTGTTATGTATATGATTTATATGAGACTTCCAGTTTAATTTATCATCTATAATCACACCAAGAAACTTATGTTCAAGTACTCTTTCAATTTCCACACCATCTACATGAATCTGCACTTGTGCATTTCTAAGGGAATTCCCAAATAAGATAATTTTAGTTTTACTTAGATTTAGCGATAGTTTGTTCCTGTTAAACCATTTTTTAATTTTGCACATTTCTGAAGTAATTGTATCCAGCAGCTCCTTTAGATTCCCCCCAGAACAAAAAATATTTGTGTCATCTGCAAATAATACTAATTTTAATATATCAGATGCCTTACAAATATCATTTATATAAATAATAAATAATTTTGGACCCAGTACAGAGCCTTGTGGAACACCACAAGCAATGTCCAAGCATGATGAGGAATGGACACCCAGCTTCACAAATTGTTTCCGGTCACTTAAATAATTTTTCACCCATTGCAGTACAACCCCCCTAATCCCATACCCTTCCAGTTTATTAATTAATATGTCATGATTGATTGTGTCGAATGCTTTCTTGAGATCCAGAAATACTCCAGCTGCATACTGTTTCTGATCTATAGCATTCGTAATCTCCTCAATTGATTCGATTAATGCCAGAGATGTTGATCTTTTTGATCTGAATCCATATTGACTGTCAGAGAGTAATTTATATTTATCTAAGAATTTGTCTAATCGTTTATTAAACAGGTTTTCTAGGATTTTGGAGAATTGTGGTAGTAAAGAAACAGGCCTGTAATTTGTGAAGTGGCGTCTATCCCCGGTTTTATACAGCGGCACAACTTTAGCTATTTTCATTTTGTTTGGCACTTTTCCCGTCTGAAATGATAAGTTGCAAATATATGTTAGAGGTCCTACAATTCCTTCAATGACCTTCTTGACGATTTTCATGTCAATATCATTACAATCAGTAGATGTTTTATATTTACACATGTGTACAATGTCAATTATTTCTTTTTCCTCCACTGATGTGAGGAACATTGAGTTAGGGTTCCTATCAATCAGGTTTTCACTACAGTCTACTGATGGCAGTGACTCAGGAATTTGTTCTGCCAGTTTTGGTCCAATATTTACAAAATAATGATTAAAGCTGTTGACCTTATCAGCAGTGTTTTCCATAATATTGCCATTATCGATAAAGTATTGTGGATAACTTTGTTGTCCAGAATTATTTTTAATGATACCGTTTAAAACATCCCATATTCCTTTCATATTATGTTTATTGTTGTTCAATATTTTACTATAATACTCCTTTCTACATACACGTATAATATTGGTCAACTTATTTTTGTATTTTTTATATTTATTTTCAGCATCTTTTGTTCTTTGTTTTAGGTATTCCCTATAGAGTGTATTTTTCTTTTTACATGCATTTTGTAAACCCTTAGTGAGCCATGGTCTATCTGAATATTTGTGCTTTCTGTTGTATTTTATTGTTGGACAGTTTTTATCGTACAACTCCATGAATATTCTTAAAAATATGCCATATGCAATATCAATATCAGCTTCTTTGTACACATTGTCCCAGTCCTGATTTAATAGATCGTTCTTAAATGCAGTCATAGTTTCTTCTGTCCTTACACGTCTGTATCTCAGTTGTTCTTCATGCTGATTTTTCTTATAATTAGTGTCATAAACTGCAAAAACTGGTAGGTGATCACTGATGTCATTAATTAATATTCCGCTCACAATGTTGTTTTCCATATTGTTAGTGAAAATATTGTCAAGTAAGGTGGCACAATGTGGTGTAATTCTGCTAGGCCTGGTTATTTTAGGATGTAAACTCAAACTGTACATAGTGTTTAGGAATTCGTCGGTCATTTTATGCTTTTTTGGATTCAACAGGTCAATATTAAAATCACCACAGATAAACATAACTTTTTGATTTGTTTTAGAGAATATTTCCTCTATGAAGTCATTAAATACTTGAATACTAGAGCCAGGTGTTCTATATATACAGCTAATTATTACATTTTTTTCTTTTTCCTTATAAATTTCAATTGTTATACATTCTAGTAAATTATCAATTACAGTTGTCATACTTTCTACCACCTTGTAGTTTAGGTTTTTATCCACATACACAGCTACTCCCCCTCCACTCTTGTTCCTTCTATTTACAAAATTCACTTCATATCCCTCCAGTCCAAAGTCCATTCCTTTCTCCGCATTGATCCATGTTTCAGAAATGGCAATAATTCCAAATGGATTTGTCAACTCATTTAGATATTCCTTTATATTGTTGAAGTTGGCATACAGACTTCTGCTATTAAAATGGATTATTGATATGCAAGTAATCCATTTTACTTGCATATCAAAACTGTAAATTGCGAATGCTCTAGAATTCGCAATTTACAGTTTACAGGTGAAGATTTTTCCGCAATTTTCGTGAATCGCCTGTTTTTAACTTAAATAACTTAAAACAACCAAAATAAATGTGAATCGATTCATACGTTTAACATTATTCATGCAATCACATGAATGCATGTGATTGTTCGACAGAAAGTACTTAGAAACAGCATAGTAAAAAAGTTCTGGTGTGAATGGGTGAATGAGGCAAGTTGTGTAAAGCACTTTGAGTGCTTAGCATAGAAAAGCGCTGTATAAGAACCAGTCCATTTACTATTTACCATCACTTTGTCACATTTATGGACAACATTGGGGGCCATGTGGTAAATATCCAGTTATAAAAACAGTGAGATGAAACTGTCAATCCAGATTTCAATTTGCAGGGTAACTGTTTTAGTCCAAAATCATGCATGGAGGAAGATGGCTACAGCCAATCGCGTTCTTAGTGAATACCTCAGGCAGCAGAAACCCAAGAAAGAAGAGGAGCAAGGAGAAGAACCATCATGGAATATGCACTGTATGTACCACCGGCAGAGAGAAGAAGTGGCTGTATGAAAGACAGCACAGAAGAACTTGTTGGGTCTGTGTTTCCACATGCCCCGCTAGTTTAGAGACTTATTCCTCATGAAGAACACAAGACATAACAGAACATCTTCAACCGGTCTTTTAACTCGCTAACGAGGGAAGCCTTGGTCAGAACCAGGCGGTGGAGCATAATACTCATCACCTGTCTCTAGCCCAAATCCTTCAAAGAGTAGCTGTCCTCGTAGCCTTTTTATTGACATGACAGTTACAGTACACATCACAGCACAAGCACCTCCCCTCATAAAACCCCCCTTGGTTACAAAGACAAGGCACTGTGTGTGTGAGTGTGTGTACGCGTGTGTGTGCGTGTGTGTTAAAACCATTTTAAAACTTTTGTTTGTTTTAAATATCAAGGTGGGGTACAACTGTTATTCCCAAACAATCATAAGGCTACTTTTTGAACCACCCCACACACAGCTGGACACAGACAGGATTTTGGTTTCTACTGTGTTCAGCGTTATATCTTTAGCAATGAGGTAAGGTTCTTTCGGCAGAGGAAACATGCAGTTCCTCTGAGAGCTTGGCTCAACACAGCTAATTACTAACCATTCTTGAAATAACAATAGGCAGACAGATTTAATTGCTGGGTTTTTAGGGGTGACTGTGGAGGCGAGAGCTGCAGCTCATTACGTATGGGTAAGTGCAGAATTTCAGCAGGTTTGGAGGATTTGATGGGGGTGAAGAAGAAAATTACCACCTTTTAGAATGAAGCAAGGAAATGTTTAGTGTAGCTGTTAGGCTTTTTATTTCTTAAAGTGAAGAGGATATACTAAGAAACTTTTACTAAAACACCCATTTACTTTTTTCCCATTTAAATCAGAATTTGCTTTTTTTTTTCTCCCAACACACAAAAATATATTGTTGTACTATTTTTCCTACATTTCTAAATCCTCTGATGATACTTCCACCAAGCGATAAACTATGAGAGGGACATTATGTTCTCACACAACAGATTTAAATTCCAAGTTAGCTTCCAGTCTGACCAGTTTCACACTTTACAAAGTCTCCATGTTTCTGCAGCCAGTCTCCATCTGATCTAAAACACCCCAGTTTAACAGGATTTCTGACATACCTTCTGTCCTGCCAATTGTTTTTGGCCAACTTGATATCTTTCTGAAACTGGAGTTTCTGCTCCACAGGGGCCCTTTGAGGTTGGTTCTCTATCTCCCATTACTTTATAAAAATCAGGGGGGATTCAATGGGACAAAAAATCAACTGATGCTGTCCTACAGTATATCCAACTAGATGATCAGGTGAAGAAACTTTACCAAGACTAGAATTACAGTTTCTGTGTGTTTAATTATTATTTGCTGCCACTATAGTATTACACATTCATGAATACTCGTGGCCAATTCCTGTGTCCTAGAAATTGAATTTATACATACAACTAGTTTGCAAAACCAAATTTGAGACCTTCAGAATATATCTTCTCTTGGCTGCAGTAAAACTGTGGCCTGGTTCAAAGTGTTTCTGCACACCTTTGTCTGCACAATGCACACACTCAATCATCATTATTGTTATGTAAGAGGCATGAATTTAAGGGCTCTCTCTGTCACTGCAATGAAATACCTGTTGGTAGAGTTAACTTCAGCAACTCTGATAAATGCTAAAAAACATACACACTTTTTTTTAATCTCCACAATGGCATTAACGTCTGTAATGTACAGACAAGCTAATAAATACAACACAACAATGTAATGACAACAAAATGATTTAAATGCTGGTGTATGTGACTCTCGGACCATATTTTAAATTCTGAGGAATAATTAATGAATTGAAAGTGTGAATAAAAGTGAGAGGCATGCTAACACCAGTCAAAACACAAACTAGTACTGTGGTGTGTCGGTAAACTTATGCAGAGGAAGAAGAGAAGAGGTACATACATAGATATTAAATCTACATGGCACTTTCTTCTCAAACCCTATTTTATGTCGAATGACTTTATTACTTTAGTAATAATGTTTCACATACCCACTAAGCTGATCTGACCAACTGCACACTGTTGTAGCTATAAAAAAAGGTTTGAATTGAACACGACACAGTGCTTCACACTACTGAAGTAGAATAATTTACAGAATGAAGCTGACAAATCGCTACAAATACAGTGAGTCATAAAAGGTAATTCTTATCAAAGTTCAGAGGTTATATTTAAATACCAGCAAAGAGCACGTCAACAAAACATTCAACAGCACAATTTTTAAAATATATTATGGGGTTTTTTAGTCTTTTGGGTTTGTTTTTGTTAGGACAGTGGAGAGAAGACATGAAAGCTGGGGGGAAACACACAGTGAATGGCCTCAGGGCCGATTTAAACACAGGCCTCTGTATAAGCCTTGCAGCATAAGATTCATCTGCTTAACCCTGTGAGCTAAACTGGCATGTGAAAAGCACAGGGTGGGTTTTAAACTAGTGTACCAATTTGCTTTTCATCTTCATCAACTGAATTCAATATTTGCATTGTTTTTCTGCTTTTTTTAAAGCACTGGCTGTGTTTAATTGAAAAAAAAAAATTGCAAATCATCACAAAGCGCACACTGTTGTTTTTTGTATTTGGTTTTTGTCTTTGTGTGTTTATCTGTATTTATGGAAGCCCGTTTCCACCACTTAAAAAAAAAAAGTATCCGTTACTCAAAATTTCGAGTCATCGTTCTCAAAATTTTGACTTATTAACTCAAAATTCTGATTTATTAACTTGAAATTTCGACTTATTAATTGGAAATTTCGAGTTACTATTCTCAAAATTTTGAGTTCGAGTTAGCTCTGCCAATCAGTAATCTACAGTGGGGCAAAAAAGTATTTAGTCAGCCACCGATTGTGCAAGTTCCCCCACTCAAAATGATGACAGAGGTCAGTAATTTGCACCAGAGGTACACTTCAACTGTGAGAGACAGAATGTGAAAAAAAAATTCCATGAATCCACATGGTAGGATTTGTAAAGAATTTATTCGTAAATTAGGGTGGAAAATAAGTATTTGGTCACCTCAAACAAGGAAAATCTCTGGCTCTCACAGACCTGTAACGTCTTCTGTAAGAAGCTTTTCTGTCCCCCACTCGTTACCTGTATGAATGGCACCTGTTTGAACTCATCATCTGTATAAAAGACACCTGTCCACAGCCTCAAACAGTCAGACTCCAAACTCCGCCATGGCCAAGACCAAAGAGCTTTCGAAGGACACCAGGAAAAGTATTGTAGACCTGCACCAGACTGGGAAGAGTGAATCTACAATAGGCAAGCAGCTTGGTGTGAAAAAATCAACTGTGGGAGCAATCATCAGAAAATGGAAGACATACAAGACCACTGATAATCTCCCACGATCTGGGGCTCCACGCAAGATCTCATCCCGTGGGGTCAAAATGATCGTGAGAACGGTGAGCAAAGATCCCAGAACCACACGGGGGGACCTGGTGAATGACCTGCAGAGAGCTGGGACCAAAGTAACAAAGGTCACCATCAGTAACACACTACAACGGCAGGGAATCAAATCCCGCAGTGCCAGACATGTTCCGCTGCTGAAGCCAGTGCATGTCCAGGCCCGTCTGAAGTTTGCCAGAGAGCACATGGATGATACAGCAGAGGATTGGGAGAATGTCATGTGGTCAGATGAAACCAAAGTAGAACTTTTTGGTATAAACTCAACTCGTCGTGTTTGGAGGAAGAAGAATACTGAGTTGCATCCCAAGAACACCATACCTACTGTGAAGCATGGGGGTGGAAACATCATGCTATGGGGCTGTTTTTCTGCCAAGGGGACAGGACGACTGATCCGTGTTAAGGACAGAATGAATGGGGCCATGTATCGTGAGATTTTGAGCCAAAACCTCCTTCCATCAGTGAGAACTTTGAAGATGAAACGAGGCTGGGTCTTCCAACATGACAATGATCCAAAACACACCGCCCGGGCAACAAAGGAGTGGCTCCGTAAGAAGCATTTGAAAGTCCTGGAGTGGCCTAGCCAGTCTCCAGACCTCAACCCCATAGAAAATCTGTGGCGGGAGTTGAAAGTCCGTGTTGCTCGGCGACAGCCCCAAAACATCACTGCTCTCGAGAAGATCTGCATGGAGGAATGGGCCAAAATACCAGCTACTGTGTGTGCAAACCTGGTAAAGACCTATAGTAAACGTTTGACCTCTGTTATTGCCAACAAAGGTTATGTTACAAAGTATTGAGTTGTATTTTTGTTATTGACCAAATACTTATTTTCCACCCTGATTTACGAATAAATTCTTTACAAATCCTACCATGTGGATTCATGGATTTTTTTTTCACATTCTGTCTCTCACAGTTGAAGTGTACCTCTGGTGCAAATTACTGACCTCTGTCATCATTTTAGGTGGGGGAACTTGCACAATTGGTGGCTGACTAAATACTTTTTTGCCCCACTGTACATGGAATGCGCACTCAAAACCGGATCGCAAGAGTACGTTTGCTGATAGTAACGCCACGTGATTCAGCTAATAACACAAGGATTTCATCATTTGTGAAGCCACGCTGAAAATAATCAGCAATTTGTGCGTTCATGACTGGCTGTAATACTGGTAGCTTAGCTGTAGCATTTGTAGCTGAGGGCTTCAGCTTCCAGGTAACAAGAAAATGACATCATTCAGCACTAACTCGAAATTTCGAGTTATTAACTAAAGAATATTTGCAAAAAGTAAGTCGAAATTTCGAGTTATGGATACTTTTTTTTTTGTGGTGGAAACGGGCTTCCATACTTATTAGTGCTGTACAATCAGCCCTGTTTGTTGTTTTGTTTCTTCCCTGTCAGTTGTGAGTTTATCTTAGACCCCAGGAAGACAGGGCTAGAAGTCTGTCAATAACCCCCTAACATTGTCAGGGTCAAATGGAAGACGTCAACTTGTCAGCAAACACTTGGCAACTGCTGGCTAGACAGCAATGAAACCGTGAAATGTGTGACAGAAACCCAAAATGATATGAACTATAAAATGGAAACTAAGTAGCTACTGCTTCTTTTACCACTATGAAGCAGTGAAAATAGAATGTGAATAGAATGTGAAGTAGAGAAAATAGAATTCATGACAAATGTCACAAATCTTACGATCAGAAGCTGCAAAGCAGTTAAAGATAATCTACCTTCAGAGGCTGTCAGGTTTTTGTTAAACTGATGATTTCACTTTAGACAGGGAGAAAGAATCAAAGGAGCACTTTTTAAATCAGAGTATGGCATCAAATCAATTAAACTTCTGAATTATTATTCAGGTTAATTAAGCCAAGTGGGGTGTTAATCAGTTTCAGCTGCTTTGTTGTTAATGAAATTAACAACAGGTACACTTGACGAGCAACAATGACACAAACAACAAAACAGGAATAGTTTCAAACGTCAGGGACCAGGGACATTTTTCCCTCCTCATCTTTTCTCTTTTGCATTTGACTACAGGTCAGAGTCCTTGCTGGTAGCTTGAGGCATACCTAGACTGTACAGAATGGCACATCAACACATGTCATTGCCAAAAGGTTTGCTTTGTATCTCAGCATGATCTGAAATGCATGGGAGACAGGCAGTTACTCTAGGAGAGCTGGTCAGGGCTTCAAGAGGGTGGAATCAGGGGCCAGTGCCCTCTAGTGCTATTGAATACCATAACTGGCATCCTGTGGTTTTAAGAGCAGGGTCAGGCAGGCAAGTAGGTTTAACCTGAATATATGGGAGGGAAGTGAAGTGGAAACTGGAAAAGCCACGGAAGATGTTAAGCTGCTTAAAATATTGTTTAACATGACCAGTTTGGTTGTGGGCCAGTCATGGGCTAGGGATGCATATCCCTGGAAGGATGCACATACCTCTACAGGCAAGGCAACAGCACCCTGAATGCCATGAGGGGTCAGAATGAAATCCTGGACCCATCATCAGACTCTAAGCTTGTGCAGTGGATCTTCAGTTGCTCCTGGTGTACAACAATGCCCAACCTCATCCAGTAAGCAGTTTTTGAAGGATAAGGAAACTGTTACCACTGACTGGCCCACATGCTTTCCTGACCTAAATCCAACAGAGCACCACTAGCATATTGTTTTGGAACATCCAACACCGCCAGGTAACACGCCCGATTGTCCAGAAGTTCCAATCTGGGAGGAGACTCCTTGTAGATAATACAAACTACTGAAAACCATTTTGAGTTACTGCTATGAAATTTTGGGAAAATAGACTATTCTGCCCTCATTTTTTAACTTTGATTTTTGAGGTGTTTTTCATTTCAGCCCCATGTAAGTTGATCACAAGGGCCACTACTGAGGAAGGCTGCGCAGAGGGTAATTAACACAGACCAAAAAATTATTGGCTGCAATCTGTCACCCCTGGACACTATTACCAGCTCCTCCTGTCTCAGGGAAACCAGGGCCATCACAGGTGACACCTTGCACCCCGCCTACCACCTGTTTGATCTACTGCCCTGTGGTCAACGCCTCAGGTCAATCAGGTCCCACACCTCCAGACTCACAAACAGCTTCTTCCCCTAGACCATTCGGACTCTTAACAATCATTATTCCCCCACACCTCACCCCTGCCCACTCACCTCACCAATCTGGGCCATGGTCTAAGTAACTCTCATCACTCAGACACATGGACTGAGACCAAATCCTTTTGCACTGCTTCCAAGCACTTTGCGCTCCAATGTGCGCCTTTCTCTTGTTTTGTATATATTCCTCCTAACTGTATATATTTCTTCTGTTTGTTATTTATTCCTGCTGTCTTACTATTTATATTTTATTCCTGCAGAGTTAGCGTGGAGAACCCATGATTTTGTTGTAAATGTACAATGACAATAAAGGGCTATTCTATTCTATCATATTCTATTGCTGTTGGCTCTGAAACAAGGCATTTCTGTTTTAGTCATTTATTCAGCAAACCTTTCCATAAATTTATAGAAATCGTGTCTTTTGACATATTTCCATGTACTTAAGAATCATGTTATTAACATATCTAAAATCATTCATTTCAACTGACTCAATTTTAGAGTGTTTCTCTACTCTATGATATCTTATATACACTACTGTTTTACTTGAGGGAGTTGATGTTGTAATTAGATTTATTTGCTGTCTGGATTAAATTGTTCTACATTGTCTCATGATGTGTATTTTCTTATTCATAGTTTTTTTCTGACCTGCCATGGACATTTGCATATGCTCATTAATATGCACTGTCCCTTTAAAATGAATAAGTAAATATCAAGATTTAAGCCAGCTACAGCAATATTTACTGCTCCATTTGACAGGAGCATTGTTTTCTTTTTATCATATCAGCATGATTTAAAAAACAAACAAACAACAACACCATGAATATGAGCTGTTTGTACTTTCAGTTTATTTCTCCCTGACAATAACAGTGTGATGACAGGAAGCAGGTTTTCCGCTGATCTGGAGTGATGCAGGAGGATTTGCCCTGAGGATGGAAACGGACAGGGTGAGCTGGGGAGTCAGGGTTGGTATACTAATCAGTACTAAGAAGCTGTCAGGACCAACAAGTACTGTATCAGTGCTAAGGAAAAGGCTGCAGAAGATGATGTGACAAAAAACATATCAGGAGTTAATTCTCATCACCAATATTTTCATAAAAAGAAGAGATAACAGCTAGCTTGATTGCTACAAGTTCTCACTCCTCACTCTTCACATTCTCGAAAGAAACTTGACAAAAGTTCTTTTTGTAAAGACAAATTGACAAGTAAGAAAAGAAAAGCGTGTCAGGAAAACTGGGTCTGATTAGTACAGAAACCCGTTATTATTAGTTATACAGGACATAAGATTTTTATCACTTGTGGGGACCAGTTTCTCAAAGGATTTCTAGACTATTTAAAGTATGGTCAGTGATTTTTCTTGGCCAACATGACATCTTCAAATTGTTTGTTTTCACTTCCAAACACAAAACTACTGAGTTTTCTATCCAAGAGAACAAAAAAATAAACTTGAAGATTTTCTGTGTATTTGGTTTGGATAAAGGACTTTGCAGTTTTTGTTTACTTTACTGCTGACTATTGGTTTCATTTCAAATATGTCTGTCTGACTCCTGAAATTTGATGTTTTCAGATACAAAAAAGCTGCAAACTGTTGTCAAGTGAAAGCAGTAAGCAGTTTTGTCCAGTCATATACTGTAGCTCAGTTTGATGGTTGAACATTGGCTGTGTGTCACCACACACGTGTCAGTAGGGATCACATCCTATGGCAGGCAGTGAGCACCGCCCTCCCACAGCTTAACCCAAAAACGTCATGGCTACACTGGGCTGCTGTGGCGAGAGGTGAGGAGATGAATCTGAAGAAACATTTGATGATAATCTGAATCAACAATGTTAGCAACGGCATGCTGTGACATCATTATCCTAAGGCTTTGAGAGAACTAATGCAACACATCTTTGTGTTGACCCAGCATCCCATCTGAAGCCTGCAGCTGGGAACATCAGGATGCATGTGTGGAGTAACTTAGTCCATTACACACATAGCTGTGTGACCAGTGACACATTCAGCATTAAAAGTAAGCCAGCTTTTTAATTCTACTTCTATAAAAGGAGGTCTAGAAAAATAGAAGAATTGATTGAAAATGTCTTTGTGTTACACAACAACACAACAGGAACACAACAAAACTGAGCTTGACAACTAGCTTGAGGAAATCTATTGTTATATATTATAGCGGTTTTCTTACAGCACCTTCAACTTCAATGCTTTAGACAAATCTCTCTACCCTCTGACCTGTAAGCTCAACAAAAGCACAAGAATAAAATAAAAACTAGAAAGCGAAAATTTCTGAAGAAATTTTAAGTGTGCCTATGCCGCCGCTAATCAGTGTAGTTTGCCATTCAAACGGCTACAGAGAGCAAAACTCAGCAGAGCAGCCATTCTCCACCATGAACTATGGTAAAACCAAACACCGCTCACACCTCACAGATGACAGCTTACAGTTTTGTGTAAAGATGGGGTGACTTCGTACAGCCCCGATTTGCAGACGCTGTGCGCAGAGGTTCATAAGCAGACCCGACAATGTTTGCATGAACATGCTTTGAAGCATTACGTTATGGACCACTTTTCACACATAGTTGCTGTACCCACACAGCCGGCTGTAGCTTTCATCTTACAGCCCGACACATACCCAAAAAAACAAAAACAAAACAAACAAAAAAAAAAAAACAGAAGAGAGAGCACAGACTTTACGCCTGAGAGGCGTGATTGCAGATGCCACTGAGGTGGGTCCACCTCCCCTGCAGCGGCACTGCAGACCACGCCCTGCCACACACATCAAACACGTAAAATAAATATTTATGCACTTTTGCATTCACTTTTTGTTTTTTGTTATTTTTACACAGTGTTCTGAATAAATCCAGCTTTGTGTCTTCTTCCATTCTACCTGAAGTACGGGACAAACTGTGTTCCTTTTCAGCTCAATACGAAACATGTAATATTTTCTCTGAATGCGGGACGATTCCGTTTGCACGGGGCGGTTGGCAACCCAATAACTAACCTTATGAATACAATAAAGTTCACCATCAGTAACACAGCACCCACCCAGCTGTACGACTTATTGGTCATGTCCAAATTCATGGGCTGCATCCTCCTGAGGCCACATTTGTAGACCGATTACGTCACAGCAACGCGCCGAAGGCTGTTCAAATTCGTAGACTGCACCTGAATGCAGCCGACAAATGCGTCCTCCTTTTCCCCGAATTTGAAGGATGGGTCGGGTGTGTCCTTCGTGGCCCACCATATCCCAGAACTCATAGCGCGGCCCAGCCAAATCAGAATCAGAAAGGGTTTTATTGCCAAATGTTGGGCAGGTTTACAACATTAGGAAATTGCTGCGGTGCTTCAGTGCAGACATACTGTCATAAATTATGCTTAAATAGACATGAAAATAAGAATAAAAATTAAAAGTTAAAAATTAAAAGTGCTAAATAGATAGGTATATACATGATATATACACATGAGTGCAGGTGGTGATCAGTGCCAAACATGGAATGATGCAGTCAACACAGCGTAGGGTCATGTGTTAGGGGTGGGAACAGTCATAAGGTTATTGTTCATGTGTCCAACAGCAGAGGGGAAGAAACTGTTCTTATGGCGAGAGGTTCTGGTGCGAATGGACCGGAGCCCCCTGCCTCCAGTTTCAAACTCCAGTTTCCAGCAATGGCGGCCGCTACTAAGTTTTAAAATTACTCTTACTAATCTTTCTGGGTCACAAAATAAACTTTTAACATATTTTCAGGCGAGAAAGTAGCTGTGTAAACATCAAATATCTGCTCGGTTTATCAAGATATCGCATATTTGCCAAAGTGCTTCGATGTTTTCGGAGACGTCTGCTACCCACCAGCTCGACAGCTAGCCGGGAGCTCGAGGGTTACTGATGCGGCCGAGAACGGCACAACTCCCGGCACATCATTTTCAGATCATCGCGGACTTTCGCTACTCGGGTTAAATGTAATATATAATTCACTTAGACAACCTACAAATGTTATTGTTGGGCTTTTTTCAGTGTTTTGTTTGTTCGTGAGTAAATCGGTTTGGCTGAGATTAAAGCTATTAGATTAGATTAGATAAAATAAAACTTTATTAATCCCCCTCCTCCTTGGTTTTTACACAGCTGACTAAACGTCAAACAGAAACCTGATTAAACAGAAGTATGAGACAGTCGAGAATTTACGCCAGTGTCCTGTTATATTTTAGATATCAAGGAGCAGACGGCTGAGTTTATAAAACTCCACCGAGACAGCGGCGACGCTAATCTGAAGGCTAGACCGTCCAATTTCACGGCAGTTTACTTCCGGCCTACCCGACCTCCTCAGGAGGATGCAGCCCATGAATTTGGACACGACCAGTGTAACTGATTGTAAAAAGTCAGCACAACGAAAATATACATAACATCTTACCTGACATTCAGTTCACCGGACACTCGTACCGGCGGCGTGAGGGTGAGGGTGAGGGGGGTGAAACCAGACAGAGAACCGCTGCCCTCCGTTGTAGCTCCGCGTTAGCCACCACCAAACAACCGAGTTATTTTTTCCACATCGAACAGCATCTGGACAATCTACCACCTTTCACTGTTCTTACCGTTACTAAAATGAATACATGAATCACCAGCCCATATAAATGAAAAATAAATCCAGCAGCCAACCAAGAGTCATTAAGAAAGACTAGGGGGTGGAACGAGAGCGCGAGCCGGCCTATGTGTGAGCCAGCCCGGCCTGGGTGTCACACAAGCCGCGCTAGCCAGCTAGCCGGCTAGCTGCCATGCGGCGCTAGCAGTAACATCGTGAGAGATATGGGACTTCTTGATAAAATATGGGACTCCTTGATAAAACGAGCAGATATTTGAAGTTTACACACCTACATTCTCGCCTGAAAACCGGTCGATCAGCGGCCGCCTCGCATGTTTCTTTCCCCACATACGAGGGGAAAGAGACACATACCGGTGGCTAGCTAGCTCCGCATTAGCCACCACCAAACAACTCAGTTTTTTCTCATCGACCAGCATCATCGGCCCATATAAATGAAAAAAAAGTCCAGCTAAGACAAAGACTGTTTGCAGAGCGATCGGGGATGAAAGGAGTTAGAGACGCCAAGCCTGGGTGCTTTTGAGTGAAGCGGTGCTAGCCGGCTAGCTAGCCAACATCGTGAAAAATCTGTTGCCAAAATGGGATGTCTTGACAAAACGAGCAGATATTTGACGTTTACACACCTACATTCTCGCCTGAAAATATCTTAAAAGTTTACTTTGTGACCTAGAAACACGAATAAGAGGAATATATTAAACCAAGTGGCAGCCGCCATTGTTTGACTGGGTAGAGGCGTGCTATGAATTTGTAGGATATGCAGTTTCCCACCAAGCATACACCCTTGCCATTACCGTAACTATTCAATGCTTCGCGCAACCTTAAGAATTCCAATGGTTCCTGAAAGCACCGACGCTGTGCGCGCCGTTGATATTGTCATCATTATGGTAATCCAAATACGGGGACATACCACTAGAGCAGTGGTTCTTAACCTTGTTGGAGGTACCGAACCCCACCAGCTTCATATGCGCATTCACTGAACCCCTCTTTAGTGAAAAATAAAATGTGATTTTTTTTACTGGTGCACAAAATGAGCCATGCATGTCATGGCGAAGGCTCTGCCGAACCCCTGAGACCGACTCACCGAACCCCTAGGGTTCGATCGAACCCAGGTTAAGAACCACTGCACTAGAGTGAGCCAACACACCACAAATTAAGTTTCACTTACATTTGACGCTAAGTTTCACTTTGCTTCCCATTCATTTCAATGGGCAAAAACTTGCATTAAAATATTCATATTTAAAAAACTATAGAAGTAATAAACACCAAAAGTCATAGCAACTCATTCCAGCTCCAGCCGCACAAAATGATATAACATATGTGAACCTTGTCTCAAAACTGTGGGGCGAATTACGGTCCAAAATTTCAAATAATAATAATAAATCCGAGCAATAGTAATAAGTGTGCCTTTTGGCATAGGCACACTTAATAAAACGTCGATAAAAGACCAAATATTATTATTACTGTTTCGCTATCTTGTTTTGTTTTTAACTAATGTGCTCTCTTTTATAATACTGATGGAACAGCAGAGCTGGTAGGTGCAGATCTCATTAGTCCTTCTGCACAGTCACTGTTACTGATAAAAAGAGGGGGAGAGACACAGGATTTTATCCCACATAAAGCATGAAGCAAAAGTAGCATAGTCTTTGCTGGTGAGACAGAACGGATCAATGATAAAAGATTTCGCTTACTATAAATGGTCAACACAAACATACAGATCTAAGTTGAACAACACAACATAAATTGTATTATGGCATGATTTTTCACGGTTCTTTTCCTGAATGCAGAACCGTTCAAAAACTACGTCTTTCATGACTCCTTAGGTTTTTTAAAATAGATATCAAATAATTTCATAACCTTGAAAATTCCAGATAACCCCGTAAAGACTGCATGTTCTTCAAGAACTATCTTTATTATTATAGCATATTATCTTTATGCTCCAAGTATTCCCGCAAAAATGAAGATTAATGTTTCACATCAGTGTAAACACTGAGACATTGTCCAGTTAATCCTCTCGGTGCGAATTGTGACTTCTGACATAAAAAACTGGCAGAGATATAGAGAGAGCAATATTAACATGAGGAATGTGAAAATGGAATCTGGGGCAAAAAGGGTGAATAAACATAGTGATTAAACCATCACAGATGGAACTGGCTTGGTAATAGCCTTTTCTACACACACGGAGCAAGAGGGAGTGAGAGAGAGAGAGCTTTAGCTGAAAGCTAGAAGCACAGTGGGGTGTGTAGTGAATTGTTTGGTTGCTTGAAAAAAATACAGTTAACCTCCTAAGACCCGAACTCTTCTATGACATGCATTATTAATTTCTCTTTGATATTTTGTCACGGCTGCCGGGGCGAGCCATGTGGTGAAGGAGGAAAAGGACCCAAAATGCAGGCAGTTGACTGGTGATGAGAGTGACGTTTATTTACAGAAGTGGCAGTGACAGAACAGGCAGTGAGGAATGACAAATGACTGGAGAAACCTAAACTGGGAAAACTAAACAACAAACCTGAGAGCATAAGAAACGGGGCGCGTTGCCGCAGACAGAGGAACTGAACACCATGGAACACAGACAAACCAGCAACAGACAGGAGAACACACAGGGCTTAAATACACACACCAGTAATCAGGGGATGAGAGACAGGAGGGCAACACACCTGGGAGAAATCAGAGCTGACGGGACAGGGGAAACGTAACCTGAACACACTCACATGAGACGGGGACCTTCAGAATAAAACAGGAAACTCAGACACAACCAGACAAGACACTGAACTAAACAGACAGATTCACAAGCAGACAGTGTGACACCATAGACAGACAGAACACAGTGGGACCAGGGCAGGCACAGAACAGAAACCTAACAAATGGCAAATCATAACAGAATACATACTCAGAATAAACAAAAGCATAAAGAAACACAAAACACTCAGTCGGCAGACTCAGGACCATGACATATTTGGTCTGATTGGGACCTGATGAATGTAAAAACAAAGAATTACCAGATTTTTTTTTTTTACCTAAATTTTGTTTCTAAGAAAAATGAGAGCCACATATGAGGATATTCATTTAAAATTTCGATAGAACAGTAGCAGTATAGTGTCCTCGTAAGTGGATATTAGGCCCCTGTAGAGAAAGGTTAAGTATTTTGGTCTAAATAACCCAAAATGTGATGTCCACATATGTGGACGCCAGGTCCTAGGAGGTTAAAGGTTTTGTCTCTGTCGTCAAAGCACATTGTGTTTCCTCTCCACAAGCATTTGAAATAAGTCAGAAACTCAGACAGTGAAGTGGCGGGTTAGGGGGGATTGGGTGGAGGAGGAGGGGGTATCAGTTCAGGTTTGGAATTTAACAAAAGTGGAATATTTAGTAAAGGCACATAAGTCCTGACGTCCTGTAGCGCATTCAAACTTGCAGCTGTTCACTTCAGATTTAGGTGTTAACACATGCTCACTATTTCTTGAAGCTCCCACACAGGAAGAGGCCCATTTCATCTGAAAGAAAACAGCAGGGACTTGTGCCTCAAACCTGCCACCAGCTAACATCAAGATATGATGGAATGACGAAGAAGGTCAGAATGAATGACCATAAACTGTATTTATGTAGTCAGCATTTTGTCATAAAAACAGACTGAAGTGATCTGCTATCTGTGGTGCTAAAAAAATGAGCAAATTAATACAACTAAATGTCTAGATAGGGGATGAATACGGGAGAATCTGCCACGAAGCTAAGGGAGGATTCAAGGTCACGCAATCCAGCCCTAACTATATGCTTTAGCAAAAAGGAAAGTTTCTAATCGTAAAAATAGAGAGGGTGTCTGTCTCCTGAATCCACACTGGAAGCTGTTTCCACAGAAACCAGAAAGCTGAAGGCTCTGTCTCCCATTCTACTTTTAAATATTAAATATTTTAAATGAACCACAAGTAAACCCGCAATCTGCAAACGAAGTTCTCTAATGGGTGATATGGTACGATATCCATCATTAAGATAAGATGGGGCCTGATTATTCAAGACCTTGTATGTGTCAGGAGCAGGATTTTAAATTCAATTCTGGATTTAACAGGGAGCGAATGAAGAGAAGCCGATATAGGAGAAATATGCTCTCTCTTTCTAGTCCCTGTCAGGACTCTTGCTGCAACAATTTGGCTCAACTGAAGGCTTTTCAGAGAGTTTTTAGGACATCCTGATAATAATATCTTAGAAGCCTAGAAGTAATAAATGCATGAATTACATTCAGCATCATTCTGAGACAGAATGAAGAAAGCAGTCCTGCATATTTGTTTAATATGTGCATTGAAGGACATGTCCTGGTCAAAAATGACTCCAAGGTTCCTCACAGTGTTACTAGAGACCAAAGTAATGCCATCCATAGTAAGACTTCTGGTGTGTGTTGTCTGGCTTCATGGACAGTTAAAGCTGTGTGTCATCTGCATAGCAGGGAAAATGTATGCTAGGCCTTCTGATGATCATTGATGATCATGATCCGATCATTTAGTTTTACTAGATGATGGCTGTGCTAGTCAGCCTCTCCTGACACTGCCCCAAAAGCCAAAAACCACCCTACCACAGTTTATTTTGTCGTCTACCTTTATGTGGTCAGCTAATCGATGTTCGTTCATATTCTTGCAGAGGACACATCCCCTTCTGATGCTTTAAATACATTATAAAGGGATGTAGGGTACTTCTTTAACAATGTCTCCTTACCTGATTTACAGAATTATAGTCATGTTTTATCTTACTCTATATTTAAATTGAATGTAATTAGGACATTATACCTTAGTGGCTTCTTATCTTAGTGGCCCTCCTTAGTGCCTGTGTGGTGCCACATTTGCCTCTTTTATGAAAAATCCATTCTTTGGCTTGATTCTAGAAGGAGGCAAAAACTCAGCCTCAAGGGGTAATGAGCTAGTGTACTTCTCAAGCACTGGTCCAAAGCTTGGATAAGAGGGATGTTTTTTCCAAGGAGGAGTATCTAACAAAACACCTCTTGAGGTTGTGAAGGCCTAGCAGTGTCTCCACTTTCTGAGGAGCCTTAGGGGGATCAACCTGAAGAGGGAGCTGCTGACCATCTTCTTCCGCTGCTAAATTGAGAGTGTGCTGACGTATTGCATTTCTACGTGGTTCTCGAGCTGCACCACGGCACACACAAACGCATTACAAAAGGTTATTAACATGGCCCAGAAAAGCTTTTACAGCAGGGCTATAGCCTTAGTCAATGCTGATACCTGATGTTATTTTTGCACAAACATTTTCTTACCTGCACGTACTGTGCATTTCATCTCTGAACATACTGGATATTTTATCTTCTGCACATATTGTATGTATTTTATTTTGTATAAGTGGCATTGATTTATTGTGCTTTGTCTGTCGTCATCACCGATGTGGGACAATACTAACATTTTTTGTACTATTGTATAAAATAAAACTGTGCAATGACTACAAAGAGTTAAACTTGAAAGTTGTGCTAATGCAAACATGAAGATCCCTTTACTGTGGCAACCCCTTGGAAATAAGGGGACTACACAAAGTGCCTCTATACGGTATAGTGTCCTGTAAAATAAAACATATTTTTAAAAAGTACCCAAAAGAGCTAAAAACCAACTACAAAAGTTGCTGATCAAAATTAATGTATGTAACGTGATGTAACTTAATAGCTGGGAGAAGATTTGCTTCTTCTCTTGGTTTCATATCATCGTAAACAAATTATATTTAGCCAGAGAGACATTTTAAGACATCAACTAGGCCTTTTAGAAACTTGAATTAGGATGTTTCTATAAATTATGATATGTTCTAGACATATTAATTACTCAGTTAATCAAAAAAAATCTCATTCCTGTTCCATAGCTGAGGTACAACTGGCAACACTGAGCGGACTAGGGAAAGCCTCTCCCACAGCAGTTAGAGCTACTAACACATTCAGACATGACGGCCGAACAGCAGAGAGGAAGAGACGAGCATGGGAGTGTGTCAGAAACACAAATGAAGCATGAAGTGTGTACAAAGACAGAATAAGAAGATGGCTCCTCCATTTATGACAGAGTCTCCCAAGATGACAGCCCATCCCTCCCCGTTTGACCGACTTATTCAAGCATAAAAACCCTCGGCGTTCCAATAAATGTCTTGTTACTGTTTGATCTCATCAGTGTCACTTCCAACCCTGACTCAACACTTGCCATGCATCACCAATGCATTTTAAAACGTGTCCGTGGTGATGGGGAGGGTGGAACCAAACCCTTGAGCTTATCTGATAAATCAGGTAGCAAAGTGAATGACAAATTACCAATCGCCACAAAAAACAGCTGCACAGGAGCATCTGAGCACTTCAGATATTGAGGGAAAAAAAGATTAGTAGCATGTGAATGTGTGTTTAAGTCAAACACACATTCACATCTTCTGTGTGACTCAGAGCACTTAAAGGAGAGCATCAAAGCCAAGGGTTTTTCAAGGCAAATAATAGTTTTTAAGCAAATAATGTATTCATCATCACTTAGTTATAGAAATCCAATGGAAAAACACACGGACTCTTCCCAAAAAAAAAACATCTGCTGAGTGGGTGGACGCCTGAAGGACATAGTTTAAAGAAGTTTGATTGAGAAAAACATAAAACTTTAAGATAGAATCTATACAGATGAAAATACACTATCTTCAGTCAATAAATGTCAGAAAATATAACTTTCTCTGATTGATCTACAACATGACTAAAATTACTAAACTTTATTTTTAAAGTATATAATTACAGGGTACAGCGTAGTGGAGGTAGTATCACTATTGAAAGGGACAACTGTATTTTCCAGGAGTGACTGCAGTTCATTCAGTAGGTAGAAAATTCACCACATTCACTTTGCAACCCCTGCAGCCGAGCTGGAAAATGATAAGTGCCTAGGAACCTAGGAAAACCTTGGAAATACAACATTGACAGAGCTGCTTTGTTTTATTACTTCCGGCAACACAGAAACATGTCAGTGATAGAATCCAGTGTAGCAATATCTCAACAGACTGGAAACATATACACTCCTGCAGCGCAGATCTATAAGGTGAAGTGAAAAGATTGGCGATAGATTGGTTGGTGGTTATGAATGAGTTGCAGCTGCATTGACATTCAGAAGGTCTATAGACAATGCATGTTCAATTCCAACAGGAGAGGTAAAAGAGTCATGTTAATTGAAATTCTCTGAGATGGACAGGAGGGGAGTGAGAAAGGCAAATAAGTGCTGGAGTGGGGAAATAAGGCTGAATGAAAACCTCCAGAGTAAGAAATAATTAACTGGAAGGCATTTTAGCAATTTCAAAGTCAAACTACACGTAAATGCCCAGGCTAAGACTTGAAATAGTTGCATGTTCCTTTTTTTGACTCAACTTACACTGCTAAAAGAATTAAAGGAACACTTTGAAAACACGCATCTCAATGGCAAGAAAAAACACATCCTGGATACTTATGCTGAACTGAGTAATGTGTTAGAAAGGATGCCATGTTATTTGATGGAAAGGAAAATTATCAGCCTACAGGCGGTTGTATTCAAATAAACTCTAAAAATCTAAATGAATAAATGATATACCATGCTAGTCCATTTAGCTAAAATTTTATTATAGCAATTAAAAATGGAAAAAACTCAATAGTTTTTTTTGGCATGCTCCTAACGAGACGACAGATGATGGCTCCTTCCAGATCTGGACAGATATGATCTGGACAAGATATGCCTGCATACTCTCAGGAACCCAGGCTGTTCATGCTGAATTGTGTTACAGGCAGGATATCATTTTTTGTGGCATCTCCAGATGAATTCACACCTGTCACATGTGCTCAGGGAAAATTTGTTCCCATCTGTGAAAAGCACAGTGCGCCAGTGTTGTTCTGTTAGTCTATGGCAAATGCAAATCGAGCTTCACTGTCCCAGGCAGTGAACACAGAGCCTAGTAAAAGATGTCGGGCCCTCAGGCAAATTCAACTCAATTCAGTTTTATTTATATACTGCCAAATCACAACAACAGTTGCCTCAAGGCATTTTTTCTATTGTAGTGTAAAGACCCTAAAATAATACAATCCAAGATTCCTAACAGTGTTACTAAAGGCCAAGTTAATGCCGTCCAGATCAAGTATCTGGTTAGACACTGTTTCCAAGATTTATAGAGCCAAGTACATTTAGTTTAATTTGAATTCAGATAAAACTAAATTCAAGATTAGAGATTAGAGATCATCCAGGTTTTTATGTCTTTAACCTCCTAAGACCTGAACTCTTCCAAGGCATGGATTTTTAATTTCTCTTTGATATTTGGGCTGGTTGGGGCCCGATGAATGTAATGAATTACCAGATTTTTTTTTTTTTACCTTATTTTTGTTTTTAAGAAAAATAAGAGCCACATATGAGGATATTTGTTTAAAACTTTGATAGAACAGTAGCAGTATAGTGTAAGAGGATATCAGGCCCATGTAGAGCAAAATTGAGTATTTTGGTCTAAATAACCCAAAATGTGATGTCCACATATGTGGACGCCAGGTCCTAGCAGGTTAAGACATTCCTGCACTTTAACTAAATGGTGTTTGTTATCTGGCTTTCTTTCTAGCAAGGAAAATGTAGGCTATGCATTCGAATGATACTGCCTAGGTGAAGCATCTATAATGTAAAGTGAACTGGTCCTAGCACAGAAACCTGTCGAACTCCATTATTAATCTTTGTGTGTGAAGCAGACTCCCCATTTACATGAACAAACTGGATTTTATTAGACGGATACAGCGGGTAAAATAAGTATTGAACAAGTCAGCGATTTCGTAAGCAGATATGTCTACAACTGCTGCTTACATGAAATTCTCAATGTTTGTAACAACCCTTTCAATCAAACCATATCCATAAATTATGTTATGTGTCTTGACGCATGCACAATCATCCAGGTAAGGAAATTCCAAAAGGTTGATTCTGTTCATCTTGATGAAGCCTTTTCAATGGGAGAGATGTTTCATCACTCAATCCTGACTTCTTCAGTTTTCAGTCACTTGGATGAGTGACGAAATGTTTCTCCCACTAAAAATGCTATGTCCATATGAACAGAATCAACTTTTTCTGATATGGTATGTGTCATAATGAAAAATGACATAGGGAAAAAGTAATTGAAGACATAAAGAAAAGGAAGTGCAAAAAGGCACGAGAAGGCATGACACAAGCTGAAATCTATCAGTAATTTTTCATTTTTTCAGCATATGATACTGGCACGCTTCATATAATTGAAGGAAGGATGAATGGAAAATAGATAAATAGAAAAGAGATATTCTTGACAAAAAATCTGCTAACATCTACCAGGTTGATGAAGATGAATGAGTGTGGTTGTTGTCATCTGGTGAGAATTTGACTGTAATAGCACCTTTAGAAATATATTTACTTGGAAAACTGGTGACATGTTCAATACTTATTTTAATCCCTGCATGACTGAAACTTGTGCTATGCTGTACCTTTAATACTCAACTGATACTACTTAAAAAGGACATTGCTCTGCAAATGATCAGTTAGCTGTTTTACAACCTTCAGAGGCCACCCTCATGAAGTTTGTTTCTGATTGTTTGGTCAAACACATTCAGACCACCTGCTGGAGGTTATTTTGTAGGTTACTTTGTCACATAAAGCTGCAGATACTAGTTCTGCTGAAGAATTAAAGACTTTCTAGAGGTTTCCAGGCCTCCTAGAGTAACTCTGTCTGAATCCTGGAATGTCCTCTTGACAGTGGGAGACACAGCAAACCATTTCAATATGCAAAAGATGTGTGGGTTGACAGACCATTTTTCAAAAAATTATATCTTGAAAAGTTTTCATTTCTTTGATATATGAAGCTCTCATTGAAACACTCATTTTATATGTTCAAAATCTGGACCACAATTTTTTTTATTCAAATCAGATGGTCAAGCTTATGGGTCATTTCATTTAAGATCAAATGACCAATAAGTCAAAACTTCAAATGACATCACACTTCACTTACACTGGGTTAGATTGTCTCTAAGCAGTAATAAAGTGTTGAGAGAATGATAAAGAGTGGGTCAGTGGTCAACAAACCAGTTGCAGTTGTGACTCACTGTAGGGGGTTTCACTTCCTTGAGCATGTCTTGATCCAAATCTAAAATAACAATTTGAGGAGACAGAAGAGGAGTCACACTTATTCCTGTTGCGTAAGCAGTTGCCTGTAGGGCTCCCATCCACCATTCAAGAGCTGCGAACTTTCCCTCTATCTTTTAGTAATGCTTCAGTTCACACAGCCAGCTAGGCAGTGATGCAATATTATCACATGATAGGTTCCCAGTTTTTCCCAGTCCTTCCTGAAGCATCCTGTCACGTTCTGCCTTTTACCAAAATTGGTTTCTATCTACAGCATAGACTGTTGGTAGGAAACAGGTCTGCATAGAATGACTATTTTATTATGCTGATTTTTCTCCATTATTATTTTTCCCCATCAAGAAAAAAATAAAATAAAATGAAATGTGACTCAGCTATCTGGGACTAGCTGATCATTATTATTATTATTATCAATATTATTATTATCATCATTATTATTATTATTATCATCAATATTATTATTATTATTATTATCAATATTATTATTATTATTATTATTATCATCATTATTACTATCATCATTATTATTATTATCATCATCATTATTATTATTATTATTATTATTATTAATTGGCTAAATTAAAAACCTCTGTTGTGAAAAAAACAGCTCACCCTCTTTAAATTCTAAGATTTTATGTTTGAAGTCATAAAAATATCTGGTCTTTACTAGGTTCTATTTAAATAAAACCGCATATGTACAGTATAACATGATGTAATACACTGGCTTGTAGAACCACTTTTATCGACAATAACCAAGTAACTTCAGTCGTCTTCTGTATGACTTGTGCAGCCTCTCACACCATTGTGGAAATTACAATGTTGTTTCATTTCAGTTTCACTGAAACATCTTGGCTATTTTCTTATTCAGCCATTCTGTTGTATTATCTTTGGACAGGGGATTTTTGTTTTTATTTTGTCCTGCTGAGTACAACTTAAGAAAAAAAAACAGAGGGTGCACGTTGGGTGTGTATACTGTAAATTTTAGTATTTTCTACATCAGTTAGTTTCATTCAAAGTCACAAATGAGCCAATTCAAGTGTATTGGCAGAAAGCATTGCACTTTTCAATAAAGACAATTTCACCATTTTATTAAAATTAAAAAGCTTAACCATAATTTCACTGAACAGGAAGAAATGACTATAAGAAAGAAGTGGCTTACGTGATGTATTATCCAACTACAAACAATAGTTCATCTTATTCTGCATCTGTGTTGAAGTTATGTCAATTTACCGAACAGCCCTCTAAATTGGAGTTTCACACCTGCAGGTTGTAATTGTGTGAAGTCAACATGACTTACTAATTTAATTTCCCCAAACACCATCACACCACTTTGCTCAACTATCATTCTGAAATGATGTGGCTCTGAATCAAAGATGAAGTCTGTAGTCTGTGTGCTTGAATATGAGTCTTTTCTTAAAACCAGCAGACCTCTGACCATTATTCCGGTTCAGCTGATCATAGATGATCTCTGCAGGTCATACTGACCACCAACAGCAGCTTGAGATTTTCGAGCATTAACCCCACCCTACTCGGGGCTGTTTTATTCCTAAATGGCTAAGATTGGTACCCAGTGGAAGAATAATGGCCTTTTTATACATTTGAGAAAGGCTGAGAAAAACAAGAGAAAGTGCAATACGTTTACACAGAGATGGTAAAGGTCTGAGGAACACAATGTTGATATAAATGGCCTGTATTTATATAGCGCCTTACTAGTCCCTAAGGACCCCAAAGCGCTTTACATATCCAGTCATCCACCCATTCACACACACATTCACACACTGGTGATGGCAAGCTACATTGTAGCCACAGCCACCCTGGGGCGCACTGACAGAGGCGAGGCTGCCGGACACTGGCGCCACCGGGCCCTCTGACCACCACCAGTAGGCAACGGGTGAAGTGTCTTGCCCAAGGACACAACGACCGAGACTGTCCAAGCCAGGGCTCGAACCGGCAACCTTCCGATTACAAGACGAACACCCAACTCTTGAGCCACGATCGCCCCGTGGCGATCGTGCAAAACTAAAAATAATCACTTTGCAGACTTCCACAGAAAGTGAAAAATTGACATTGTCTTTATTAGCAAACTTGAGTTCAATAATAAGATAAAAACTCATTTAAATTTACTGACAAATTAAATTTTAAGTGGAGACTTTTACAAACCTTTTGTTATTGTGAAGGCTTTTATTGATTGATTGATTGATTGATTATTGATATTAATTGCAACATTTTCTGGTACTTTTACCTCTTTTTTTAGTGTTCACATTGTGCAGCTTTTGTTTTGACCAATATAACTGGGATGAGAATATCTCCATGTATTACCTTGCATGATACACAGTATATCTGTCTGGTTAAAGTCCGACAGTTTAAAAATTGTTTCATTAAAACTGGATGAATTACAAATTGAAACCATAAAAATAAGTTATGAAAAGCTTTATTAACACAAAGACAAAAAGAGAGAATGGCAGCTTCAGACAGCATAATGAGGTTGTGATTATCAACTAAACACTAATAAATTGCTACTACAATGAGCAAATTCTCCCTGCAATTCACTTCTGTCCACCCTCTCCTATATTTCTTTCCTCTCACAGTTTCATTTGTTTTCAAACAATAGAGTGATTAGGTAATCACGACAGAATAGCCACAGGACACCTTCAGTGTGCATTCATTTTTATAGAGGCAGGAGTGATTTCACCCTCACATTCACAGTTTTAGGACATTATTAAGAGATGATCTTGTGTGATGGTGCCACTAAGAGGTCACACTGTTAGATATTCAACGATGTCATTAACAAATTGTTAAACCTCCAGTGCCACCTACTCTTGGTTTTTAGCCAGTATTCAGTTCAGGTCAAGATGGTTGTGTCACTTCATAAGAATGTTTACCATAGAAATACTCTCACTGGTACTGTATTTGGTACAACTTGCCGAAAAGGTTTGGATCCCCTTTGCCTTCAAAGGTGCTTTAATTCTTCATTTTACATATTTCCAATAAAGTCCTGAAAAAAATCCTCCTAGATTTCAGCCCATATTGACATGATAGCATCGTGCATTTGCACATGCATCAATGATGCAAACCTCCCATTCCACCATATCACAATTGGCTCTATGCAGAGGCCGTGTGAGTACAGTAAACTCATAGTCATATTCAAAAAAACATTTTGAGATGTTTCAAACGCCTTGACAAGTCATCAAAGCAACCAACAGAAGATAAAGGGACATACCAGCCCAATATCACAGCAAAACATGTAGGAGACGTGCCAGTCCAACATGTCCATTTCACATTTTGAAGAGGCAGAGTGTGAAATGAACCCAGAAATGGTCGTTAGGTAAGGATAGGATAATACCATTTTTTGCGCATCTGTCACACTTTCATATTTCAGCTCATCAAACAAATTAGGTAGTTTAAGCTTCCGACGTCACCTTATGTGAAAAAGCAATGACCCCCACCCCACCCCCACCCAAACCTAATAATTAGCTGTGTCACCCTTGTTAATATTAGAAACACTGAACCAAAAACTAGTGCGAGTTGTGTGTAAAGACCCAAGATAACTGTCAACAAACTAATGAATGACTTAGCCAAGTCTGGAATTGCAGTCTCAAAGAAGACAATCACTTAAACCCTGCACAGGAATGGACTGTGGTTGAAGAGCAAGAAAAACTTCACTTATGCAGGAGTCTTCTAGCCAGATTGAAGTATACTAGGGAAAACCTGGAGAAAGACTATGCATGTTGAAAGTGTGCCCTTTGGTCAGATAAGACAAAGCTAGAGGTCTCTAGCCACAGAACTGCTGCTTACGTTGGAGAGGTGTATGACAAGTAACCAGTTTAAAAATCTGATTGGAATGAAAATGCTTCATGTAAACACACCAATCCAAAGATTCTGTCCCAATCACAGTCCTGTATGATTATTATTTCCTCCTGATTGACAGGTGTCAAATAGGGCTGGGCATCGTCACTGATTTCTAGAATCGATTCGATTCCGATTCACAAGGTCCCGAATCGATTTGATCCATGATTCGCTTCAATTCAATTCAATTCAATTCAATTCGAATCTGGGAAATTTTGCCTCAGACAGTCAGAAATATTGTAATTCAGATCGGTACATTTACATATTTTTGTATCTATAAAAAGGAAGCTGACACTCGCAAGACTTTATCAAAGGTGTGAGCATCACAGCAGATGCCTTTGTGTCAAAGTAGCTGAGGATAAAACACAGAAAAACATGAAGGTGATTTTCCTGGCCTGGGATTTTATAAAAATATTCTGCAGTACATCAAAAATGAAAGAAAACCATTAATCAACATATGAACATTACCTCTGAAGTTACAGCGGTTTTATTAGAGACACAGCTAAGCGTTTTGCATAATTTTAAAAAGTTTAAATTTGTTCAGTCGGTGGGTCGCGCTTTGTGTTTACATCTTTGTGCAGAATCCGTGTACCTGCTCTCATTTAAAGCTGTTTTAGCTGTTTGGTGGTTTTCAAAATTTTGTGAGGTTTAACCTGTGATTTTGGCATTTTGGGTAAAAAAAATTTATATTAAAAAATCGATTCAGGATTTTAATGAATCGATATCACGTTATCCAAGCCAGAATAGATTTTAATCGATAAATCGATTATCAAAACCCACCCCTAGTGTCAATCTGTAAAGTTACAAGGGCAAGGTCACCAAGTCACTAAGTGACTTCTCTAATCTACTAAAAGAAATCTACTGCTTTTGCTATAAATTCTTCTCTTGGTTGATACAATGTCCTCAACTGGCTTTTAGGTGTACCCTTCTTAAATGTTTTAGTATGCATGCTATTGACCAACAACAGTATATTAGAAAGTAGCAGTAGAAAGTGCCCCATTATTTAAAACGACCCACATATTGAGTAAATGTATTTTATCCTTGCTAAACTCACAAGTAAACTGAAGGTTGTTCGTAAATGCATTTAGAATATGTACAAAAAATATGTCATCAGTGAAAACATCAAATTTAACATAACAGGAACCATGACAAAAATCTTGTAGCTCAGGATAAATATCAATACTGTTACAACCCAACAATCTATAGTAGTCAGCTTCTGAACACCACTGGATCCAGATGCGATGAATCTCCTGATAATTACTTTTATCAGCACTGGAATGGATTTGGTGGTTTGTTTACATTTGATATTACAATGCTGTCGTAGTGCTGGGAGACTGATGAGCATTTTCTGTGAACTGGATATCCAGTCATGACACTGGAGGCTCAGATCTTCTTCTTCGTCTGACTGTTCAAATAATAATAATAATAATAATAATGGATTGGATTTATATAGCGCTTTTCAAGGCACCCAAAGCGCTTTACAATGCCACTATTCATTCACTCTCACATTCACACACTGGTGGAGGCAGCTACGATTGTAGCCACAGCTGCCCTGGGGCAGACTGACAGAGGCGAGGCTGCCATATCGCGCCAAATAGAAGGTTCCTTCTGTTTTCATTGCTCTTTCTGGTATTTTCCCACCTGATTCCTTTTTTATTTTGTGTTTTTGGCTAAACCTGCAGCAGATTCAAAACACAGACACCATGGTTGAGTTCCTCCCATGCAGACAGCAGAGATGGAAATATAACGCAGCAGCATGAAGGAATGTAGCAGCAGAGTGTCCTGAACACAAGACTGTGCTCACGCTGTGTGTTACAGTGTGAAAAGGATGCGCAAATATTATGCAAATGGACTTAGAGGATTTCACAGTTTTAGATGGAATATCTCACCCCTTATATCCTCAGTGAAGTGTCTGAAGAGGAAGAAAAATGCTTTTATTAAAAGCAAATCTCTTTGCAATCGAGACTGGAAATATTAATATTTTTTACTGATGGAGGAAATAAAAGTGTCATATTTAACCTCAGGAGTAAAAGGTTGAAAAAGAAGAAAGGCTGTAAAGTCATCAAAAGGTTCATCCTCTGGAGAGAAGGAACGAGATCAGCACAATCTATGGATGACTTATTATTGAAATGACCGATTATCACTTACTGCTGTGTGTTAGTAATATCCTATCTAAAATTAAGCCCAAAATTCTTTACCATATAAACACATTATGGCCATTACCTGTATAAAAAGGACCACAAAAAAATAAAGTCACAATAAAATGTTTCATAGTTGTGTTTCTGTTTGTCCCCAAGTAATCTGTAAAATGATATTATTGATAACAAGACCTTTCTTACACCTGCATTTTTTTTTCTAATTGCCAGAAAGTTGAGGTTTGAAAAGGATGATGGCTTGTACAGGGTCACGTGATGTTTGACTTCAGTAAACAATTTCCATGAGTTTAAGCTGGTCGTTCTGAAGCCATATTGAATACAATTTCAATAAGTTGTATCCCTTTTATAAAGTTGCCACTTTGTGCAGTGCATTTTATCAAGCCTGGTTTCAAAACATCACGTGGTTGATGGGGAAAGGAAACCCACTAAACACAGGGTTTCACAACAGCACATAACTAACAAATGGGTAATGTCATTGAAATTAATGTATATACAGTCCATGATTGTATTGAGAATGTTCATTTTGTGAAATAGCACACTCATTAAAAATATGAGTCAAGTGCTTAAAAACAATACAACTCTATCTGGATGCAGAATCTGGATATGTGGTTACACTATTTTTATTTAGTTATTACCAAATGGGGTATAAGTGGGATGCCTATCGTAGTGTCTTTACTCAGAATATCCTCAACTAAAAAGAGCCTTTTCAATAAGCCTTGTTATCTGTCAGTGTTGTGACTATAGCTGAAGGCTGTGACAGCACTGGTGAGGAAACCTCTGCGTCAGCATTATCTGGCTATTCCCATCACCACCACCACCCCCTCCCCCACCGCCCCCAGAGGCATCTCTGGCTAATTTTAGATAAGCGATGTTGTTGGGCCTTTCCGTCCTCATTAAGCTGTTAGGGTTCTAACACACACACACACACACACACATACACACACACATTAAAATCATACACTTCATGACTAATTTAACGCAGTGGAGTATGTCTGCTGCTGTGCACAGCAACTCGCTGCCTTCAGACACAATTTGTCTGTGCAGAGAATGAGGCAACAGCTGAGATCAACGTTTTGTCAGTGAGAAACACGTTATCTATTCTGTATCCAGCTAAGAGAAGAATAAAACTGAAGCTACATCCTCAATTGGAAGCCATTAGCATTGGCATGTTGACCAGAGGTCATAGAAAGTTAATAACATTCAGCAAATTTGAGTGATTACGGGAAAAACAACCAGTGGTGACATGAAGTGGGTGGTATTTGAAGTAAAGGTTTTTGAAATTTCAGACCAGCAACTCCAGTAGCTGCCAAAGAGAGAGTAGGATATTATTGACTGGCATATGGTTATGGTTGTAAGGTTACCAATTTAACTAGAATATCCACGAGCAAGCAGCTGTCAGCTTTAGAGCAAGGCAATAAGTGCTTGCAGTGTCAAATCTAAAAACAAACAAATTAAAATGTGTTCCTTCATATCAGAACATGCTGTTATAAGCTCCACGCCTTTTGGAATCAATCCTGCACATTACTGACATCTGGGGGGCGCAGTCAGCTATTGCTGCTGAAAGTGCTGTTTGTTTCATAGTCATAGGAAAGCAGGCTAGCTTAGATTAGTCTCCATTTTAAGGGTTTTAACAATGGCGGAAACAGGGCAATCTGACAAACCCAGAGTTTTTTTCTGGTGGTTTATGCATGCACACTGTTGATAAACCTCTGATCTTTCTTGGTAAACCAATGCAAGACTAGCATACAAGTCAAGCTGTTTCCGACTCCCTTCCACATGATGTATGGAAACCCAATTTGCATTAGCAAGTAAACAATTGTGATTTATCATGGGAACAGATGAGTTTCAACTTGCTAACCACCTTAGCTAACATGTGTAATTTAGAGAAGATGGAGTGTAAAAACTTTGTTAATTAGTGCAATTAGCAATGACTTAAGATTAATGATTTGAATCCCCCTGTAGATATTGACAGTTGCCTGCAGAACTGCTCCCAACAAACATAGATGTTTACATCTGCGCTGTAACTGCAATAAGTTAATTAACAGATTTGCACTACAACCTAGTTTGCCTCTTATCTGTAGTTATTTTTATTTAATTTAATAACTGTACAGTACTCTCTGTATATAGTAACCATTGTCCTTAATGTAAATATGTAAGAAAAATTGTGTATGTTTCTGTTCTGTGTCCTGTGTACTGTTTGTTTGTATATGTGTCTTTTTGACTGCTGTTACAACCATAATTTCCCCTTGTGGGACAATTAAAGGATTATTCTATTCTATTCTATTCTATTCTATTCTAAACATATCATACCGTATCACACACTGCTCTGTGTTTTTGATTAAACTGGTTATTCTTTTGTCATTAATATATTTAATATATTACACTTTAAAACAAACAAACAAACAAAAATCAAGATGTAGGCCTGTGTCTCATTAACCTTTTTTTGCGGGTGTTTTTTATAGAGACATGTGGTCCAGAATATGTTGCTGGACATTCAACAGAATGTTAGGTATTTAAAACAAGCTCAAACGTAAACATATGCAACAGTATTATTAATCCATTTAACAGTGCTTGGAAACATTTTTCTGTAAAATAATTATTATTTGATACTTTATGTACAATTTTCCAATAATACAGGTGTATGTTTAATCAGGTTCTTTTTTTTTTTTTTATCTCGTTATGCATGCTCAATAATCCAGGAAAGGAAATCCCAAAAGTTCTGTTCATCTAGACGTAGCGTTTTCAGTAGGAGAAATGTTTCGTCACTCATCCAAGTGACTTCTTCAGTCTCAGCTGACTGCAGGTTTCCCCAAATCTTATAAACAATACATTTGCACAATGACTGAAACTGGCCCCACTGAATGAACAATGGGCTGGGAGGTTGGTCCCTTGATCATTAATATGCAAATTCTCATGACCACTGATCAACAACCATTGATCAAAGCTCAGTGATCAATGGCCATGAGTACCATTCACAGAGAGTTGGGGAATGGCCGCAATCACAGTATTGTTGGATGATGATGGAAGATGGTGAAAGCATTTGACAGGCATGTCAAATAAAATTTATCTTCGTAAATTACCAAACAGTAGAGGAAAATCTCTCCTACTTCATTGTCAAGTTAATTTACAAAGGTAAATGCTTAACTTTCCACTTCATACATGTTACACAATGGATCATGACTGAATAGAAGATGATTGCAATATCACAGAATTAAATTGTACTTTAATGTCTTAAATTGTGATTTTTGCAAAGAGAAATCTTTAGCAGATACAGAAGTGTGCAAATGTTTTGACTCCTTTCTTTGCTTTGTTTGGAGTCAGATTTTCTTGTGCTTTTTAAACATGATTAAACATAAAGTACAGGCACATCACTAATATTTATTCATATAATCAGCGCATCGTCTCAAATGAAAATATGTTCACCTTACTTGACTCAAGCAGCTTGAAGATTTTTTGAATCCACAGCTGCTGACAAGTCGATTTTTTCTTCACACTGTGAATCTTTTCACACTGCGGAGGTCAACAGAAGATTTAGCCAGGCTGTGAAAACACCCAGTAATCTGCTTCTCGCACCAAATATACACCTGTCCCTCTGTTTTGGGTTAAAGATGCTTTTGTCAGCATATTCTAATTTTTTGCAGGATACTCCCAGAAGTTTTCCCAAAGATGAAGATGTTATGATATTATAATATCTGGTTTTAAAAAAGGTGTCTGACAGATAATTTATATACACTGTAAGACCAAAGGCTGTACATAAAAGATCCCATGAGAAGTATCTTGTTTTTTCATAGTGGACATGACAAGCAAGGGCTGAATCTTATTATCTTAGGAACCATGACACTGCATAGCAAATGGTAGCAACTCATCAGTCACAGGGCAGCCATCCCCGGTAGCATACCCTGATTAACTGTGGATTTAATTTTAGATGGATTCACAATTTATGAAAATAAATGTAATTATTTATTAGATAAGTCCTGAAGCTAGTGATGGAGGCCATAAACTTATCAAAGTATTTACTGAGGTCGGTACTGAGGTGTACAGTGTGTACATCCTCACTTTTGTGTTTTGCAATGTTTACATCTTAAAATACACTTCAGATTGATTGACACAATAAATCTCTCTACATGTAAATATTTTACATGCTTTCAACAAGTACATTTAGCATTAAACTGACATACAGAAGATTCTGTATCTTGCTTGTATATACACATGATTTACTTTATCAACTTAATGGGTATAAATGTTCTTTCAGTTAAAAAATCATTAGTAAAAATAATGATTCTAAACATTATTTTGAGATAACAATATTAGCTTTCTAACTCTTGGAGTTGTCATGGAGTTAGTGACAGTGTATGAAGCTGTTAAATATTAATTAAATAACATTTGATTGTTCATACAAGTATTTATCGACATATATATTCAGAACTTATGGCTTTAGAGACTGGTCCTTACAAGTACTAGGACTACCAAGCATATGGTGAGGTACAATGTACCCCACCGTACTCCAACAACCACAAACGTCTGTTGACTGACCCAACCTAACACCAAAAACCGACACACAAACACACAAACCTAACCTAACCACTCCTCGAATCACTGCTATAACCAAGCATTATTCTTAAAAACAAACAAACAAAAAACTTCAAGGAATCACACAGCATTCTTGTACCTTGAACAGTCGCAGGATGTTCGCCACCATGATCGATACAGAGCTGGCCGATGCGCCGATGACTCCCACAACTTTATCTGGCTTCGCAAAGATGGGAGGATCACCATTAGTGCAGCGAACATCAGAGCCATCCCTCTCAATTAGTGCCTGGACAAAAGTAAGGGACTGCTCCAGGGCATAGGTGTCACGTGAACATGTGTCCAAGATTCGTGCCCCAAGTGTCACATTGGGCAGCACGTCTGGGTCTTTGTTGATGAGGTCGATGGCAAATAGCATGGCCTCCAGTCGATGGATGCCTTTCTCCTTCTTCAATTCACCACATGGCATCCCCCTCTCACCACGGGAATGCACAGGGAACAACCCACCCAGAATGATGTCACCATCCAGGCGGATTGAATGGGTATACTCCTGTGAGCCCTGCTGGGATTCTGCTAACACAGCAGGCTTCTGGGAGGTGGAACCTTGCATCCAGCAGCTCTTTAGCATCAGCACACAGAGAAAGCAGTGACTGTAAAGAGTCAGGGGCTTTGACTCACTCACCATTTTTGCAGTGACAAGAGGTGTGGAAAAAGTAAGTGTTGATATTATCACACAATCAACAGTCAAATGACAGTGCAGGCTGTGTGATAACGGAAGGCTGGGCCAGAACATGGAATATCCCTTCACTTGGGGCAGGGTTGACCATTGCAGGCAGGTCCACTTTGGAGCAGTGACCTTGAAGATTTCCTGTAGTACAGGTTCCTGTGGCAAGAACACCTTTCTCGTCTCTACAGCTCCAGCTTCACATTCTTTCAGAGACCTGCTTGAGAGAAAAATAAATCCAGATAAATAAAAATAAAAGAACCTTTAAACAAGAGATTGCACAAGTTTTTCTGAGCAAAGGCATGCCACGGTGTTTCTTTGTTATTCTGCTTTACAACCTTTAAATATTTGTGCTGCCAAATACCAGAATAACTTTTCTGTTCAATAATAACAACAAAGATTCCTACAGGAGCAGAGTTTCTGTCTCGGTGTTTAAAAAGCAAAGATGTGATTACATCCCCATGGCTCTAATTTCAGCATTTAGAAAATACATATGGGAAACACTGGCCAATTAAAGGGTCTTATGAGAGCAAAATGCCATTCCTACTATCTGATTTGTGACACATCTTCCTTCAGACAACCCTGCTTCAACTCATAAAAGTTGAAAAAGTTGCCACTGCGGCATTGAAAACCTCTAAGCTGCAAAGATGAGCCGAGCGTTATGATATAAAGTGTAATTCCGCAAAACTTTTGCTCTGAATTCTAGATACCCCATTTAATTTTTTTTTTGAGGATCGTGTCAGTCCATTTCTGTGCACCAAAGCTGGTCACAAGTTTTTACTGATGATGATGTGTGCATCAAATTATGTTTGCAGAGGCAGTTCTCACGGGAATAATTACTGTTTCTGTAGTGTTAAAGGCTTTAGTAAAGTTTTTAGATATTTTTGGCCTTCTAACAGTTGTACAAAAAGATCAAGGCACCAACTTACACTCTCTGCACAGGTGATTAATCAGCTCAGCATCTCTCAGCATTATTGCAGTGCATACCACCCTGAAAGCCAGCACACGCTCAGTAGGTTTGATCAAACACTCAAACACGTTCCAAGGATACAGTTTTGAGTTTGATAAAGACCGGAAACAGGAGGTTCATCTTATTGCTGAACGGGAGGTAGTTCAAGTCATTTGGCTTTAGCCCAGCTGAGCTTGTGTTTGCTCGTGTGCATTGTGCATTGGCCTCTGAAACTCCTGCAAGAAAAATGGCTTAACAATGATAAAAAACAAAATATCCTGGGTTGTGTCAGTGCTTTCCATTTTAAACACCGCTGGGCCTGCAAGATTGCAAAACAAAATCTGGCTGCAGTCCCAAAAAGGATGAAAAGTTGGTTTAACAAAAAAAAAAAAAAAAAAGCCAAAGCCAGGTGACAGGGTGTTAGTTTCCGTGCCCATTTCCAGTACTAGTCTGTTGGCACATTACAGCAGCATTTTTGTAGTGGAGGAAAAAATAATTTGCGACACTTATGACTTCATTGCCATGTTCTACTGCAAATGACGAAGCAGACTGTGTCACATAAAGATGCTGAAACCATATTTTGACCAATGATTTGTCTGGTTCAAACTTAGTCGTCAAAGTAAAAACTGCTTTGACGTCTTTTTCTCACCGCCAACCTGCATGTGATGTGCTGGCATTTCCACCGGCATGCCTGTAGCAGCAGATAACTAAATCGGTGATGCTGATGGACCATCTATGGCATTGGTACAGGGCAACTGAAATAATTCTTAGATTCTGGCAAAGCTTAACTCATGTTTTAAACATTTGAGTGGGTCACAGCAAACTGACATGATTAGTCTTATTTATTCACAAGGGTCTCTAGTCTCTGTTCTCTGACATGCAATCCCAAATGCATATGTTAACATATGATGTAGATTTGGCGGTTTCTTACTCCATAAAACAACATCCATATACAGTGAACTAAGAGAAGTGGCAACATTTACAAAAGGAGGACAACTATATGTTGGCACATGGTATTGCAGAATTTAGCTGTAGCTCATGGAGTTCCTCCTTCCGAATAGCCAATAAGTCTTATAGCTTTGGCCATTTTTATACAGACTATAGGAACAGGAACAGTGTCTCAAAGTCACCCTCTTCCACAATTGGAAGATTGTGGGAACAGTGTTGGTTTAGCAGCTTTTGTGATTAAGCTGAACCTCTTAAAAGGCTCTTGGCAGGTGGCACTGTGATGCCAGATGGTTCTCTACAATACACAGTTATACCCTTTGGAGTCCGCAAAGCACCTGCCACATCCTGGTTTTGACTATGTCATGAATCGCTGTGTGGCAGGCAGGAGTTGGACTCAAAGTGCAGGCACTCAGGCACGAGGTTTAAACACAAAGAACTCAGCTTTATTTGCTGGCAGGGGAAAGTCATACAAGAGCAAACTAAACTAAACTAAACTAAACTGGAAACTCACAAACTAAACTCACAGTGAGTCACAGAGAGATCCACACAGCATGAGGGACGACGCAACACTGACTCAAAGAAACACAGGGTTTAAATACACTGGGGTCGTGTCCAAATTCATGGGCTGCATCCTCCTGAGGCCGCATTTGTAGACCGATTACGTCACAGCGACGCGCCGAAGGCTGTCCAAATTCGTAGACTCCTCCGAATGCAGCCGACAAATGCGTCCTCCTTTTCCCCGAATTTGAAGGATGGGTCGGGTGTGTCCTTCGTGGCCTACCATATCCCAGAATTCATAGCGCGGCCCAGCCAAACTCCAGTTTCCAACAATGGCGGCCGCTACTAAGTTTTAAAATTACTCATACTAATCTTTCTGGGTCACAAAATAAACTTTTAACATATTTTCAGGCGAGAAAGTAGTTGTGTAAACATCAAATATCTGCTCGGTTTATCAAGATATCGCATATCTGCAAAAGTGCATCGACGTTTTCGGAGGCTTCTGCTACCCACCAGCTCGATAGCTAGCCGGGAGCTCGAGGGTTACTGATGCGGCTGAGAACGGCACAACTCCTGGCACATCATTTTCAGATCCCCGCGGACTTTCGCTGCTCGGGTTAAACGTAATATATACGTCACTTAGACAACCTAAAAATGTTATTGTTGGGCTTTTTTCAGTGTTTTGTTTGTTCGTGAGTAAATCGGTTTGGCTGAGATTAAAGTTATTAGATTAGATAAAATAAAACTTTATTAATCCCCCGACTGGGTTCCGCCTTGGTTTTTACACAGCTGACTAAACGTCAAACAGAAAACTGATTAAACAGAAGTATGAGACAGTCGAGAATTTACGCCAGTGTCCTGTTATATTTTAGATAGCAAGAAGCAGACGGCTGAGTTTATTAAACTCCACCGAGACAGCGGTGACGCTAATCAGAAGGCTAGACCATCCAATTTCACGGCCGTTTACTTCCGGCCTACCTGACCTTCTGAGGACCCGGCCCACGTAGACCGCGAAGGCTGGGTCCTCAGGAGGATGCAGCCCATGAATTTGGACACGACCTGGGAAGTAACGAGGGGAATGAGACACAGAAGGAGAGCACAGCTGGGGGAAATCAGGACTGACGAGACAAGGAAGCATAACTGCACACACTGAGATCAGACGTGGACTATCAAAATAAAACAGGAAACACAAACACAAAGACAGACTAAGAGACACGGGCTTAACACAGAGACCTGACTACATTACAGGGGATACACAGGCATACACAGGCAGAGACGATGGAAAACAGAGGGAGCACCGAATAAACACTGGGAAACCAAAACACAAACTGTCATAATTCATAATATCAAAAATAAGAGTACAAAAATCAAAAACACGGGGTCACCGACCCAGAACCATGACAGACTAGGGTGCCAGGCTGTGAAACATATATAGATGATATGGTGATTTTGTGGGTTTGAGCATGTTGAACAGCCGAGTAGTGTTTGAGAGGGTGGCAGATGCAAATCTGACCATAAATTTGTGCAGTGTGAGTTTTGGGGAGCTACGGTGGTGTACATGTGTAAAATAGTGGGTAGTGGGTAGTGGACAAAAATACCCATTAAGCTATTCTTATTTTCCCGTCGCCTTCATCCAGGTTTGAGTTGCAGCACTTCTGGGGGATGGTGGGTTATTATAGACATTTCTGCAAAAACCTTTCCCCTGTTGCTCCACTCAATGGTTAAGTGCCCCCAAAAAGTTCACCTGGTCTCCAGATTGTCATCATACATTAGAAAATATTAAAACTAGTGGCATTCCGTCAGGACAAGCAAGGCCAGCAGTGCTTTCCCTGTCATATCTAAAAATATACATGAATTAAAATTTACCAAAGTAAAGCAGTCTCTCTTCTTTCATCACAGACAACGCTGGCATAAAGCTACTTCTGTTTGTATCCATCCTGTACATTACTGCCATCTTTTGGCCAAGGTTGCAATTGCCACTAAAATTTGCTTGTTTCTTACTTACTTGTAGCCAGAGGTGGGTCGAGTATCCAAAAATTGTACTCAAGTAAGAGTATCATTACTTTAAAATATTATTACTCAAGTAAAAGTGAAAAGTAGTCGTCAAAAAAGCTACTCGAGTAAGAGTAAAAAAGTACTTGGTGAAAAGGCTACTCAAGTACTGAGTAAGTAGCGAGTAACTGTTTGAAATGTCCGATTTATTTTATAAATAAATGCTATCAGACAAACAAAAATAAATAAATATACAAATTTTAGTATTTTCAAAAGGAATATATGTAAAAAGATCCACAAAATAAGGCACAACAATTCTAATTTCAAGATTTCAGTTTTTCACAACGTAAATCTTTTTCAAGCAAAACACACAGTAAATATATTCGCATTTACAGCAGCCTCAGCGAAAACATTAGAACGAGGCAACTTCAACATAACAGGCTACAGCTGATGCGCCAAAATGTCATACTAGGGGTGGTTCTTTTAAATACAAGGATGGATTAAGTAAATCAGAAACAAATGACACAGAGATGCAACAGATATAATCAGTAAAAGTTTATTCCCAAGGCGGACAGCAGGAATTAAACACACACACACACACACACCTGTGCTAAAATTCCACAGGAATAGACATTCTAACAAAACTATAAAATGTTCTTTGTATACTAAAATACCCTGAAGTATAGACAGTGGATTAACACAATGTAATATGTAAAAATGTAAAAACTACACTCACAAATACTGAAATCAGAGAAAAACTCATTATAAAAGACAAATACAAATTTCCACTATGTGGATGTACATATGTGTATGGCTCACTTTACTGTAAATTGTTTCTTCAGTCAGTGAAATGGTGGTTCAGCTTCAGCAGCAGTTGGCTCTCAAGGTTCTTGCTGTGAAGCTGTGACCGTTTGGCAGTGAACAGGAGTCCTGTATGACTAAAAAATCTCTCACAGGCTGCAGATGCAGGAAGAGCTGTATTGACTTTGATCGACAGCTTCTTGATCTGAGGAAAGCCATACAATACATCCATACCTCCAGTGAATGGATATGAAAGGTACCTCTCCAGTTCCTCTGCTTCTGGCTTTCCTGACCCCATGGATCCATCATCTTAGTCAGTTAGGCTGCTGTTTGTGCTGGCCTCATCCAGCTCTGTGTCTAGGTGATGTCTGATGAAGTGGAGACCTGTGGAAAGATGTATGGTTTTCAAAATAATTAGGTCTGGTCATTATAGTGCTGTATACACTGCCAAGCTGCAGATGTTTGCTTGGAGCTAGCCTCCAAAAGCTGGCCATACACTGTGCGATTTTTGGCCGATTTTGAGCCGATTTTTCAGTTGTGCAACCGTTTTGGGGATCGGCCTGTGTCTTGCCTTAATCGTGTGTGCATCATGTAGTATACTTGGGGTAACGAGCAGTTAACACCTCACGACCAGCTCCCTATCATCAATCGTATGGTCGCATGATAATCAAACCAGTTTGAAATCCTGTCGCCTATCACACTGTGCACGCACAAACACAGAAATGAAAGAAAAGGTGGAGCAGCACGCAGTGCAGCGTGTGATCTGGACACAAGAGATGGAGGCACAACTTGTAGGATAAGGCAAGCTCATCCGAGTACGTAAGCGGAGAGCTGCCACCCAGCTGCAGACTGTTTAAACTAAACAAGCTGCTATTTGACATAATAAACCCTGTCAGCCGCAGTATTGCCTTCTGTTTTAACAGTTAAAGCAGTAGACACGAGCTGTTTGCATGTGCGTTGAACTCCAGGGTCATTAACCAGGCTACCTGTTACCTTATAGCTCACGCTAACTAACAAGCGAGCAGTTAAAAGGACAGCCGAGGCTGCACAAAACACCCACAAACTTATCTCACTACAACTTAGCGCCGAAAATATGACTGCCAGCTAGTGATGGTAAATTTGATTCTTTTTACTGAATCGAGTTTTAATGAGTCACTCACCAAAGTGAATCGAATTTTGGAGTCATTTGATTCACTGAGTCAGTCAACCAGAGAGTGCAAAAAAATGTACATTTTCACTCAAACTTAATTTGTTTCTCTTTTCATGTAAATCCCACTGCTAAGATGAATGATTCAAAAAAAAAAAAACCCCAACTATTTTATAGAGCAAAAAAGACCAAAAACATTTCTAAAATTAAGCAATTTCCTATCAAAATTGCTTAATAAACATTTATTTTGTTTATTTTTATTTTATTAGTATTTTCCTTAAATGTGTTAAATATATATTTTCTCATCCAAATGTCCACTGAGCTGTGAGCCAGGGGGCGGTAATGCACCTTAACATTGGTTGCCAACCAAGAAGAAGAAGCTGTGAGCCAGGAGGGAGGGGGTGGGTGAGTGAGTGAGTGAGTGATTCGCTTACGCTTACGATTCAGCACAGGAGGGAGGGGGTTAGTGAGTGAGTGAGTGAGTGATTCGTTCGCTCTATGATTCAGCACAGGAGGGAGGGGGTGAGTAGCTCAAATGTGCTGTTAGCATGTTAGCAGAGCGATGCTACTGTGAACCGAGGAGCTATTTTCTTGATGTGAGCTTCTACTCAGGGTTTTTTCTTCCAGTTCAGAGCAGAAATACTTTTGTTAAGAAACTGGCTGTTGTCCCCCCCCACACACAATTTTAATTATAAGCTAGATATATTTCTACTAAGCAAATTAGTTTGCTAACAGAAACAGGGATGAGTCAGTGAGTCAGTTGGGCTTGTGAATCATGATTCACGAGTCAGTAAAGTGATTCTCGCGTATTGAACGATTCGTTCACGAATCGAACATCACTACTGCCAGCTCAAGCTCGACACAGCTGCTGTAACATAAGACTGACATCCAGCTAACCACAGCTAAAAAGATATTTAGAGAAAACTTACCATTTCCTCAGGTTACACGAATTGAGTTGTTTCATGCTGAAAAGTTGTTGTTTTGGCTCTCACTGAAGACACCGACATGGCCACATCTTATTGGTGAAAAAATTACCGGAAATTCCACTGACGGCATGTTATCTAATGTGTTAAACTAATTTTTTTTTTTAAAGTAACGAGTCGAATTTTGCAAATGTAGCAGAGTAAAAGTACCGTTTCTTCTTCATAATTGTACTCAAGTAAAAGTAAAAAGTATCGTGCAAAAAAGGTACTTAAAAAGTATATATTTTTTAAAAAACTTACTCAAGTAAATGTAACGGAGTAAACGTAGCTCTTACTACCCACCTCTGCTTGTAGCTAACTCCGTTTTATCCATCTGTCTCTGGTTAACAATAACTGGACCTAGGCAAGCTGAGAGGCCAGCAGATTTCTTTCTGGGGGATAAACCTACAAATAAGACAAGTGCGTATACAAAGATAAGCAACACTGAGTAGTCTTCACCTTCTCCAGATGAAACAACTAGTATTCCATTTGGGAGCCCTTGTGACAGTGACGGACACTGTTGTTGTTCTAAAGACAATAAAGTACACCACATTTAGACTATAGAGAAAAGAACAACACCAGTTTGGAAAATCTGACAAATTTGTATTTGGAGAACAACAGACAATCGTAATATTGTCAAAATATTATTCTCAGATACTAACCAGTATTAAAATTTAACAGATATCAGATTAGATACTTTTTCATAACACAATCAATACCAATAGTGCTGTCTTTGCTTCCTCCAGGTGAGACAAATACAACACTGTGTAGACAGTCAGGCACACAGCACCTCCTCTCACTAACAGTAGTTGGCATTCACAATTATGAACAACACTTTAGAAGGAATTTTGAGAAGTCAGTAAAGCTCCTGTTTGAACAAGAAGTTCTTAACAGTTGTTATAAATGTTTACCTGGCCAGGATACAAATTAATGTTAGCCGCTTAACTATTAGAGGTTACCATGTAGCCACAAACTCAGGGAACACAAACTAATGTACTCTTAATGCCAGTGCCAAGCCCGAATAATTGGGGGGACTGTGTCAGGAAGCCTATCCAGCATAAAATCTTTGATAAATCAAGCGCTCATCTGCTGTGGCAACCACTGAAAAACAAAAATAATAATAATAATAATAATAAAATAAGAAAGCCTTTATTAGTCCGAGAGTGGTTTTTATTTTGTTTGTTTTGGTTTGTTTTTTGGTTTGTTTATTGGCACTATAATAACTGAATTAAAAATTATATATATATAATATACACACTTTACTAGTTTCTTAACATATTTCTGGTCTACACCAGTCACCTTTAAAATAGTGTTGTGACAGATTTATTATTATTATCATCATCATCATCCTCATTATTATTTTTGTATTGCTTTCAGCTTCTTCTTTAAAAAAAAAAAAAAATGCCTCTTTACCGTTTTCCCCAGGGATCAAAATTGAGCTGGAGATCCCAATATTGCAACAACCCTTCCTTCCTCATATACCAAAGTCTGTTCAAGTTCATACATACACCTGGCTATAAGTGTATCTAAACAATGGTTGAACTGCGAGTTTCTACCTGCCTTATGAACTTTGCTGTATCCATCAGAACTAGATGATGGGTGATGATGATGATGATGGCAGTAGATTCCAGGTAAATAGATAAAGCCAGCAACTTCTTATTGGATGCTGCACAGTGGAAAAAAAAAGAATATATATATATATATATATATATATATATATATATATATATATATATATATATATATATATATATATATATATATATATATATACACACACACGCATTGTCTCTGTGAGCTGCACTTTGTTTCTGTGCAGCTCACCGACTTCTTTTTATCCTTTCCTTCAGTTAATTCTGCTTTATTTTTTTATTTTTTTATTTATTTGCCCCTTTTTCTACGCCTCTTTGCCATTAAGACACACACTTAGTGAGCCTTGCACACGCAAACTCATCATAATAGGGAGCAAACACCTTTCATCCTAAGTACAGTGTAGATTCTTAAGCTGAGCGTACTCACACGTGCCTGAACATTTTCCCAGTGGGAACATGGAGAACACGCAAGCATTTTTCAGGTATGCGCACGAAGTCACCAAGACGCATCCATAAAAAAGGAGGGGTGGTGGCGGGGGGGCGTAAAAGCGTGCCAGCACTGTACACTGTGGGCTCATGTGCACGATTGAGTCAAATGCATTCAGAACTAGCTACAGTCCCAAAATCTATTTTTAATTGAAACATACAAACAGCTTGAGAAGCAAACTGGCAGCTTTGTAAACTGCTACTAAATGATTAACTGATTATTGACTGCAGAATCCGAAGCTCCAACATGTTCCCATAGATCACAAAAACGTTATCAATTACATGCGACATGTGTAGCTACATTTACAGAAAATTTAAATGTAATGTAATTAAAATTTACCTGCCAAATATCACCGGTAAATCTTCAGGAATCTTTTTTATCCTAGTAAGAAGAGGTTTTTTCGTCAGCTTCGCAAGTCAGCCAGTTGTCTTGTGTCTCCAGCAGTTAGTAACATCACATTAAACCTGTTCAGTCAAATTCCTCCACTGAGTTTCGATCCAGCATCCGCAAACAAAAAAGTGATGTGAAAATTCACCTTTTCCTCCGTGTCTTTAGTTAGAGATCAGCGCTGATCATAGTTCTGTCAGAGAAATTGTCATGTCTTCAGGTTAATATCAACCCTGATCGCCTGCAAGTGTAGGTTCGACTCACACGGGAAAATCCCAGGACCCTCCCTCTCCAGTCCTGATTGGTCTCATATCAAAGTGTCCGACAATTCAGAGAATGGACCTTATAAGAGCAGCCGGTTGCGTCCACAAGAGAGAAGCGCATGCTTTTCTTCGCCTCTCGCAGCTCTCCAAAGTGCAGTGTGCGGCTGGCCTACGTCACAGAAAACACTGGCGGCTCTCGTGCTCGTCACACGAAGCTGATGAGTTTCATGTCAAGCTCCCCCTAACAGAACCAGTGACAGACTTGTGCAGGGACTGCACGATCCTGGACCAAACTGAAATGATGTCAGTCACATCATAGAAGAGAAGAAAAGAAGCCCGACTGGTGCTGTCACACATAAGGTTAATAAGCTAAGAGAATACTGCACAGGTAGAGGGGTTTCCGAAGTTAAAGCAGCAGAGATGGAGAAAAGACGCCACCTAGCGGACACAAGTCGTAGTTACAACTAGATGCCGGTTCTCCGATGTCAATTCATTATGTCTATAATAAATAAAATCACAATAGTCACTTTAAGGTACGTTACACTAGAAGATAAAGAGACAATTAGATCCTATTACTGTGGGAAGGCGATGGTGTGAAGGAACCTCTTAACAGAAAGTAACAGAACCAGGCTCAGAGAGGGAGCCATTTGCCCCGACTGGCTGGGACTGAGTGGAAAGAGAAGAGAAAATGAGTTCATAGAGAACAAAACACAAAATATGGAAATGAAGATAAAGTATATATACAACTTCAAAATAGGAAAGGAGTTTTGTCTTTTGTTTTTTAAGTATTGCTATTTTAAAAAAAAACAAAAAACATTTCATCCACCAGAAACAGTTATAAACTTGGCACCTAAAACCTGGTTTTAAAAATGTGTGTCTGCAGGCATCGAAATGCAAAATGCATGCAGACAAAAACATACAAAATCCAATTTTTAATTATTCCATGCAGGACAACATTTGTTTATGTTTTCTCTTCAGTTTGTTTGTTTTTTTTGCTGTTTGTTGTGGGGGAGAGGTGTTTATTTGCTACAAGAACACATACATAATGTCAGCTGTTTGCAAACAAACACACAGATCTCTGGATTTCTTAATGAAATGAAATGCAGTGAGTAAAAAGTAACACTATAACTAAAAAGCCTCTTAGGAAGGTTTTTGTTATGATCACCTGCATCTTGTTTTTTATGATCATAATGGTGTATAGAATTTGGTTGTAATCTACCTGCAACAAAACTAGCTGGACATAAAATATAACTCTGTGTGCCACAATTCATTTTGCCTGCCAGGACAAAAAGCAATACATGATGATGCCAATCATTTGCTGAAAACAAGACCAATAGTTTTTGCTCTTGTTTTGCTCCTACAGTGTTTCCAATCATGAAACAAATTTAAATATTAGACAAAGCTAACACAAGTAAACACAAAATGCAGTTTCTAAATGAAGGTGTGTATTATTAATTGGGGAAAAAATCCAAACCTACATGGCCCTGTGTGCAAAAGGAATGATTTGATATCCTCGTGTCGGTGCTGGATTGGCAGACAGAGGCGGTTTCTCGCAAGTTAAGTAGATTTTTTTTAAGGCGGTTTTTTCCAAAGTCGCAAAAGTATGACGTCACAACAATTTGATTGGTCACTTGCAATGTTGAACCTTGAACCAACATTTATTATGATGATGTGGGAACAACACCGACACGAGGATATCAAATCGTGCGAGTGAACACCATCCCCACAGACACAGCGGCCAGGCAAGCAGAAGAACAGCACCTCAAGAAGAGTAAATGTGGTTATTCCAGCTGGACTTTTGTCAAAGCTGGGAAGGCACCAAAAGAAAGTTCCAGCCGATCCAGGAGAAAAGGACAACCGCTGCCTAAGCAAAAACCTGTAGTGATCCCATGTGTGTCAGGAGTATCGGAGCAGTTGAGACACATTTTTTCTAAACACCAGGTCTCTGTGGCTTTTAAACCCCAAAACACACTGCGCCAAAAATTGGTCCACCCCAAGGATCGGGTCCCCCGACACAAACAGAGTAACATAGTTTACGCTGTTAAATGCCAGGAGGATTGTCAGGATTTATACATCGGGGAAACAAAACAACCTCTGGCAAAGCGGATGGCACAACACAGAAGAGCCACCTCGTCAGGCCAGGACTCTGCAGTCTATTCACACCTACAGGCCCGTGGACACTCTTTCAATGATGAGGATGTACACATCTTGGACAGGGAGGAACGCTGGTTTGAGCGCGCAGTCAAGGAGGCCATTTACGTGAAAAGGGAAAGACCATCTCTGAATCGAGGAGGGGAGAGTTTGCTGGAGAGTCGGCGCAGTGGCAGGATGCCTGCTGTGTTGCCTGGGATTACTCCTTATCCCCTACCCAACCCCGTTGCTGGTCACGTGCTCTATAATGTTGTACTGTGGACATTTATGTGCTTTCTGTGCAGAGGAGTTTTTTTGTTTCCTGTTCTCATATAGCCCAGCATGAGTAGAGGTCTCTTTTTTTCCTCTTGTACTTTTCCCATTGTAGTGTACATTTCAGTGGTTTTTCTGTAATGCAACCGTTCTCTGACTTGTGTCCCCATGTGATGTCTGTGTTGTGTGTGTAAGGTCGGGGGGCGGGTTCATTTCACTGCAGGGCAACCTGCCACTGCATGTGGTGAATAAAATTTGATGAACTTGATGAACTTGAACTTGATGAACTATGAACTACTTAAATATAGTAACGGTGTATTTGTACTTTGTTACACTCTACATTCATTCATATTTTAATTGTCCCTATAGATATTGACAGTTAACCATGTCATGTAATGATCAAACCTTTTAATTTAGCCTTTATTTGTTATTAACATTTTAATACACTTTACAAACACAGGCCAACATATTTATTTTTCACAAACAACTTTTTTCCAGAGATCCCCAAAGGACAACTACTGCAGACATGATGTATAGAATTTGATGCTGGAAATTAAACTTATAGTCAGTCTGAATGCACAGTTTTCAGTAGCACATTTTTATGTGTACTGATGTGCTTTCAGTATTTTATTGCTTCTTTTCCTAAAGGAATGGTTTGAAAAATTTCTTCACCACTTGTCATTTTCACTAATAATTTTTTGTAATATATTAGATATTTAATTATAGTAGTAAAAACATTTTAGAATTCATCAGTCAAAAAGCAGTGCACCTTATCCAGTTTATCCTGTTAAATCGGTATAGTGCAGGAAGATATTTTGGTTTGTGTGAGTATTTGGTGGGGGAACAATTGTCTCTGCTTGTCTTTCTGTAAAAGTAGTTTATGATTTAATGATCATATGAAGTGGCAGCTTCCTACTACAAAAGCCATTACACCCGTTAACTATTTCTATTAAGAAGACATTTTTAATAAGTAATATTGAAACTGAATCCAAAGGTCATAATCAATATCTTCATAGCAATGCATTATATACTGATTGCCACAGAAGAGCTTCCATTGTCGTCTCACCTAACTATGTCTTTAGCCAAATATTTTCATCTTGGATTGACTTTGGAACTCATGTCATCATCTTGACTACAGGTGAGAAAATGAGGTAGGGTTTCTGCCACCATACAGATTCTCTCTGAGAAAAACCACCATCTTTTTCCAGGCATCCTCCTGAGCTCGAGAATGTTCCACCGTTTGTCCACCCCACAGACACATCACTGCAAAAACAAAACAGACATCAGGACTCCCCAAAAAACTGCTGTTACCAAAACTGGTACCGCAAGAAATTTACTGATAATTTGCATGTGTAGTCCAGAGTTTTTTTCACAATCATTTTCTTGCCACAAAATTACCTGAACATCAACTTTAAATAACATTCATTTCTCAAACCTGCCAAAATGTGGACCCCTCTGGTCCTCAAAGAACAACTGAGACAGTCTACAACCTTGCAGTGTGAAAGTGAACCTACTCTTCTCTTCTATTTCAATGGTCTTGAAGGTGCTAGATCTGGCATGTGGTGTGTAGGGCGGTTCGATCAAGTGACCTGCATTTGGGTATGACAGGACAGTGAGCAGATGACTGTTCCCCGCTCGTGCCATCATTTCCTTAATCTGGAAAACATGAAAGTAAAACGTTCTTATATTTTTGAAATAGTTTTGTTGTGTCTTTTTTATGTGAAGCCCTTTAGTTGTCACATAATTTATTCTTTACAGACACAAACTTGAAAACATTTTATCTAAAAAAATCATGTTGATACTTACTAGCCAGAGAACTCACAAAATTATGTCTAATGATCTTCAATAAGTTATTACCCATCCCAAATGTAATGCACCAAAAACCTGAGAAATTTCGATTTGAATTTTATAGTTTTGATCCCCTTTACCCCCTATATGCTTTATTTTCTGTTTTATTTAGTAGAATTTTTTCAAATATATTTTTGAGATTTTTGTGAAGTGAAATATTGTTCCAATTGGATGTTGCAGGCAATTATATATTTAACTGACAATCCAGGAACGGGAGGATAACGCAAGTGATGTACCAGTACCGAGTGACTAAACTGCTGGGGGATGGATCTGAAATGCCATAGAAATGCAGCACGTCCTAACCTCTCTACTTTTGGTAAAGGTAATGAAGGAGCAGGGAGTGGCAACCAGCAGGGCTATGACCTCCTTCTGGATAGCAAAGCACTGCCCTCTGGCTATCTTAGGTAGAAAACCATGGCTGTCTACTTAAACTACTTGTGGTTCCATCTGCTATATCTGAGCCAGACACAAGCTCGATGCTATAGGAAGCAGCACTCCGTGTGGTAAAGCTGAACAAAGCCCACAGAAAAACAAGGGTTGGAGCCAGGGGCTACAAAAGCCTCCTCCCTGTTTCTGAAAGATTTCAGGACCAAGCCTCTTCCTGCTACCTCCCTGGGTGGCCAGTGTCCTGGGGGACTCTTGGAGCTGCCCCAGTGTCCCCTGGGGCATCAGCTGTCCTGGGAGACTCTTGGGGGCAAACCCTTCGATGGTTTATAAAATGATGCAGGGTTATCATTTATAGTTCCTGTGTTGGCCATCAGTGATGGCATTAACCACTTTTTTTCCCCAATGGTGACACATCCTCAGCAAGGGGGGGTTCAAGCAATGGAAAGCTCCACTTTTCTGACAAGGAAGGGCTATCAGGGAGATGACAATCATGAGGCTATTTTGGCTTACACATGTCTGCAGCATCGCTTGGAGATCTGGGGCATTGCCTAGAACACCTAAGCCTGAACCTCAACTGGAGGTTGACAGGTTGCCCCAGTCTGTGGTTACTACTCTGTTGGGAGTCCGTGCTACATCAACCAGGGCAGTTTGCTGAGGAATGTTCAAAGCAATGCATGCAGATTCTTTTAACCCTCTCAGGCTCAAATTAAACTTAAACTTTTTATTGCTAATGCACAACCAAGTCCTGCAGTGGTACTTCTGAGTAAAAAAAACCTCATAAAATATGTATGTGGGGTAATCAGGTTGTTAGTTTTTAACTGTTGCAAATCTGCAACGCCTGCCTTGAGAGGGTTAATCCCATTTCTAACCTTATTTCAACCACCTTCTTTACATAGGAAGTTGTGACAGGAAACTTACATCCAATGCAGACTCTTGGGATGGCCAGTTCTGATCATCCTCACCTACAACCAGCAGCAGAGGACACTGTAGCCGTCCCACCTGAACAGACAAAAACAGCAGAAGTTTTGTTTTTTTCACCGTTTTCAACTATGGAAGTTTCATGAAATTATGCATGGCTTTCTATCACCTCTTGCTGGCATGGTTCTAAGGGTTTCTGTTGTTCGTTTCTGTTCTGAGTTTTGAATTCTTAGTTATAGATTTCAGCTTTGGATTTTTAGTGAATATTTTTAAGTTTTGCTTTTTCATTGTTGGACAGTTGTAACCACCAGTGGCGTTGTTGTTAGCACTGTTGCCTCACATCAAGAAGGTCCTTAGTTTGATTCCACCATCTAGCCTGGGCCTTTCTATGAGAAGTTTTTCTGGGTACTTCAGCTTCCTCCCATGGTCCAAAGACATGGAAATAGTTGAATTAGGTTAATTGGTTCAAAATTGGCCATAGGCCTGAAGGTAAATGGAAATGGTTGTCTGTCTGTGTTAGCCCTGAGACAGACTGGCGATCTATCCATAGTGTACCCTGTCTCTCATCCTACAGCTGCTGGGGTAGGCCCCAGCACCCTTGCAACACTGAATTGGATAAGTGGAGGAGAATGGATGGTTTTACTGTTTAGTGTTTGAAGTTAAAGTAGTGAGATTGGGGACTGCCTGTCCCTCCTTGGGATTTGAAAGTAGGGCTGATGAGCTTGCAGCATAAGCCATCAGAAAGCAATTTTCATCCATCTATGTTGTACTGCTTGTCTGAATTTGAGTAACGGGGGCAACAGTCTGAGATGAGTCGGTCAGGCCTGAACTCAACCCAGCTACCTCTTCCAGCTCATTCGGAGGACACATTGCGTCTAACTTATTGGGTAAAAAATCAAGTTGATCCATTGGTTTCCTTGATTAATTTGTTGGCACACATTGAGTCATGCCTAAGCCAGCTAAAGAGATGGGATATTCTGGGTCTGCCCGAGGGCCTCCTCCCCTCAGGACATGCCTGAAATATCTCACCTGCGAGGAGTTGTTTTTTTTTTTGATGGTTGAAGTTTTATTTATGGTTATATATAGAATGCAGGCTTTGTATATCATGATGTAGCTTCCAACACTCAGATGATCTTATAATCCTCTCTCTCTCTCTCTCTCTCATACACATTGTTGCCTAGGTATTAGATATATAAGGTATATTGAACAATATGATCTTTTTTTTTTTTTTCCCCCAAAATATACAAGTAATCGAAAATAAACAAACGGGTGTACTGTCTTTTATATACATATACATACATACTAGGGGTGCAACGATACACAAAATTCACGGTTCGGTTCGGTTCGATACTTTGGTGTCACGGTTCGATATTTTTTCGATACAAAAAAAATGTTCATGCCTTTTTAATTTGTCATTTATTAAAATTATAAATATATATTTTAACTCAAAAGTACAGTTTTTAAATTTAACCCTAGCCCTTGTGCGTGTTTTTTATTTTGACAGCGAATGCGCACCTGCGGACCACTTATGTGCAGCCCTGGTTATTTAGCTCGTCATATTGCAGCCACAGAAATTATTTTGTCCATGAAACCATAAAGCTGCACTTTCTTTTTGCCTTATAGTTTGGAAAAGAGAGTTTATTACAGAGAAATGTCTCTTTCCAAAATAAAAGCTATACTATCCGCTTCTTCTGGGCTATATTCTCAGCAGCATATTAAACATATAAGGAGAATCATGTGCTAACAGCTGTCTAAATGACTCGGCTAAAGTTAGTGGCATGCTTGCTTGTTTTTTTTCTGCTTCCACTTGTCTTTGCACTAGGATGATGTCGGTGTAAATGTGCAGTCATATTCGTTGTGTTCCCACTAGTGCTTTCAGGTTAATCTCGTTGAAATGACCTTAACGCCACAACACGGCAAATCTCCGTTAACGAGCTACCGCCGATCGCCCCGTGCATGGGGCTAGACGGCCAACACGTTAACGAGCTAACTGCGCTAACACACTAGTTCCCACCCATGTAATTGAGCATTGCATGGCACATCCAACATACTGTTTTACTTTAGTCCATGACTCGCTTACCTTCAGGGTCATACGTCACATGAAAACCAAAATAATTCCAAACGCCAGATCTGAATGAGGGTGGGGGAGGTCCATGTTGCAAGGAGAGCTTAACTTCTGTCTCGCTAGCTTGCCCTGCGCTCTTCCTTCTGACGATGCTGTCTGTGTTGAGCGCTCAGTGAATCTGCGTTCGACTACTCCGCCTAGGCTCGACAGTGCAGCCTAGGCGGAGTAGTCGAACGCAGATTCACTGAGCGCTCAACACAGACAGCATCGTCAGAAGGAAAGTTGATAAAATAAATTAAAAATTTTGTATTGTTCGATACATATGCGTACCGAACCGAAAGCACTGTATCGAACGGTTCAATATCGATACGAATATCGTTGCACCCCTAGTATATATGTGTGTGTGTGTGTGTGTGTGTGTGTGTGTGTGTGTGTGTGTGTGTATATATATATATATATATATATATATATATGTGTGTGTGTGTGTGTGTGTGTGTGTATATATATATATATTATATATATATACACACATACATACATACATACATACATACATACACACACACATACATATATACACATATACAGTGGGGCAAAAAAGTATTTAGTCAGCCACCGATTGTGCAAGTTCCCCCACCTAAAATGATGACAGAGGTCAGTAATTTGCACCAGAGGTACACTTCAACTGTGAGAGACAGAATGTGAAAGAAAAGTCCATGAATCCACATGGTAGGATTTGTAAAGAATTTATTCGTAAATTAGGGTGGAAAATAAGTATTTGGTCAATAACAAAAATACAACTCAATACTTTGTAACATAACCTTTGTTGGCAATAACAGAGGTCAAACGTTTACTATATGTCTTTACCAGGTTTGCACACACAGTAGCTGGTATTTTGGCCCATTCCTCCATGCAGATCTTCTCGAGAGCAGTGATGTTTTGGGGCTGTTGCCGAGCAACACGGACTTTCAACTCCCGCCACAGATTTTCTATGGGGTTGAGGTCTGGAGACTGGCTAGGCCACTCCAGGACTTTCAAATGCTTCTTACGGAGCCACTCCTTTGTTGCCCGGGCGGTGTGTTTTGGATCATTGTCATGTTGGAAGACCCAGCCTCGTTTCATCTTCAAAGTTCTCACTGATGGAAGGAGGTTTTGGCTCAAAATCTCACGATACATGGCCCCATTCATTCTGTCCTTAACACGGATCAGTCGTCCTGTCCCCTTGGCAGAAAAATAGCCCCATGGCATGATGTTTCCACCCCCATGCTTCACAGTAGGTATGGTGTTCTTGGGATGCAACTCAGTATTCTTCTTCCTCCAAACACGACGAGTTGAGTTTATACCAAAAAGTTCTACTTTGGTTTCATCTGACCACATGACATTCTCCCAATCCTCTGCTGTATCATCCATGTGCTCTCTGGCAAACTTCAGACGGGCCTGGACATGCACTGGCTTCAGCAGCGGAACACGTCTGGCACTGCGGGATTTGATTCCCTGCCGTTGTAGTGTGTTACTGATGGTGACCTTTGTTACTTTGGTCCCAGCTCTCTGCAGGTCATTCACCAGGTCCCCCCGTGTGGTTCTGGGATCTTTGCTCACCGTTCTCATGATCATTTTGACCCCACGGGATGAGATCTTGCGTGGAGCCCCAGATCGAGGGAGATTATCAGTGGTCTTGTATGTCTTCCATTTTCTGATGATTGCTCCCACAGTTGATTTTTTCACACCAAGCTGCTTGCCTATTGTAGATTCACTCTTCCCAGTCTGGTGCAGGTCTACAATACTTTTCCTGGTGTCCTTCGAAAGCTCTTTGGTCTTGGCCATGGCGGAGTTTGGAGTCTGACTGTTTGAGGCTGTGGACAGGTGTCTTTTATACAGATGATGAGTTCAAACAGGTGCCATTCATACAGGTAACGAGTGGGGGACAGAAAAGCTTCTTAAAGAAGACGTTACAGGTCTGTGAGAGCCAGAGATTTTCCTTGTTCGAGGTGACCAAATACTTATTTTCCCCCCTAATTTACGAATAAATTCTTTACAAATCCTACCATGTGAATTCATGGATTTTTTTTTTTCACATTCTGTCTCTCACAGTTGAAGTGTACCTCTGGTGCAAATTACTGACCTCACCTATTGTAGCCAACCTTTACATGGAGGAAGTGGAAAGGAAGGCTCTTGGCTCTTTCAAAGGAAGAGTACCCAGCCACTGGTACAGATATGTGGACGACACCTGGGTCAAAATCAAGACACAAGAAGTGGAATCCTTCACTGCGCACATTAACGCTGTGGATAAGAATATCAAGTTCACCAGGGAAGACACAAAGGACAACTGTCTGCCTTTCCTGGACTGCGCCGTGCACATTGAAGAGAACGGCAAACTCAACATCGAAGTTTACCGGAAGCCCACACACACGGACCAGTACCTCCTCTTTGACTCCCATCACCTTTTGGAACACAAACTTGGAGTAATCCGGACCCTACACTACCGGGCAGAACATGTTCCCTCTAAGCCTGAAGGGAAAAAGAAGGAACACACACATGTAAAGTAAGCACTCAAAATGTGCGGCTATCCTAAATGGGCGTTCTTAAAGTCAGCAAAGAGGCACAGAAAAGAAGACCAGACACCAGCGAGGGAGGATAAGAAGGACAGACGCAACAACATTGTCATCCCCTATGTAGCCGGCGTATCAGAGAAACTCAGGAGAGTTTTCTCCAAGCATGACATCCCAGTGTATTTCAGACCCAGCAACACGCTCAGACAGAAACTGGTTCACCCGAAAGACAAAACTCCAAAACACAAACTTAACAATGTGGTGTATGCTGTACAGGGCAGCGAGGAATGCTCAGACCTCTACATTGGAGAGACCAAACAGCCACTTCACAAGCGCATGGCACAACACAGAAGAGCCACCTCCACAGGACAAGACTCAGCAGTCCATCTGCATCTTAAGGATAAAGGACACTCTTTCGAGGATGCCAATGTTCACATTTTGGACAGAGAGGACAGATGGTTTGAAAGAGGAGTGAAAGAAGCAATCTATGTCCACTGTGAGCGACCATCTTTGAACAGAGGCGGGGGTTTACGACACCAACTCTCTGCCATCTATAATCCAGTTTTGAGATCCCTTCCCAGACGCCTTAACGCCCACTCACATCCTGGGCCATCTGACCTCAGGAATTCGCATGATAAGGTGGGGCCAGGTTTCACAATGAACACACCCGAAACTCTGGCTGATTGGGACCCACGCCCAGTTTCCCACCTTGGCTCAGGCGATTAGAGGATCATCAGGGGGTCCTTTTGTCCCTCTGTGGGGGGTCACTCCCACTAGGTTTATATCTGGGACTCTCCACCATTTGACCTTAGAACTGAAGAAGCTTCTCGGATGAGAGGTGAAACGTCTTCAAGCAACTTAAAGAAGTCCAGACGCTTTTCTTTGCAAGCTCCTTTGACTGTACCTGGGCTTGTTGCAGTGACCTGAAGTTACTAAACTTCACGAGTGTATGCACTCACTCCAAGAAGCGTATAATTATAAATATGAGCGTGGTGAAAGTTGGGCAGCACACCAACGTATTTTGTCCCTCTGTGTGCTCGTAAGGGTCTGACCCTTTCACTGGTTTGATTTTTTTCCTAGTATCTTTTCTTTGACTTTTCATCAAGTCTGTCTTTGTACGGACCGGCATTGTTCTCCTTCGTTTTGTACATTCCTTTTTGGGGGGCAAAGAAAAAGCAAGAATTTATTGGAATCGAAGAATGAACGTTTTGCGGTGCTGCAAATGCTTGGATTGTTTTGCCACGAGTTCCCGGCATACAATGCGCGAAAGTCACGTGGTCTGTCAATCTCTATAAACCATCATCTCTTATAATGAATTTCATTCAAAATACTATTATAGAAAAACATTCTCATGGGTCCCATCAAAGTATATCAGCAATAAAGCTAATAAACATTATCCAAAGTTACTCAAATATATTTACAAAACTCATTTAACCACAGGTGTTGCGCAACAGATTCAATAATCTCATAGGCCGTTTTGGCATTTCATCAGAAGTAACAAAAAACATCCAAAACGGACAAAACTACAAAAATCAAATCACTCGTTCAACTCTAGATACGTTAAGTCAACATTCGGTCATAATGGAATAAACAAAAACAATATTCAATAAATAAAACTAATAATTGCACTTACTGTCGGTAGCCTAGCATTAGCTTACCGGCGTTTTAGGATGTGCGATCGCGGCTCCGCATTTTCATTGATTGTGACAAAACAAAACAAACAAATAACTCACCGTTGAGTCGATTGTGAGGTGGTGTAAAGATGAATGAATCGGCCGGGTTATTGCACGCTGTCAACTGGTCTGTAGTGTAAAATTTGTCGATATCTCACAAGTACGCCAACCACAGGGACAACAGCAGCCAGAGGAGCAGGGACATGCAGCTGATTGACCCGGAACTTCTACAGGGTTCATTCCCGCCACAATAAAGGGACTGGCAGTTAGTAGGGACAGAAGTTACCGTGGTTACACATGCACCAAGGTTTGACAAAGTTCAGCAATATGAACAAGTTCAACAAAGATCGAAGCGGGAGGCACGAAGGGCATTAGCACATTTTGTTCTATGGAACAGGCTTGTTGCTCATGGCTGGCTTGCTCAGCACTTACCACACGCTTAAAACATGGCTTTAATGATTTGCCAGCTATCTGAGCTGTCGACAGGTTTTCTCGGGTCAAAGGCAGTGGAATATCTTTTTCAGATGGACCAGGCTCCTCAGGGTTCACAAAGTCTGGTGGAGACAAAACATTGTTTTGTTCAGATAACGCGACACCCTCCTCAGAAAATGAGGTCCTCAACACAGAATCAGCGAGGGTAACGTAACCGTCTTTACGGGCTTGGGCATGAGTAACCACACAGGCTGGGTACAGCTTTGGGGTCACAGAAATCTCTGGGGCATCAGAACTGAGGGGCTTATCCAGCACCTCTAGACTAGGACGCACTAATCCGCCCACAATATCATTTCCTAGCAACATGGCAACCCCCTCTATGGGTAAGGTTGGGCATACTGCGACGGGGAAAAATCCCGTAACGAGTTCTGATTTGATATAGACTTTGTGAACTGGTTTAGGAGCATAACCCATCTCTATTCCAACCAGAAAATAGGACTTATGGGTGAGCACATACTCGTCTGCGAGAACTCCTGCAGTTGCTAAAGTGGTTACTTTCTGCTCATTCAGGTATAACACTATACTCTCTGGAAGACACTTTTTAAAGTCTTCCAGCAACATCAATTCATGCAATGAATCATAATCACTGGCTTTTGACGCAGAGCACCACTTGTCAAAGAGGATACCTTTTTCCCTGGCAAACTCCACATACGTTTGGGAGGGAAGTTTCCTCTGTAGCCGAAATTTCTGCCTGTATGCTTCTGGAACCAATTCATATGCTTGCAACACAGCTGATTTAACACAAGAATACTCCAAACTGTCTTTTAAGGGAAGCGCAACTACCACCTCTTGGGCTTTTCCAGTCAGTTTACACTGTAATAAAAGGGGCCAGATCTCACTAGGCCACCGCAAAGCACCAGCAATGCGCTGAAATGCTGCAAAATAAGAATCCACCTCAGCCTCTTTAAATGCAGGCACTAAAGAAATGCACTTACTAATGTCATAAGGAGTAGTAGACACGGGGGCAGAACCTGGACCATCAGCGGAGACAGATGAGGCTCGTGGCTGAGACTCCAGCTCCAGCTTACGCAGCCTCATTGTCTTATCTGCCTCTATTTCCAGCTTTCTGATCTCAAGCTGTAATTGAGCTCGCCTGGCTTGAGCCCTCTCCTCGGCCTCCAACTGGAGCCGTGCCAAGCGCATCTTTAGCCGGGCCCCGTCCCGTGCTTCTGAGCTTCCAGAGGAAAGGGGATCATAGCGAGGGAGCGTGCGCGGCGTCTTCCCCCGCTCATCTCCCACACTGTCATGACCCGTACCATCTTTATGGTCCCCCTCAAATGAGGAAGTTTGACTAGGCTCACCAGAGACCATAGGCACTTCAGGCAGATCAGGGACTTGCATTAAACCAGCCTCCACCAACTCGTCTACTACCCGCTTTTTCAAGTCACTCTTACGGAGTGTTTTAGAGACCTGTAGCTTAAGGTGTTCTGCAATTTTCAGCAATTCGCATTTGCGGCAGCTCTCAAGGAGCACAACAGATGGAGCTTTCAAAAAATCCTCTAAACAAAATGGAGCCGACATGGCGCTCAAAACAGGGAAAAGGGCAGAAGAAGAAAAAAATCCCAAAATTGAGCAAAACACACGTTCTCTCTTTCACAAAAGGGAATTCTCCTTATGGGGAAAAGGAGGATCCCAGACGAGCCGCCACTTATGTTACAACCCCCTCTGCTAGGCGTCAGGGAAGGAGTAACATACATGAGCCCGCAACACAAGAAAAAGGTTTTAATTACAAACTTTAAACAGAAAACCGACAGGGCTGTTCAACAGACCACTGGGCAAACAATTATTACATAAAGAAAGAACAGTCAAGAGTAAAAGTTAAAGGTTAACTAAGGCAAGCTGGCAGCACACAAAATAAAAGCTAGGGGTTAACTAAGGCAAGCCAGCATCACAAAATTCTACTCACAGCCAGCTAGCAGCTCAAAACTCTAATCAGGCTGAGTTCAAAGCATGCACCAAGGTTTGACAAAGTTCAGCAATATGAACAAGTTCAACAAAGATCGACGCGGGAGGCACGAAGGGCAAACTGCATGTTCAGTCCTAAGCAGCAGCCACTGAGTGAAGGACCTCCAGCCTTTTGTAGCCACAGGTGGGCACGATCAGCCACTGATTGCCTCTTGGAGCATCACGGGATCCCCGGGCAGCCGATCGTCCGTGTGGTCTGGCACACTTCATTCTGCATAAGAGAGGGTTGGCACGGGTCTCCCAGTAACCAATCACACACAAGTCATGGCACACATGGATTTGCATGAACACCAAAAAGGCAGTCTCACTCCCTCCAAGGCCCAGGGCCGTAACATTCATTCATTAAGTCTGGCAGTCATCAGGCCTGGGTATGGTTAGTTAATTCATGATTTACCAAGGTGTGCAATTACCTTTTCACATAGGGCCAGGTAGGTTTGGATAGCCTTAATAAATGAAATAACCTTTTAAAAACTCAATTTCATATTTTCCCAGGTTATCCTTGCTATATAAAAATTAATTTTATCATCTGAAACATTAAGTCTGACAAATTTGCAAAAAATAAATAAATAAATACAAAAATAAAAGAAATTGGGAAATGGACAAATACTATTTCATAGCACCTTAGCTTTGTGTCACCCTCACCTCTTGTGCTTTTGACTAATGTCGACTTTGGACTTTTGGCTCTCTGTTGGTTATTTATTTACACAAATCCAACCTTCCTTTTATCTTCCAACCCCTCTTTTATCTAAAAAAAAAATCTTGAAACAATAATTGTAAAACAGCTACATGATTATCTGCAAAGGAATGGTTTACTGCAGAATTTGAGTCAGGGTTCAGAATTTATCAAAGTACAGAAATAGTAGTAGTGAAGGTTATAAATAATTTTTTATGGCCTCTAACAGTGGACTCATCTCTGCAGCATTTGTCACTGTTAACCATAACATTATATTACACAGATCACTGCATGCTGTAGGTATTAAAACTAGTATGCAGCACTGGGTTGAATCACATCTGTCTAACTAGGGTTGCCAACCGTCCCTTAAAAAAACGGAATAGTCCCGTATTTCGAAACAAAAGTACACGTCCCGTATTGAGCTAATAAGGGACGCACTTTGTCCCGTAATACAGTGATAATCAAAAGTAGTCTATAACTTTTAATGGAATTAACGCTTTGTTGGAAAACATAATTCCCAGCCCCTCTCCTGCTTTGTGACCAATGAGCTGACAGCACACTTATGACAATTCGAGTATGACAATTCAGATTACCGCTCATCTCATTGGTCGAGGAAAGGTCGCTTACGGAGAAAATACCGGAAGACAACAGATGACCACAACAAGAAGCATGGCCAACAGGGAAACAAACGCCGACACTGCGGTGCAAGTCTCGGATGACAGTACACCTAAAGCTGGGCAGACACTGCGATTTTCAAACTGCACGATTGACTCGCAGGGGTTAGAAGTTGGTAGGTCACGATGCAGGGTCTCACACTATACGGCCCGATGCTCTGATGCGACCTGAGTGCTCACACTGTGCCTCCATAAAATGAAGGTTATAACAGAAAATCTGTCGCTCGCTCCCCCTCTCTTTCACTCACACAGACACGCACACCACCACCATCAACTTTGCTAAATTGCTAATGAAAAACACTGATCAGGCAGCTGTGATTGAGCAGCAATGTAGATCCAACTATTTTCACGGTTGTTGTGGTCGTGATAATTTTGTGATGCCACATCGAAAAGGCTCGGATGAGCTTTCCAAAGTTCTACAAGTTGTGCCTCCATCGCTTGTGTCCAGATCACACGCTGCACTGCCGTGCTGCTCCGTCTTTTTCACCGACGTTTACATGTTTGCGCGTGAGCAGTGTGAGCAGCTGCGGTGACACCCTCACGAGCGATTGATGATCGGGAGCTGCTCGAGGTGTTAATCGCTTCTCGTTACCCCACGTATACTAAACGATGCACAATGAAGGCCAAAATTGGGCAGATCACCAAATCGGTCGCATGACTCAAAAATCGGCTCAAAATGGGCCAAAAATCGCACAGTGTAAGCGCAGCATTAGAGCAGCATTAGAGCAGCAATGTTTGTTCCCCTCAGAGAAAGAAAAATAGGCTGCAAAAGTACAGGGAGGAATGGGAAAAGGAAAACACCTGGCTGGAAAAGTGCACGATAACACCTATAAAGCGCACTGCACTGTGTGCCGGCGCACTTTTTCCATAGGCATGCTTCTAATGGTGGGCACATGAAGAACATGAGGGGCGTGAAAGCTCGGGGAACCTTTAACCAATTTCTTGTCCACCAGGCCACGGCAGAAGCAGATATGGCATGTAAACATTGGTTTGTTTTTTTAAAACCCTCTGGTTAAGGTTAATATGGGCATGTGCAGTGAATATCAGCGCTATGTGGCCAGAAGTGTGATAATTTATTTTGTGTAATAAACAACTGCAAGGATAGATGATTACAACAAATAGATGACTAATACATAAAAGTAATACATAGATGAATAATGATGATGAGTTAAGATACGTAATCATGGGAACAAGCGGGTTTACAAACAGGAGCAGCTGATTAGCATTAGAAAAGCTGAAATAATACCTCAACTGAAGCCAATTGTACTAAATGCACTAAATGTGCACTGTTACAAGAATGATTTTGTTCTATTGTTTTCTATTAATTTATATAATTTTAAGTTAAGCAGGACAGAGTTATTTTAAAGAAAGTTTTACTTATATTCTCAAAAGTTAAGCATGACAGGCTTCTGTTTAAGAAAGAGACCTGTTTTACTGTGTTAATGTTGTCATTTTGAGCTAAAAAATAAATGGCTGAATGATCATTTGTTTCCCATATGGTCATATCACAAAGAATATGCATCTGCTTAAATCAAATTCAAGTCAAATGGTTAAAAAATTATTTCACACACAAAAAAAAGAGCTACCACACTGGGAAGGGTGAAGACAACTGGGTTGCCCGGCCCTGGCCACGAGGTGTCCCTTATTTATTTTTCAGGGAGTTGGCAACCCTATGTCTAACAGACTTCAATTTGTTCATGTAAATGGGGATTCTTCCTGACACACTAAGGTCACTGCTGGCTCTAAAGGAAATGTGTTCATCTGCTTCAGAGGTTAGGGTGGATATGGAAAGATGTATCTTTGTGCAGTGTGCATGTGTAGGCCTGGGTCTGAGGCGCTCAGCACTGTTAATTAAGTAAACTGCAGAAATGTCTTAAATACATAAAAACTGGGATTACCTCTAATTTCCTGCTTTTAAAGTCAGATTGTCATGGGTCACTGACCCAGTGTTGTGTATTTATGGAGTGTTGATTCTTGTTACTCGTTATTATTTTGATCTCAAGGAGTGATTTATTTTTCCTAGTCTCTATTGGTATTGTTTAGTTTCCTTGTTCTTATGAATTCTCTGTTAGTATAATTTATCTCTTGTGTAATTCATATGACTTTAGGTTGTTTAGCTTTCTTTAGCGTTCCCCTCCTGTTCTTCAGTCTCTCTTTTTTTAGGATCTCCTTTTCTAATTCAGTCTTGTTGTCTTGGCTTACTTGTGGTTCCTAGTCTTTATCTCTGTGTTCTGTCTTCAGCATGCCTGTGCTTGGTTACTGTGGCGGAGGTGTGGTCCCGGGCGCAGCTGCAGGGGAGGAGTGGTGCAGTGAGCTCAACGGGGCGGTGCTGGAGACGCAGGTGAGAACAGCTGATGGCGTTTGGACTGATCATGGTTTCCTTCCCTTTTATAGTGAGACGGGAGAGGAGCGGAGGGGAGACTGGAAATCAGCTGAGACCGGAGCTGTCAGACTGTGGTCGGTCATAACAAATGAAAACGATAAATAAACGTGGCATCTGGCGACAAACAACTGTGCGTGTGTGTACATGTGTGAAGTGCATTTCACAGTTACCTTTAGTCTCCCCAGCCTGTAATGTTGCCCTTTGTATATCTGGTGCTCCCACTCTCTGTTTCTCTCTCTCTCTCGCTGTCTCCCTATGTATCTGTCTCTCCCCTCTTTCTCTTGGCCTTGTCATGTGTTTGTTATTCTCTTCTGGCGTCATGTTTGTGTGTCTTGAGTCTAGGTCTTTGTCTCTGTATTTGACTTATTTCGTGTCTTATTTTGACAGCCATCGTCTCGTGTGCATTGTGTTCAGGTTTTTTTGTCTCGTTATTACTAGTTTGCTCCAGCTGTGTTCCCATGTGTCTCCAATTCTCCTAATCATCCTCTTTGTTTATACTGTGCTAGTCTTCCACTGTGCTTTGTCAGAGTGTATTGTTATGTTCATGCTTTTGTCCTGGTCCCTGGTCTTAGTTTCCTAGTGTTTCACTGCTTGAGTTAGTTTAATCAGCTTGGAACCACTTCCAATTTGGATGCAGGAGACAGACCGCTCCCTCTACTTTTAAGGTTAGGTGTAAAACATTCTTTTTTGACAAATATTATAGTTAGGGTTGAATCTGATGACCTTGAATCCTCGCTTAGTTACCCTGCAATAGACCTAGACCTGCAAGGGCCTTCGCATGACTCAATGAGTATTCTTCTTCACTCACATCTTTTCACACTCTGTGTTTATACACTGCTCTCCATTTAACCATTAGTTATTATTAATCACTGGCTCTCTTCCACAGTATGTCTTTTTTCCTGTCTCCTCACCCACAACCCGTTGCGTTGGCTACCCCTCCCTGAGCCTGGTTCTTATGGAGTTTTTTTTCCTGTTAAAAGGGGAGTTTTCTTTTCCCAACATTCTCTGCATTATAAGGTCTTTAAAATACAATATAAAATACCCGGATGCAACTGTTGTTGTGATTTGCTGCCAATTGAATTGAACAAATGTGATTTGTATCAATAGATAATATAATGCATACCACTTGTTAACTCAGGACAGTGGATGCTTTTAATCTTTTAATACTAAAAGCTGAGCTGAATTATGCATATAGCAAGTCTTGCTCGTGCAGAGGGTGTTGCTATGTAGGAAATGTAAATTACAAAAGTAGAATGAAGCAAGCACAACTACACAACATGAAAGTCACTCATAGTCTAGGAGGTCACAACACATCCTATCACAACCACAACCAAAAAGGAACATGATAAATCTGAACACCAACTCCTTTCAAAGACATTAATTACATGAAAACAAAGCATCAACTTTTCTAAATGCTGTTTGTGACAGGTGAGACCTGAGTCTGGGAACCCTGGTCTTTGCCCCTTTCATAAGCTCAGGTGTGGGCAATTAACTATTCTCTAGCAAACCTGAAGGTGTGAGTGCTTGGTCCAAGCTGGGCAAGTTGGTGTTTTTAATTCCTTTCTATGAAAGCTTGATGCGGGTCCCACTAAACTTCTGTTAGAATGGTGGGAAACATTGCGTTCCTGTGAGAGTAGTGAACTTCACCGCCACTGACCCACATTTATTAGAGTGTGACGCAAACTTGTGGACAGAGTACCGAGCTGCTGCTTTGCCAAGTGGATTTCTGGTTGCGGGTAGAGGACCCGCCACATCAGTGTGTTTTAATTTGTTTTAAACTGGTGTAATTCGACATGGGGCCCAGCCGGGCACAGCCCGAAAAGGGGACATGGGCCCATCCTCCCACAGGCCCACCACCCGCAGGAGGCGCGGAGGCCCCTGGCGGACTAATCCCCGGCTGCCAAGACTGGCAATTGGGACATGGAATGTCACCTCTCTGGTGGGGAAGGAGCCTGAGTTAGTGCGTGAGGTTGAGAGGTACCGGCTAGATATAGTCGGGCTCACCTCTACGCATGGCTTGGGCTCTGGAACTGGTCTCCTGGAGAGGGGCTGGACTCTGTCTCAGTCTGGAGTTG